>NC_058368.1:125619432-125946251 GCF_018350175.1 Felis catus
AATCAAGGTCAAAGCTAGAGAAGGAGTGAGTGTGATGATGCCAAGTCCCTACCTGGTAACAGCAAGTGGCAGAAATTCAGTCTGATGTAGTTCAAGAGAAATGCAGATTGTAGAGTCATATAATTTGGAAATACAGGGATGGTTGGTGGTTTTAAATGTCCACATGTGCTTTGTGGAAACTGAACCTAATTCTTCTCTCCTTGAGCACGGGCTGAATTAATGGCTCACTTCCAGTGAATAGAATACAGTGTCAGTACCGTGTGTGGTTTTGGACTGCGACTCCTTATTTGCTCTCACTCTTGGATCACTCATTCTCGGATCACTCACTCTGGGGGAATCATGTCATGAGGATATTTAGACAACCCTATGGAAAGATCCATTTGGCAATGAACCAAGGCCTTTCTGCCAATGGCCATCTTTGGAGTAGATCCTCTAGCCCCAGGAAAACCTGCAGCCTGACCCATCACTGGACTATAGCCACATGAGCTATCCTGAGCCAGAACCAACCAGCTAAACCACTCCCAGGTTCCTGACTCTCAGGAACAGTGGGAAATAACATACTGTTTTAAGTTGCTAGGCTTTGGGGTAATTTGTTATGCAGCAATAGATAACTGATGAAGGAGGACACAGTTTCACACATGGCTATATCCTGGCACTCAGAAGCACTCTGTTATTCTCTGTTTTTCACCTTAGCTTTCCAAGTCCAAATCTGTTTTGTTTTGTCCTCAAAACAGCTCTCTGCATGTGATATAGGAGATAGCCTCAGGTAATCATAAGCTCACATCCTTATGATTCATGCGATTCAGGTGAGAGATTCTGTTTTTTCTAGGCTCCATATATGACAACTTAAGAGAATGTTCTTATCTGGCTCTATTGAGTCATGTGTCCACCATACATCCCCTGTCTTGGGGGATACAGAGTCATTGCTTGAGTCAGCTTTTCTGTCTACTCTTGTGGCCACATGTGGAGTCTCATTGTTAATATCCTTCTCCCAGTCTCAGGGGATGTGGGAGAGGTAATTCCCTCATAAGCAGGGTGTTATTTTCAGAGGAGATGAGTTAGGAGTATGGGTCAGGAGCATATGAGAGATGTCCGGCACAGTGAAATCAAAGGGGATCTACAAAGAAGATTCTTATTTTTTTCATTTACAACTACCCTTTCAGAGCAATCTTGATAATGTTAAATACCTGACGCAGATGTTGAAAAAATTCTCAGTATCAACTTTTAAAATCCAGTAGCACCACTGCTACTATCTAGCAATCTTGCTTGCCTATTCCAGATGAGCTTAAGAACCAAGAAGTAGGTAGACACAAAAGTAGAATGGGTTTTATCAATATATATGCTCTCTGGTACTGTGTCAGAGCCCCATTTTTTTTAAATCTACAATTCTTAGAAACTGAATGTATAACTCAGGATAGGAAATCCTGGGAGCTCACCATACCCACAGTCCACTCCAGAGAAGCAGCTGCCAGTGTTTCCTAAAGTATAGCTAGTAACGAATACAGTGGGTATAATCTGCTGACTGCTTTACTGTATGTTCCAGGCCCTCCATGTCCAATTCCAGGGAATTGGCTTATGTGATTGTGGGGAGTAAGTCCATTGGGCCAGCAGTCACTAAGGGAAGATCATGAGCAGGTTGGAACCTGCAGGCCTGGGCTGAAGCTCCTGTCCACAGGCAGCAATTTCTCTTTTCTTCTCCCTGCTGCCTCCCCCAACCATAGAAAACCTAAGTTTTCTTTTTAAAGCCTCCCAATTATTTAGGTCCATCTACTCAGGATAACTTGACTTCCAACTGATTAATTGAGGCCCACACAGGATTATCTTCATAACTTAAAGTCAACTGATTAGGGACTTTACTATATCTGGAAAATCCCTCCATAGCAGCACCTAAGTTAAGATTCATTAAATAAGAGGGGGCTGTAGTTAAGCCTAGCCAAGTTGACACATCAAAAAAACATGATGGTGCTTTATAGAATTCTCACTTTAGTCCTTGTAATAATAATAGAACTATTATTTCCATTTTATAAATGAATACAGACCTAGGAATGTTCACCAATTTGCTCAAGGGCTCAAGGGAAATGACAGAACTGGGCTACCAAACCAGGCCTTCTGTTTTCCAAATGTGAGCTCTTTCTACAATGCTGTTTTGTGCTGGCCACATCTGGTTGGGCCTTATCTAGACACTAGAACTAGAGGCAAAGTCAGCTATCCATAGAGGACCAATGACTTATGATGTGGTCTGGTGTGATATCTCTGTTCAGATGGAATGGCCCCAGCTGGGTAGTGATTGGGAGATGTGGTCAGATTCTCTGTGTTGGAGAGTTTGAAAGTGAGACAGAGAAAGAGACAGAGACATAAAGGGCTGTAGAATTCCAGATTCACACCAAGAGAACTGTGCAGGAAGTGTGGGGCATTGGAAGCCATGTACAGAAGAAACAGAGAGAAGAGGGAATAGATTGGAGTAAAGGGGAAAAGAATAATTGGGACACCATAATTGGGGGAGGAGCTTGAATTAAGGTGGTGAAGGCAGATGTCTCATGGGATGTCCTGGAGGAGCACTGGCTCCATTCTTAGATTGCATGCGTGTGTTCTTCTCCAAGCTTGCTTAGTAGTGGAGTGGCAAACATGATTTACTTCACTTGAAGAGTTTTAAGAAGAAGGTTTAAAGGGATATTCAGCAGGTAAGTCTGGCAAGGGTATGAAAAATCTTAGTAGTTCAAGCCTTTAGCCTAGACTTCTCCTGAAGTTTCCACAAGGGTGCAGGACACAGGTGGTATTTACCTCTAACAGGCCACAACTCAACACATCCAACAGCCTTGCTACTTGGGGTGGTCCATCATAGGCATCACATGGGAGCTTGTTGAGCATGTAGGTAGTCAGGCCCCACCCACATCACAATCCAAATCTGTAATTTAATAAGAGCCTTGACTAATTTGTGTGCACATTAAAATTCAACAGGATACTTTATTCAGGCATAACAGGCTGCATCTGAACATTCCAAATCCTTTTACCTGGTGATGACTGCCCTAAGGGAATCCATAGTTTCATCCCATCCGTTATGTGAACCCCCATTCCGTCTCCCCCATGGAGAATATGGAAACTGGGTCAGAAGAGCTGGCCCATGAACCCTGGACAGTATTCTAGTTCCCCATGGGAACCAGCATTGGGAATGCTGAGTCTTCTTAATTTTCTTTTTTTGTGTGTTTTTATATCATCCTCCATTAACTGAGAAAGCTGAGTGTATGACTGTCCTTGCAACCTAATGGATTGTGACAAATAGCCTGAGTAATTTAATTTGCAAAGCCACAGGGATTATAACTATGGTAAATTAAACATGGGAAGTAGGGCTTTTAGAAATAGGTACACTGAGACCAAGAGGAAGCTGTTGACGACAGATAAACCACTCCTGATTACAATAACCTGTGTTATTTTATGTGGGTGAAAATAGCCCACAGGCCTCCCTCAACAGGAACTCTGGCTCTTTCTGTTTTGCAGAATGTACAATACATAATGGTGATAAGGAAGGCTGAGTCATAAGAGAAAGGTTTAGCTGACTATAGCATACTGATTAGGAAGGTAGAGAAGTTTAAAATACATTTTTAAAAGATTTTCAGTAAATACAATGACAATAATACATAATTTGGGGCTTATATAAAACTTCTGCTCTCTGAAAAACAGATTTCCAGCATGACTCATTCTCCAGGCCTCTAGAGTACAAGGTGTATTGAGATGCTTACCACTACTTCCCACCCTCTGAGACTGTGTCTCTTGTGGCACCAGGGGAAGCAGCTACGGGTGCTACTTTGTCCTTTCCTTATCACCATGACTTATTTTTCCCAGCTGGATTCATTAAATTCAGTCTCTCAAGAACATGAAATTGGGACACATAGCCTCTCACTAGGCATGTGAGTTGAGAAGCCATATGAAGATGGGTTTGGGTCTGATAATATTTGCCAAAGCACAGAAAGTTAGCTGAAGAGAAAATGTGAGGTAAAAAGCACTCAAGCCCATGGATTTGGAAAGCAAAACTTCCTCAGTTTATCATTCATTCTAATCCTTCTTGAGGTCCTATTATACTACTTGCTTTGGGTACCATGAAATACCTTGTCTCCCCCTCCCCCCACATACACAAATTCCACTATTTTTGGTTAAGCTAATTTGAGTACTGTCTGCTCCTTGCAAACAATTGTTCCTTGTGGAGGATAAGAGGCTATTCTCTAAAATCTATGATGATTCCTAGTATTTTACCAGCAATAGGTCATGGTGGCTAAGGGGCAAAATGGGGTACAGAGGACAGAGCATAGAGGAGGAACTCACCATAGCCATTTGGGCCAGACTGGCAGCAGAAGGTATGGTGATCAAATGGCAGGCCACAGATACCAGGCTGGAATCCCAGGCAGAGGTCAATGACTGAAGATGCATGATGGGTAGGAGGACCTAGGAATGTGCCTGGCCACAGGGTTTAGGCTGGACATAGGAAATAGGCTGAGGATGATTTGGAAGCGGCACCTGAGGTTGGGGCACAGGTGTAAGGTTTGCCTCCCAGCAATGAAAGGGACAGTTCTGTCTGGTCATAGCAGCTATTTTAGGGTAGGTCAGAAGAAGGGATGCTGTGGCCTGGAGACCACAGCAGAGGCTTGGGCCTTCTCAGGACCACCAGAGACATCAGAGATCATAACTTCCATGTCCCCTGGCTCTATGGTTGAGCAATTTTCTTTGGAGTGCAGACTCTTTCTTTCTAGGCCACTTTATACCAGCTATCCATTCATGTGGTTAGGATCTCTTCTGTAAGTCTAATTCTCTCTTCTTGGAAAAAAAACAGTATATTGTTTTTTTCCCTCCCAAGGTTAACCTAATCATGCTTGTGGCTTGTTTGCACCCATGTGATACTTGGTCCAATTGGTATCTCTTAAGCCTGGTGTTAAAGCCAACCAACATTTATTTTTCTTTTTTAATGTTGGGGTTTGTCCCAGGCAAAGCTTTGGCTAACTGCTGAGAATCCATTGAAATTAACTTTAAGTAGCCTTTGTCAATTCTCAAGTTTTTGTCTTGGTTTTTGTTTTGTTTTTTTCCTTGTTGTCTGTGACTGCAGAGGGAAGAGAAAGTAAATGTTCTGGGGGTTATGTATATGTATGTATGGGTGTGTTGCTACAAAATTTGTAGAGTGTGTTTTAAAGAATTTCTCAAAAATTTCAAATTTTTGAAATTCATGTACTTGGACAGTGGGAATGCTCACTGTTTTGACATTTATTAAGATGGAACAATTTTAGCTATTCAGGTACTTTAGATTTTATCCCTGCTGCCAACTTTTGACTTATTATTTATTATTCTGATTTTAATGTGATAACAAATTAGGTTTTGACAGACAATTTTAGATTATATCTTCCTTTTCAGAAGCATATTAATTTTTGAATTTTTGAAATTCTCTGACAAATCATCATGTATCTTAGGCATTAACATCAACTATCTCTATAAAAAAGTAAATGGGTTCCCATCTACTTTATTCAAATGACCTGCATTTCTTAGAATGTATTGTAAAACATTCATTTATTTAACAGCCAAATATTAGGTATGTACTTTATTGGCACTATGCACAGGGACAGGGCTTGACTCTTCTAGAAGTATAAAACTGTAATTAAGAGCAAGGGCTTTAGAGGTTGTCTTAGGACAGGTTCCCTCAGAAGCAGATCCTAATGTACAAGTGCTTGTACATTATTTGTTCATGAAAAAAGTGCTTCCCTGGGAGACAAATAAAGGAATTGGGGCAGCAGACCAGTAAGAGGAGGAAACGAAGCAAGGACTTCACAAAGTCTCACACAGGTAGGCTTCACCCTGAAACTGCTCCACCCCACAACAGTCAGTAAAAAGGCATCTCAAGGGAGCAGGGCAAAGCATCAGTATTACTTCTTAAAGAGTCAGAGTTTGAATGGACAGCCAAAAATTAACAGTTAGATGAAAATCTCTAGGGTAAATATCAAAGAACAAAGTAAGCAAAGGAAATAACAGAGGAAGAAAACATAGAATTGAATCTTTTAATTAATGTCCTTCAAGAAATAAGAGAAGATTATTATATCCATGAACAATAGGCCATCAAAAGGGATATTTAGGAATAAAAGAACAGTTTTAAATTAAAAAAAAATATGATGGCTCAAATAATTCAGTAGAAGGGTTGGAAGGTAAAGTTCTCCTTTCCCAGAAAGTAGAACAAAATATAGAGAAATGGTAAGAAAATTAGTAGATCAATCCTGATTGTCTATCATCTGATAAGTTAGAATTCCAAAAAAAGAGAAGAGGGAATAAGGGAAAATTTTCAGAGAAATAAGATGATTTAGAAAAGCAGATACACATGAGCCTTCAGATTTTCAAAGGTCTTGTTACCACAAGGTAACAAGGTCTGTGCTCAGACCAATGAATTAAAAATGATTTATAAGCAAGCATACCATTGTAAAATTTCAGAAAATTGGAAATAAAGAGAAGTAGAATTTTTTTTGATAAATTGGAAAGGGGAAAAGATTACATATAAAGGTTAATGAATACAAATGGCATTGACTTCTCAACAAAAACACTGGATGCAAAAGGCCAATGGAACAATGCTTTCAAAACATTTTGCCACAAAAGGACATGTGCATGGTTGTTATAGTCATTGCCCAGGTCACAGTCCACTACCACCACAAGTGATTTGGTGATGACATACCTGGAAATTATTTCTCACATCTTAATGGCACCCAATCATCACAAAGAACAGCTTTTGAAATAGGAGCCCCTCTGCTTGCAGGCTTCTCTTCCCAATCTTTATTAGAGCTGAGAAGCATGGACTTCTCAAATCCACAGTTAGGGACTGTCACAGGTTTTTAAAAATAGACCTTCAGGAAGGGTGGGGCTGTAGGAGGCAAAGGGCAGCAAGAAAAGAAAGAGAGACAGTAGTCTTACGTAGAGGGGTATCCCCCATTACCACTTCAGCAAGACAGACTTTTCATCAAGCAATGCTAGACTACAGGGATGAAGATGCTAACTGGACTAGAGGTGTGGAGGAACAGCAGAATCTGAGTATGGTACATATGAGGGTGATCCCTCAGCAGCCTGGCAACCATGAGGAGGTGGTGAAGGAAAGACTATTTCTGGTTCCAGCTGGTAGCCTGGGACATGCATTCTTATATAAGTAATGTACATAAAGAAGGTACCAAAATTTGGGACTATTCTCCATTGTCCTCTTTCCCCTCCTTCTTTAGCCACTGATACTATGGGCACTTTCTAAATTTCTTAACATACAGCATCATACAGCATCAGTCTAAATATAGATTTTTCTCTTTTTAAAGAAGCCACAGAATGCAGTCTACAAATCAAGTATGAAGTTATCAGGCATATCCGAAACACCTATAGCTTAAGAATTAGAGGTTTGTTTTTTTTTTTTCCCAGCCACATACAGTCACAAACCGTTACAATATTAAACACAGTTCTATTCACAAAGTAGTTCTTATTTCTTTACCTGACCTTTGCCTCCAACTCTGGTTTTATGGTGTGGGTGGCATAGGATGATGTGTATTTAGGTGAGAGGCACAGGCAATCTAGTATTTGGTGTCTGGTTTCAGGGTGGTGAGGCATTTTCTGCTTCTCTGGTTCCTGCCCAGCTCCTGTGAGAGTCCAGAGCAACTCCAGGACCATATGGGTGTGGAAGGGACAGCATGCTAGTAATGAACTTGGGAAAGGTTTCAAAGTGTTTGTGGATGCTGCATGACAGGGATTAGAATTAGAATCCTAGTTCTATGCTTTTCTTTGTGGTTTGATGATTCATTGGCAAGTGTGGATTTACAGAGAGAGAGAGAGAGAAGAGAAGGGAGGAGAGATCATGGGGTATATAGACTCAAGTGTGTACCCTTTGTGGTATTGATTGGATCTTGTCTGGAAAAGCCATGTTAAGTTTTCAATGCTTTTTTTAAAGAGGAAAAATAAGGAAAGAGAATAATTTAGAATGGAGGTAACAATATATTAAAAGTCAGGAGACTTGCATGTTCATCCTGACTGAGATATTTACCAGATTTTCACTTTGGGCAAGTCCCTTTTGGTCTTGGCTTTACTGTTTTTAATCTAACCAGTTGGAGTGGATGAACTCTGAAGTTCTTTCTTTTTCTTCTATACTTGTTTGCATAAAGACTGTGGGACAACAGAAATACTGAAGCAATTAAGAATGGAAGGGTGAGAAAGAAGACCTACATACAGATGGTCAACAGACACATGAAAAGATGCTCAACATTACTGATCATCAGGGAAATAGAAATCAGAATCACAGTGAGTTATTCACACCTGTCAGAATGTAGAATGGCTAAAATAAAAAATGGAAGAAACAAGTTTTGGCAAGGTTGTGGAGAAAAAGGAACCCTCTTGAACCACTGGTGGGGTTGCAAACTGGTGCAGCCACTGTGGAAAACAGTATGGAGTTTTTTGAAAAAGTTAAAAATAGGACTGTCCTATGATCCAGCAATTGTACTACTGGTATTTACACAAAGAATAAAAAACACTAATTCAAAGGGATACATGCACCCCAATGTTATAGCAGCATTATCCACAACAGTCAAATTGTGGAAATAGCTCGTGTCCCTTGGCTGATGAGTGAATTATGTATATTATATATACATGTTATATATAGTGGATATATGGATATATATCATTCCATATATATAATGAAATATTACTCAGCCATAAAAAGAATGATATCTTGCCATTTAAAATGACATGGATGGAGCTAGAGAGTATTATGTTAAATGAAATAAGTCAGTCAGGAAAGACAAATAACATATTATTTCACTCCTGTGTGGAATTTAAGAAACAAAACAAATGAGAAAAGAGAAAAACAAAGATAAAGAGGGAGGCAAACCAAGAAACAGACTCTTAACTATGGAGAACTAACTGATAATTACCAGAGGAAAAGTGGGTGGGGGGGATGGGTTAAGTAGGTGATGGGGATTAAGCAGTGTTCTTGCTGTGATAAGCACCGTGTATTGTATGGAAGTGTTGAATCACTATATTGTACACTTGATACTTGTATTACACTGTGTTAACTAACTGGAATTTAAATAAAAACTTAAGAAAAGAATGGAAGGGTAAGGAAAGCAAGGGATTGAGAGGTTGAGGGACACATCAGAGAAGAGAAAGGGTCAAGGATAAGGAGGAGATGAAAAAATTTAATTTCCTGTATTTATAGGAAAGCCATATATGATTGACTGGGTTTTCATAGAAATATTTTGAGGAGTAGAAGAATATTTATAAATGTTAATGAAAGGATATTGAAAAGAAACTCTTAGGGGCAGTTGGATGGCTCAATTGGTTAGGCATCTGACTTCGGCTTAGGTCATGGTCTCACAGTTCGTGGGTTCAAGCCCTTGTGTCGAGCACTGTGCTGACAACTCCGAGCCTGGAGCCTGCTTCTGATTCTGTGTCTCCCTCTCTTTCTGCCCCTGCCCCACTCATACTCTGTCTCTGTCTCTCTTAAAAATACTAAAAAAAAAAAAAAGAAAGAAAGAAAAGAAACTGTTTCTGTGTGATAGGTCCTACAGGCCCTAGTTGTCTTAGGAGAAAGCAGCAGAGGGCAGGTGTTTATAAATCCAGCATCGAGGTTAGATCAGCTATGTGGGATTTTCAAAGCAGGTGGTGAAAAACAAGCTTTATAGCCTTTCATCCAGTATGCATTTTTTGAGTAAGAAAAATTGATATTTAAAAAGGCAAGAAAAAGAGTATGTTTGGTAAATTGTCTGTATGTTGGGATTCTATTGCTGAGTTGCAACATCAGGAGAGTATTTGGGTGCTTCCTTCTGCCTTCAGCCTAGCAGGAAGGCCTGTAAGGAGACCAGTCAGAAAGTGTGATACTAGTGCCTGGATTTGGGGGTAATACTGGGCTGCTGCCTGAGATACTTGGAAAATAGACTCAATATAAAAGACTGGCTGAAGCCACACAAAGTCAGGGCAAGAGCGAAGTCTGCATGTTCACCATTTGACGTGAACTCCCCATGGGCTAAATGCAGGTCATGAAAGGGAATCAGGCTGGTGAATTCTGAATAGACACTGTAAAGGCAGAGGGGTTCTGGAAGCATGAGGCTGTGAGGTTCATTGCCGAGGCAGGAACTGATGTGAGGGAGGTAGCAACGGGTCAGGCAAAGGAGATGAATTAAGCACCTCTGAGGAATCCACAGATGTGCCCCTAAGAAAGAGAGTTTGCTTTGATCACCCATTGGATAACTAAGAGCATCAACATTGACCAAGTCAAGTAGGTCTTTTTTTGCCTTCATATCATTTCTCCTGTCTTCTTACAACCCTGGGGATTTGAGTGGGGAGTAGGGAGAAGCTGACAGAAGAATTGGGTTTATTCTCCTTTCTCTCTCCCAGCAGGTTTCCACACTCAGGCAGGCCCAAGCTAGAGGAATACAATTTGCTGCGCTATTTTAAAATACAATTCCAGGTTATTATGAGAGGGCTAGGTGGGAGACAGACAGCACTATCTCCCATATTTTCTCCTAGAAGTCACAAACTGAGCATGCACAGCAATAAACGTAGTTTTATAAGCTTGTCAGTGTACTAAGCAGCATAATACAGTGATCTATTAGTACTAAACCTTAAATTAGATACTGGATTTTAGAACAACTCAGGGACAAGAGCCAAACAAAGAAGTTTCTTCTAAATCTATAGCAGCTCCAAGCAGCTGAGAGCTACCAGCCGATAGTCTTATGAACAGATATTCTGGGATTCCTATTTATAGAGGCTATCTTGTCACGTGAGTGAGCCACATTTTTCTGGCATTGTTCCTTACCGTATAATGGAGCTTTACTTTTGGAATGTCCAATTCCTTTCAATAAACTTGAATAGATTTTTAACCAGACCAGCATTGAATCATGGATTGAAAAATGTGAAAGACTATCTGGTCTCTAACTTCCTCATTTTACAGAGAGGGGCATTGAGGCCTAAAAGATTAAAATATTTATTAGTTACAGTGTTAGGAACACATCCAGACTTCTTGACTCCAAGTCTTGTGCCTATAACATAAATTTAAACTAAAGATTTTGTCTTGTTTTATTTGGAGTGGGTGAGATTTGGAGATGAGAGGAGCTGAAAGTAGGTTTTATTTTTTTATCCATGCCATTAAACAAATTAAGAGTTTTATAGTGTCTAAGGTTTCTATATTATTTTTTAAAAATATTTATTTTTGAGAGATTGAGAGACAGAGTGTGAACAGGGGAGGGACAGAGAGAGAGGAAGACACAGGATCCGAAGCAGTCTCCAGACTCTGAGCTGTCAGCACAGAGCCCGAAGCAGGGCTCGAACTCACAAACTGTGAAATTATGACCTGAACCAAAGGTAGTCGCTTAACTGAATGAGCCACCCAGGCACCCCTAAGGTTTTTATATTATTTAAATAAATCAGAGGGGAAAAAAATATTTATGTTTTCTCAGCACTCAGCACTCATATTAGTAAAACTACATTTAGGACGGCATGGTATGAGTAACTTCTAGAGAGACTCAGCCCTGATCATCAGGTACAGTTGGAATACACGTCATTGGTCTATCAGTTGGCCGTCAGTTCTGACACTTAGCAGGTTTGTGACTCTGCATAAGTCACTGAAGTTTTCTGTAACTGTTTACTCTGTTGGTAAAAACAAACAAGAAACAAAACAGGACAAAAAACAAAACATAATGAGCCAGATTGGCTCATATGTCAATGATCTTTTAAATTATAAAACATTTATAAACAAGAACAAAGGATTACAGTTGTTTTCAGTGGTTACCATGTGGTAATCCTAGAGAGGCATCCTCTTCCATAGATACCTATTACCAGGGTCATTGCATGGATGGCATTTGTAGGCTGGTCTATAGAGTTGTGCCCTAGGGATACAATTGGCTTAGACCACAGTACAAATGGTGTTTCAGTGGCTTTGAGCTATGCTGGAAGCCTGTTAACTGTATGTGTTTATCTCCTGTTAGACTCTTGGAGTGCACACTGTGTAGCCATAGGCATACTCTGCAGAACATCTTCCTGCTTAACATTGCCTTGGTAGAGTGCCTCTTGACTTTTAAAACTTCAGAGAACACACTTATGTCTTAAATCAATATTTTTGACCTATGTTTAAAAATTGCATTTATTTTCCTAAATCACAACAAAATACTTTTTATAAAATGGAATGTAGAAATTTCTTGAATTTATATTTTAAACTCAACTGATGGGAAGTTAAAACCACATGAGGACTGTTTGAAAATGTACCAAGGGAGGGAGCTTGAAGGTATTAAGAGAGACATTTGGGTGTTCATGGTCCTAAAAGAGGTATCAAAGTGTCATATATCATGTGAGCTGATGACTGCCAGGTGCTATTGTGTGCTCTGTTGGTTCTGAGCATGTTTCCGCAGTGACTGACATTGCTTGTCCAGTGGAACAACTTCTGTGCTTTAACAATTCCTCTGTATGAGTTTTTTTCAAGAGCTCTTTGACAGTCTCTTAATCTGTCTTTTCAAAAGCAGCCTACTTTGCAAGAGCAATAATTTTCACTTTGGCTTCAAACCTCTCTTCAAAGTCTGACGTAGGCCACAAATTACAAGTTTGCTTTCTTACATGCTTTCTTCATCTTCTGTGGAGAAACTTTTTGCCATTATTTGTTGCTGAACTCTAGAATTATTCTTTACTTGTAAATATTTGATTCCAATGGAAATAATGCAGTGCCCAGCAAAACAGCTTTACCTGAGCTTCCCTTGAAGACTGGGGGTAGCCATATGACAGAATTCTAGCTGATGAGATAGAAATGGAAGTTGTTGAGAAAGCTCCTCAAAAGAGAAGCATATTCTATTGACTCTGGCATTTCTTCCTTCCTTTTGCCTGAAACATGGACGTAATGGCTGGAGCTTCAGCAGCCATTTGTAGATCATAAAAATATGAAGGTTACATTTCAAGGATGGTGAACCAGAAGACTAAAAAGAGCCTGAATATCTGATGACATCAGGAGCACCATACTGGACCTGGATCAGCTCCCTTTGGATTTCTTTTATATGGGAGAGCAATAAATCCCCAATATGCTCAACAGTACTATTTTGGGGGTTTGGAACACAATTTCTAAGTGATAAATTTATCTTGCCTACTTTTATCTACCTTTTCCTCAGATAATTCCCCCCAAGCCTAATTTACAATGATCTTACTTGCTTCAGGCAAGTCCGGTTCTCCATTTCCTTCAGGACTTTTCTCAGAACCACCTCTTGTAAGAGACCTATTACTCCTCTTCTTCCTCTCTAATCAGTCCTATAATTAAAAATGATTAAAAATGTTTTGATGTAGGAATCAATCTCTCTTATGTATAATAATATTCTTTTCTAAAAGGGTCACTTTTGTGTGGTTTATATCCCTCAAGATGGAAGGACCTTGGGAACAGATTCTATTCTAGTTCATCTTACTATCTTCCACTACTCTGCAGCAATCAACACTAGCAAAGTGGCGAGTATCTAAAAAAAAAAAAAAAAAAAAAAAAAAACAAAAACCTCTGAGTACTGATTAAATGCATTTTGTCAAATCCAGAGAAACATGGAGTGAGAATTGATATTTGAGTAATTCTTGATCTTGTTTTTTCATGTGAATCATGTATGAGTTGTAGAGCTGGTGATGGTCTTTGTGTTCCATTCTACAATTGGCTTCAACACTCTCCATTTCCCACAGAATAAGGGAGGACTTCTGCTTTTACAGGAGTCCCAAACCCAATCTGTCCCTGGGCTTCTCCCGGGGTTTTTTTAGGGCCTTCTTCTTCTTCTCTACTCCCCCACCCCATCCGTCTTCTTTTCCTTTTTCCTGTTAACTTTATGCAACCCTTTTTAAAAAACAAAACTAGAAAATAAGAGTTTCAAAATGCTATGAAAAATTATTTATAAACCTAACCTTTCACAAGCCATTTCTTTGCCTGGAAACAAGCCCTTTCATGTGACTCACCATCTTATACTTGTCACTCATATGGTTCCTCAAATTCTTTTTTTTTTTTTTTCCAGGAGGTTTTCAGTGGACTGACAGCATGATGAGCAGTTTATTTAGCATTTATTCATTCAGTAAAAATGTGTGGTAGCCTACTATGTGCTCAGTACTGTCAGATGCTTTTGGAGGGTATGTGTGCGTGTGTGTGTGTGGGGGGAGGGAGTCAAGTATAAAATGAAGTTTGATTTTTGACCTGAAGGAGTATACAATTTGGTTAGGGAATTCCCATCCACAGAAAATAGTAAGGCTACACATCTTATCATAAAGAGGTTTAAGATTAAGTGCATCCTGTCTCTAGCTGCCTACATCATGTCTACTCCTTTCTCCTCACCAGGAAGGATAAGCAGTGAACTCCTGAATTGCCTACTGAATCTCTCCTTACTGGTCAGTTCATTTTCCACACTTACTCTTTATTTGCTCATACTATGACTTATACATTATCAAATCCATGCATTTGTAATTGGATGATTATTTCAAATGTTAATACATCAATCAAAGAGCAGGTAATAAGCCCTTATATGGCTAACATTGGGTTGGATATTTGGGGCAAAAGGGACGTGGTCTTGCCTTTTTTCTTCAACACCTCTTTGAGAAGATTTTGCTGACTCTGTCCCAATCTTGGCAGAGTTACTCATTCATAGCAGAGTTTCCATAGCAGTGATAATGATGATTAATGTTAATTAAACTTTAGTAAGTGCCAGACACTGTGCTAAGTACTTTACTTGAATTATCTCTTTTAATTATACCAACAAGCCAAAGAAATATGTATTCTTTTTCTTCTGATTTTACAGATGAGATATAGTTAACCACCCTGACCAAGGCTGTACAACTAGTAAATGGGAGAAACATCCCAATGTGGGTAGTTTAGTATAATCACCTCCAGTTCCAAGGTGAAGGGACTGTGTCAGTATGTGTGGGCTACCATAATGAGATACCACAGATTGCATGGCTCAACCAGCGGAAATTCATTTTCTCACAGTTCTGGAGGCTAGAAAGTCTAAGATTAAGGTCTGGCAAGGTTCTGTGTCTTATGAGTATTTTTCCTTGATTGTGGATAACAAATATATATACACTGTGTCCTCATTGGTGGAGAGAGAGAAAGCTCTCTTTTGTTTGTTCTTATCAGGGCACCAATCCCTTCATAAACACCTACCCTCACAACCTCATCTAACCTCAATTACTTCCCTGAGCCACCATCTTCAAATATCATCATATTGGGAATTAGGGCTTCAACATATAAATTTTAGGGGGATACAAATATTTAGTCCCATAGCAGAAACCAAGGCTTAGGGAGATTATATAATATAGTCAAGGTCAGAGTTATTAGGTGGTGGGTCAAGGACTGGATCTCAGACTTCTGGAGGCAGATGGCCTCTATATTTCTCAGAGTCAAGAAGGAAAGAGGATAAGAAAGAACAAGGAAGATACATGATACTGTCAGATGTTTTGGATTACCAAACAACATTGCAGTTCAGGGCACCTTAACCCTGATAATTATGAAAATAAACAGATCTCTTTTGCCTCAACTATATATTTTCAGTGTTGGTACTTACACAGAAATCAACCTTCTTTTCTTCATCTGATTCAGTCAATGAATGGTAATGTTTTAGTGAGGCTTTAGGTTCTTGCCAACTTTTCAATATTGTATCAGTCAAAATTTTGACAGGAAACAGATGGCACGTTAAGATTGAGTAATTCAAGAGGAGTTTGATGAAAAGTATTTTCACAAGAATGTGGGCATGGCTTAGGAAAAGCACCAGGGATGGTGTGTGCCCTATGCCAATATGGATTCCTGTTACTTCTGCCAAGGCTAAAGGAATAAATGGAAGGAGAGGTAAGGGCAACCCAGAGAGAGTTGTGTCCAGAGGGCTTCCTGGCTGGCCCTGTGGCCTAATCTGGAGGAGTGCAGCCACCCCACGGCCCAGCATGGGCACCTCCAGGAATAACCACCCACCCTCTCTTCCTGCTTCTGATCTCCTGACCCTGTTTCCCACTGGCTGAATCTGACAATAGCCAGTGGCAAGGAGTTATATTGAAGTATTATAAGATATCAGCCTTGTGGGGCTGAAAGCAGGGTTCAGAAGGATAGGGAATAAACTAAATGGAGACAGAGAGAGAATTCATCACAAATACTGTTTTTCAATGAGGTAGAGATATAGAATGTGATTCTCAGTGCCATTTAAGTTGTTCTGCCTTCTTCTGTTAAACCTTATACATGGTAGGTAACCTAGCAGTTGGCATGGTTCATCTTCATACGTGAAAGGAGAGAGAAGTGGGGGGGAAATAGGATGTTAGACATCTTCCTTACCCAACAGTAGTGGAGAAGTAGATATTCCATTCTAGCATACTCAAGAACTTGGTTTAGTGTTACTATACTTCTTTTTTTAATGTTTTTTATTTTTGAGAGAGTGAGAGAGAGAGAGAAAGAGGAAGAGCGAGCAGGGACAGGGCAGAGAGAGAGAGAGAGAGAGAGAGAGAGAGAGAGAGAGAGAATCCAAAGCAGGCTCTGTGCTGACAGTAGAGAGCCCAGTGTGGGGCTCGAACTTACCAATTGAATGATCGTGACCTTAGCCGAAGTCGGATGCTTAACCTACTGAACCAATTAACAACACTGTTCAAAGTAAACACAGGTTTCATTGATTGGGCAAGTGGTACTTAAGATTAAGTTTTTGATGAGAAATTCAAACCAGTTTATGAGAGAGTATTTTGTAGAAACAGCTCTGGCAGCGAGTCTGAAGAGATTTGGTATGATAAACTGTGGCTTTTGTTTCTATACTCACAGGAACCAACAGTCCCTGGAGCCAGGGGATAAAGTGTTGGTGTCTAGCTTGCCCCTCACTAGGGCACAGGGAGTGCAAATCAGAATACTCAGCCTCTTCAACTGTGAACTGAGGAAGATAATCTTGCCTCCCTCAAAGAATCCTGAAGACATGGAGCACAGTGTCTGGCACAGAGGAAGTGTTTGGTATATGTTAGATACTCTAGCTTGGGTGAGTTAAGGAATCTGGCCAACAAACAGCAGACGATCCTTTTCTAAATACAGAAATGATACCTCCATGAGAATGCTGCTTTTTTAAAAGTAGCAAGGGGACATGAGCTTTCTCCTGAAAATGATTAATTATGGATACTTTTGTGGTCTATGATACAACACAAATAAGTAAATCAAAATTTGCCTGGAATATGTGGAAACTGAGAGTCAAAAGTGCCCTGAGAGGTATCTAAGCAGGATGGAGGTTAACTGAGAAGCAACGGCAGGAGGGATGGAGGGGAGGAGGAGAAGCTGCTTTTACCTGACCAGGGGGATTTTGCTACCGGCATGGCAGCCAATTCATACCTTGAGGGTCAAATGCAAAGAAGATACACATGACTGTCACTCCCATGACTATAGGAGACCCAGGAGATGAGTTTTCCTTTACTGCAGTCCCCCTACTTTTACGCTTCTGATAACCTGGTGGGGTAGAGAGGCATGATCAAATGCTCCCAAACCCTATGACATAATGAAATGGTTGATCAGTACAGAAAAGGGAGTTCCTTTTCCTTTTCTTTTTAATTAAAAAAAAAGAAGATGATCTCTACGGAAACTTAACTAACTTAATAAGCCTCAAATGTTAACAACAACAACAAAAAACTCGCTAAAGAGGAAATACCGTCATCACAGTATTTCAGTTTAAGCAGCTCAGACTATTTTTAAGAACTATTACCAAGAACACTGTTTCTCAGACTCATAGACTGGGCTTTCCCACTCTAGTTTCCTCTTTTTATTTGGTCTCAAAAACTCTAGCCCTTTGCCCTGTCTTTTGACCTTTTTATCTCATGTTGGAGAGTTATCTCTTTCTGACTGTTGGATGTTCTGCCAAGGAAGTTCCCTTTCTATTCCCCTCACATTTTTTTTTTTTTTAGTACCACTTCCATGTCAGTCCACCCTCATAAAGGCAGTGTCCTGTGATTAGTAAACCTTGAATCTAATTCTTATTAATTTCTAAAGAAAGTAATATAGACTTTCTTTCTTTGGCTTCTTTCCAAATTAAATTGATTAATTTACTCTCTATAGAGTTAGTTCTATTATTTTCTGCACTGCTCATCCTTTTTTTAGAGAATGCTTTCCTGTGCAATGAAAAATAAATTTTTAAATGTTTATTCATTTTTGAGAGAGAGAGAGAGAGAGAGAGAGAGAGAGAGAGAGAGAGAGAAGCAGAGAGAGGGAGACACAGAATCCAAAACAGGCTCCAGGCTCTGAGCTGTAAGCACAGAGCCTGGCACGGGGCTTGAACTCACGAACCATGAGATCATGACCTGAGCCAAAGTTGGATGCTTAACTGACTGATCCACCCAGGTGCCCCCGTGCAATGAAAATTTTTAAGAGTTTGTGAATTTATAAAACCAGAATTAGAACAAGGTTTTTTACTTGTTTCAGCATCAGATACCATTCAAAGAAGGTCAAAATGAAGCTTCTTAAGACCATACTGTGGGGAAAGATAATTTTTTGTTTGTTTGGGGTAATGGAAAAGTTATTATAGTAATAGCTATGTATTTTTTAAATTGAAGTATAATTACCATACAAGATTTTATTACTTTCAGGTGTACAATATGATTCAGTAATTATATACCTTACAAGATGGTCACCATGATAAGTGTAGTTGTCAACTGTCACCATACAAAGTTATTGCAATATTATTCACTATATTCCCTATGATGTACTTTTTATCCCCATGACTTCTTTATTTCATAACTGGAAGTTTATACCTCTTAATCTCCTTCACCCATTTTACCCATCCCTCATTCCCCTTCCCTCTGGTAACCACCAACTACCAGTTTGTTCTCTAGGAGTCTGTTTCCGTTTGTTCATTTACTTTGTTTTTTAGATTCCACATATAAATGAAATCATATGGTATTTGTCTGTCTGTGTCTGACTTATTTCACTTAGCATAATACCTAATACCTTGTAGGACCTTCTAGTTCCATCTCTTTTGTCGTGAATGACAAGATTTCATTCTTTTTTTTTTATAGCTGAGCCATATTATATCTTATAAATATATATCACATATTCTTTATCCATTCATCTATCAATAGATGTTTAATTTGCCTCCATAATTTGGCTTGTAAATAATGCTGAAATAAGCATATATCTTTTTGGATTAGTGTTTTAATTTTAATTAGGAAAAAAATTTTATGAGGGCCCTGAATGAAGTGGCACTGAAAAACAGAAGGAACTCTTATACACCACAAGTGCCAAGTAGGTCTAAGGGCAAACATTGCCCTTGAATGAAACACCTGTTTTAGGATGATATTACTCATGGTGCATCCTGGGAATTTGGGGAAGAAAATTTCTTCCTCCTCTTGGAAGCAGTGAGATTCTGCTTCCTAAAGAGAAGTAGATAAGAGGAAGTGGAAGAGTTTGGTACATTGACTATGGGATGTGGAACTGCTATCTGAAGACAGTTTGAAGGAGGCTGACAAGGGTCACTCAGTAGTTGGGATCTATGAACCTAGATTTCAAGCTTATATTAAAGATTTGGGATCCATAACTTTGAAGTGAGTTTTTTGATTTTCTTCTTGTATGCCAAGGACTGAGGAAAATGTTGATTTACAGAAGAGAGCTGAATGATTAATTGATCCAGAGGCCCTGTAGCACCTCTGCTGAGCAAGCTAGATGATCCAGTCATATTCATTGCTGACTGAGGATGTGGAGAAACTGGTGCAGAATGGTTTTCCTTTTACCACTTACCTCCAGTTGGCAGTTGGTATTACTTGCATTACCTAGAATATGTATTCTATATGCTGGTTACTAGAGAAAAAATTTACCTTTCTTGCTTATTATGGAACAATAGCCATGGAGGGCCCACCTGTATCAATTACCTTTTACTGCATAACAAACTTAGTGGCCTAAAACAATAACAGTAATTTATTATAATTTTGTGGGTTGGCTGGGCTCAGCTGATCCATTTTTTCTTTCTTTCTTTCTTTTTTCCCAGGGGCTTAACATAATAGGATTTATCTCTCATTCAAGTACAGTGTGGATGTTACAGGTTGGCTGGGTGCCTCCAGATAGTGGCTCAGGGATCCGTATTCTTTTTTTTTTTTAATTTTATTTTTAATTTTTTAAATTTGTCCAAATTAGCTAGTATATAGTGCAACAATGATTTCAGAAGTAGAATCCTTAATGCCCTTTACCCATTTAATCCATCCTTCCTCCCACAACCCCTCCCATAACCCTCAGTTTGTTCTCCATATTTATGAGCCTCTTCTGTTTTGTCCCCCTCCCTGTTTTTATATTATTTTTGTTTCCCTTCCCTATGTTCATCTATTTTGTCTCTTAAAGTCCTCATATGAGTGAATTCATATGATTTTTGTCTTTCTTTGACTAATTTCACTTAGCATAATACCCTCCAGTTCCACCCATGTAGTTGCAAATGGCAAGATTTCATTCTTTTTGATTGCTGAGTAATTCTCCATTGTATATATATACCACATCTTCTTTATCCATTCATCCATCCATGGACATTTGGGCTCTTTCCATACTTTGGCTATTGTTGATAGTGCTGCTATAAACATTGGGGTGCATGTGTCCCTTCGAAACAGCACACCTGTATCCCTTGGATAAATTCCTAGTAGTGCAATTTCTGGGTCGTAGGGTACTTCTATTTTTAATTTTTTGAGGAACTTCCATACTGTTTTCCAGAGTGGCTGCACCAGCTTGCATTCCTACCAACAGTGCAAAAGAGATCCTCTTTCTCTGCATCCTTGCCAACATCTGTTGTTGCCTGAGTTGTTAATGTTAGCCATTCTGACAGGTGTAAGGTGGTATTTCATAGTGGTTTTGATTTGTATTTCCTTGATGATGAGTGATTGTGAGCATTTTCTCATATGTCGGTTGGCCATCTAGATATCTTCTTTGGAGAAGTGTCTATTCATGTCTTTTGCCCATTTCTTCACTGGATTATTTGTTTTTTGAGGGTTGAATTTGATAAATTCTTTATAGATTTTGGATACTAACCCTTTATCTGATATGTCATTTGCAAATATCTTCTCCCATTCTATCAGTTGCCTTTTAGTTTTGCTGATTGTTTCCTTCGCTGTGCAGAAGTTTTTTATTTTGATGAGGTCCCAGTAGTTCATTTTTCCTTTTGTTTTCCTTGCCTCCAGAGATGTGTTGAGTAAGAAGTTGCTGCGGCCAAGATCAAAGAGGTTTTTTCCTGCTTTCCCCCAGAGGATTTTGATGGCTTCCTGTCTTACATTGAAGTCTTTCATCCATTTTGAGTCTATTTTTGTGTATGGTGTAAGAAAGTGGTCCAGGTTCATTCTTCTGTATGTTGCTGTCCAGTTTTCCCAGCACCACTTGCCGAAGAGACTTGTCTCTATTCCACTGAATATTCCTTCCTGCTTTGTCAAAGATTAGTTGGCCATACGTTTGTGGGTCCGTTTCTGGGTTCTCTGTTCTATTCCATTGATCTGAGTGTCTGTTCTTGTGCCAGTACCATACTGTCTTGATGATTACAACTTTGTAGTATAGCTTGAAGTCTGGGATTGTGATGCCTCCTGCTTTGGTTTTCTTTTTTCAATATTGCTTTGGCTATTCAGGGTCTTTTCTGGTTCCATTTAAATTTTAGGATTATTTGTTCTAGCTCTGTGAAGAATGCTGGTTTTATTTTGATAGAGATTGCACTGAATAAGTAGATTGCTTTGGGTAGTGTTGCCATTTTAACAATATTTGTTCTTCCTATCCAGGAGCAGGGAATCTTTTTCCATTTTTTGGTGTCTTCAATTTCTTTCATAAGCTTTCTATAGTTTTCAGTGTATAGATTTTTCACCTCTTTGGTTAGATTTATTCCTAGGTATTTTCTGGTCTTTTGTGCAACTGTAAATGGGATCAATTCTTTGATTTCTCTTTCTGTCGCTTCATTGTTGGTGTATAGGAATGCAAATGATTTCTGTGCGTTGATTTTATATCCTGCAACTTTGCTGAATTCATTAATCAATTCTAGCAGTTTTTTGGTGGAATCTTTTGGGTTTTCCATATAGAGTATCAAGTCATCTGGAAAGAGTGAAAGTTTAACCTCCTCCTGGCCAGTTTGGATGCATTTTATTTCTTTGTGTTGTCTGATTGCTGAGGCTAAGACTTCCAATGCTATGTTGAATAACAGTGACGAGAGTGGACATCTCTATCTTGTTCCTGACCTTAGGGGGAAAGCTCTCAGTTTTTCCCCAGTAAGGATGATATTAGCATTGGGTCATTCATATATGGCTTTTATGATCTTGAGGTATGCTCCTTCTACCCCTACTTTCTTGAGGGTTTTTATTAAGAAAGGATGCTTTTGTCAATTTTGTCAAATGCTTTCTCTGCATCTATTGAGAGGATCATGTGGTTCTTGTCCTTTCTTTTATTCATGTGATGAATCACGTTAATTGTTTTGCAGATATTGAACCAGTCCTGCATCCCCGGTATAAATCCCATTTGGTCATGGTGAATAATTTTTTTAATGTATTGTTGGATCCAGTTGGCTCATATCTTGTTGAGGATTTTTGCATCCATGTTCATCAGGGATATTGGTCTATTGTTCTTTTTTTTTTTTTTTAATTTATTGTCAAATTGGTTTCCATACAACACCCAGTGCTCTATTTTTTTCCTTTTTCGTGGGGTCTCTGTCGGATTTTGGAATCAATGTAATGCTGACTTCATAAAATGAGTTTGGAAGTTTTCCTTCCATTTCTATTTTTTGGAACACCTTCAAGAGAATAGGTTTTACTGCAAAGTAAATGATCAACAAAACTAAAAGGCAACCAGTGGAATGGGAAAATATATTTGCAAATGACATATCAGACAAAGGGCTATTATCCAAAATCTATAAAGAGCTCACCAAACTCTACACCTGAAAAACAAATAATCCAGTGAAGAAATGGTCAGAAAACATGAATAGACACTTCTCTAAAGAAGACATCCAGATGGTCAATAGGTACATGAAAAGATGCTCAACGTCATTCTTTATCAGGGAAATACCAATCAAAACCACACTGAGGTACCACTTCACACCAGTCAGAGTGGCTAAAATGAACAAATCAGGAGACTATAGACTCTGGTGAGGATGTGGAGAAATGGGAACCCTCTTGCACTGTTGGTGGGAATGCAAATTGGTGCAGCCACGGTGGAAAACAGTGTGGAGGTTCCTCAAAAATTAAAAATAGATCTACCCTATGACCCAGCAATAGCACTGCTAGGAATTTACCCAAGGGATACAGGAGTGCTGATGCAGAGGGGCACTTGTACCCTAGCGTTTATAGCAGCAGTTTCAACAATAGCCAAATTATGGAAAGAGCCTAAATATCCATCAAGTGATGAATGGATAAAGAAACTGTGGTTTATATACATAATGGAATACTACTTGGCAAAAAGAAAGAATGAAATATGGCCTTTTGTAGCAACGTGGATGGAACTGGAGAGTTTTATGCTAAGTGAAATAAGTCCTACAGAGAAAGACAGATAGCATATGTTTTCACTCTTATGTGGATCCTTAGAAACTTAACAGAAGACCATGGGGGAGGGGAAGAGAAAAAAAAGTCAGAGAGGGAGAGAGCCAAACCATAAGAGACTTAAAAACTGAGAATAAACTGAGGTTTGATGGGGTTGGAAGGACAGGGAGGATGGATGATGGGCATTGAGGAGGGCACCTGTTGGGATGAGCCCTGGGTGTTGTATGGAAACCAATTTGACAATAAATTTCATATAAAAAAAAAAGAGAATAGGTGTTAACTCTTCCTTAAATGTTTGGTAGAATTCACCTGGAAAGCCATCTGGCCCTGGACTCTTGTTTTTTTTGGCAGATTTTTGATTACTAATTTGATTTCTTTACTGGTTATGGTTCTGTTCAAATTTTCTATTTCTTCCTGATTCACTTTTGGTAGTGTATATGTTTTTAGGAAATTTTACATTTCTTCCAGATTGTCCATTTTATTGGTGTATAATTGTTCATAATATTCTCTTATTGTTTTTATTTCTGCTGTGTTGGTTGTGATCACTCTTCTTTCATTCTTGTTTTTTTTTCTTCGGGTCCTTTCCTTTTTCTTTTTGATCAAGCTCGCTAGTGGTTTATCAATTTTGTTAACTTTTTCAAAGAACCAGCTTCTAGTTTCATTGATCTGTTCTACTATTTTTTTGGTTTTGATAGTATTAATTTCTGCTCTAATCTTTATTATTTCCTGTCTTCTGCTGTTTTTGGATTTTATTTGCTGTTCTTTTCCCAGCTCCTTAAGGCATAAGGTTGGGTTCTGTATCTGAAATCTTTCTTCCTTCTTTAGGAAGGCCTGGATTGCTATATACTTTCCTCTTATGACCCCTTTGCTCTGTCCCAGAGGTTTCCAGTTGTGGTGTTATCATTTTCATTGGCTTCCATATACTTTTTAATTTCCTCTTTATCTTCTTGGTTAGCTCATTCATTCTTTAGTTGGATGTTCTTCAGTCTCCAAGTATTTGTTACCTTTCCAAATTTTTTCTTGTGGTTGATTTCGAGTTTCATAGCGCTGTCTGAAAATATACATGATATGATCTCGATCTTTTTGTACTTACTTACGCATGATTTGTGTCTCAGTATATGGTCTATTCTGGAGAACTTTCCCTGTGCACTGGAAAAGAATGTATATTCTCCTTCTTTAGGATGAAATGTTCTGAATATATCTGTTAAGTCCATCTGGTCCAGTGTGTCATTCAAAGCCATTGTTTCCTTGTTGATTTTTTTATTAGATGATCTGTCCATTGCTATGAGTGGGGTGTTGAAGTCTCCTACTATTATGGTGTTATTATCGATGGGTTTCTTTATGTTTGTGATCAATTGATTTATATATTTGGGTTCTTCCATATTTGGTGCATAAATGTTTACAATTGTCAGGTCTTCTTGGTCTATAGACTCCTTGATTATGATATAATGCCCTTCTGCATCTCTTCATACAGTTTTAATTCTAAAGTATAGATTGTCTGATAGAAGTATGGCTACTCTGTCTTTCTTTTGTTGACAATTAGCATGATAGATGGTTCTCCATCCTCTTACTTTCAATCTGAAAGTGTCTTTAGGTCTAAAGTGGGTCTCGTGTAAACAGCATATAGATGGATCTTGTTTCCTTATCCATTCTGTTACACTATGTTTTTTGATTGGAGCATTGAGTCCATTGACATTTAGAGTGAGTACTGAAAGATAGGAATTTATTGCCATTATGTTTCTTGTAGAGTTGGAGTTTATGGTGGTGGTCTCTGGTCCTTTCTAGTCTTTGTTGCTTTTGGTCTTTTTTTTTTTAACATTTTTCCCCCCTCTGAGAGTCCCCCTTAAAATTTCTTGCAGGACTGGTTTAGTGGTCACAAACTCCTTTAATTTTTGTTTGTCTGGGAAACTTTTTATCTCTCCTTCTATTTTGAATGACAGCCTTGCTGGATAAAGAATTCTTGGCTGCATATTTTTCTGATTCAGCACACTGAATATATCCTGCCACTCCTTTCTGGCCTGCCAGGTTTCTGTGGATAGGTCTGCTGCAAACCTGATCTGTCTTCCCTTGTAGGTTAGAGACTTTTTTTCCCTTGCTGCCTTCATGATTCTCTCCTCGCCTGGGTATTTTGTGAATTTGACTATGATATGCCTGTTGATGGTCGGTTTTTGTTGAATCTAATGGGGGTCCTCTGTGCTTCCTGGATTTTGATGTCTGTGTCTTTCCCCAGGTTAGGAAAGTTTTCCACTATGATTTGCTCACATAACCCTTCTACCCCTATTTCTCTTCCTCCTCTGGGACCCCTATGATTCTGATGTTGTTCCTTTTTAATGAGTCACTGATTTCTCTAATTATTAAATCCTGCTCTTTTGTCTTAATCTCCCTCTTTTTCTCTGCTTCCTTATTCTCTATAAGTTTGTCCTCTATATTGCTGATTCTCTGTTCTGCCTCGTCCATCCTTGCCGCCGCTGCATCCATCCATGATTGCAGCACAGTTATAGCATTTTTAATTTCATTCTGGCTATTTTTTACTTATTTTCTCTCTGCAGAAAGGGATTCTAATTTATTTTTGACTCCCGCTAGTATTTTTATTATCGTGATTCTAAATTCTGGTTCAGACATCTTGCTTGTATCTGTGTTGGTTAAATCCCTGGCTGTCGTTTCTTTGTGCTCTTTCTTTTGGGGTGAATTCCTTCGTTATTTTCACTTTGAAGGGAGAAAAGGAATTAATGAGGTAGAAAAATTAACATTAAAAAATTTAAATAAAAATATTAAAATTAAAAAATCACACACACACACACACACACACACACACAAATCAAATAAATGATGCTAGATCCTAGGTGTGTTTTGGTCTGGGTTTTGAAAGTGGTTTGACAGATTAGAGAAAAAAAAGTTGGGGGGAGAAAGGAAATCATTTGAGAATTTGAAAAAGTGAATTCACTGAAGTAAACGAAAATGAGATGATGGGAGTAAAATAGAATTTGAAAAAATTTACACAAAAGTAAAGAATAGCAGAAAAAATAAAAATATTTTTAATAAAAATTAAAAATAATTTTTTTCTCTTTTTGTATCCAAGAAAAAGAAAAGAAAGGAAAAAGAGAAAAAAGAAAAAAAGGAAATCATTTGAACATTTGAAAAAGTGAATACACTGAAGTAGACTAAAGTAAAATGATGGAAGTAAAATAGAATTTGCAAAAAATTACATAAAAGTAAAAAATATAGTAAAAAATTAAAGAAAAATATTTTTAGTAGAAATTGAAAGTAAAAATGAAGTTTTTCCCTTTCTGCATTCAAGAAAAAGAAAATAAATGATAAAGAGAAAAAAAAGAAATAAAAGGAAATGATATGAAAATTTGAAAAAGTGAGTACACTGAAGTAGACTATATTAAAATGATGGGGGTAAAATAAAATTTGAAAAAAATTACACAAAATTAAAAAATATAGGAAAATTAAAAATATTTTTAATAAGAATTGAAAATAAAAATGAATTTTTTTTCTGTATTCAAGAAAAAGAAAAGAAGTGAGAAAGAGAAAAAAAAGGAAGAAAATTGAATAGATGGACCTGCTAACAGATTGAAATAGGACTGAAATTGCTTTGTTTTCCCCTAGAAGTCAGTTATGAAGCACTTTATAGTCCATAAACTAAGCAGGTGGTGAGACTTGTGTTCTTGAAGAGCAAGGTTGGCCCAGTTGGGCAGGGCTCAGTGTAATGGCTCCATTTTCCACCAAATGGCACTGCTAGCCTACTGGGATTGAGTGTCATGGCGCTCTTAGGTGTGTATGTACAGGCGTGGGAGCAGTGAAAATGGTGTCACCCAGCTACCCAGTCTTTAGTATCGGAACTCTGTTCTCCCTGATCAGCAATTGTGTGCCCGTCTTCTGTCTTCATCTTTCGTCCACTGCTCACTTTTTTACTCTCTGTGACCACGCCCTAGGCAGTACCTCTCTCCCGAGTTTTCTCTCAGATGCGGCTGAACTGTTCCACCCCTCTGTGCAAGGGTCTCACCGAGCAGTGGCCGAATGTTGGCTACACCTAGGACTGCTTGCTGGACCCTGCTGCTGCCGATGTCCAGAGATTATGGCCAGCTGCCAGCCCACCCCAGAAAAAGTTCAGGAGATAGTTCAGCAGGAGCTTTTCAGGGATTATGGAAAATCACAACACACATCTGACACCAGACTTCACCCTTAATGAACTTGTTCCAGCAGCAGCGATTGTGGCCATTTTCTGGGGTCTGCTGGGACCAGGTGGCTTCAACAGTCTCTACCAAATGTCCTTCCAGCAGTGGAACCGCTTTTCCCCTGTGGCCTAAGATCCTCCTGGAACCCATTCTGCTCCTGGGGATTTGCCCTTCCCACCAGAGCACTGCCAGGTATCAAGCTGCAGAGTTGCAGACTCTGGGCTCCCCTTGTTTACAGTCTTAATGGGATTTAAGCCCTCTCCTTTCTCCTTTCTCCCTTTTTAGTTTAGTCCTTGTGGCTGTTTCCAATATTCCACTTTCTTTCCAGCTGCTTTTGGGGGGGGTGCTTTTTCCGTATCCTCCCCCGCTCCCAGTCTCCATCCTCTCTCCACCCATGAAAGCACCTCCCTGCCCGCTGCGGCTTCTTGCTCCCCAAGTTTACCTCTCCGCACTGGATACCTGCTGAATTCTGTGGTTCGGGTTGTGCAGATTGCTGTGTTAATCCTCAAATCAGTTTTCTAGGTGTGCAGGATGGTTTAGCGTTGGTCTGGCTGAATTTCATGGATGCCAGACAAAAAACCTCCATGCTGTTCTGCCATCTTGGCTCCTCCCCCCATTTTTTCTGTTCTACATGGCGTCAACTGGGCTCACTTATGTGGCTGCATTCTTCTGGGGCTTGGTGGTACAAGGTGGTTTATTTACACATTTGGCGATTCATACTGATTGTTGGGTATGATCCCTCTTTACAGGTGGTATGCCCACTAGAATAAGTGGGCTTTATTACATAGTAGCACAGGGCTCCAAACAAGAGTGAAAGGAGAAGCTGCCTGGTCTCTTGAGCCTGGGTCTAGAACTCAAACAGCATGAAGCATTTTTGTCACATTTGTGGGTCAACAGAAACCACACAGCCAGTCTGCATCAACTGTCTTGAACTCTTGATGGGCTTGCATCTATAAAGATGGGAATATTTATTGGTGACCATCTTTGCAGACTCATGGGAGGAAAGTGACATCAGAACTGATAACCATCATAGCCTCTCAGATACTGAGCCTAGGGCACAGGGACAAAAGCACAGGTAAACCCAATTGTTCTGGATTCCATAAGCACGTCTAGTATCAGTTTACCTCACTAAGATTTCCAGGATGGTTTTGAAGGTAATTTGATAACAGAGATAACATATACAGAGATCTTTTTGGCTCATTCTACAGAGTAAACTTGCACAGACAAGACGAGCAGAGCAAATGCACAAATAATGACCTCATGATTCCAGAAATTATTCACCTCAAACTATCAACTAAAAGGTTGACCATTTATTTCAGGATTAAAGACACTTAGTGACAGTGGAAAACAGTTTTGGAGTGTCAGACATGAGGTTGAATCCTAACTCCATGAAGCTTTGTGATCTTGGAAAATTACATTATTCTCTGAGTCTCATTTTCCTCATCTATAATATGGGGATGATAGCACTTCCTTCACAGAGTTGTTGAAAGTATAACTTATCTAGCACACAGATTCTTACAGAAAAATAGCTTAGAAAATATTAACTATTATTATCTTTGAATCACTTGCTATCACAATATGGCTCATGACTTTAGGGTTTCCTAAGGAGCAGACAGTCCCTCCATGACCAAATGCAAAAATTTGGGAAAAGTATGAATCTCTTCAACTCCATGGATACCCAGATGGACCCTTGTCCTTTTGGTCAGTTGGCTCAGTGAAGAAAATATTTTATGTAACTTTTCTTCTTCCTCTTTTACCTGTTATCACTAAATTTACTCTTTCCCAAGTTGAAAATTTAGGGACTTAGCAACTCTGTCTATTGGGGCATAGTTATACATTGAATATATCTGATGAAGCTTTCTTCTGTCCCTGTTCTACTTTTCTTGGAGAAGATAAGAATAACCAGTTAACATATAAAAAGCATATTCATAAACTATCCTGTTAAGAAGAGAAGCTATGGGGTTTTAACACTAACCATCCAACTTTTCCTGGGACATTATTGAATTCACTTGATTTTCCCTGTTATAAGAGCATCTGTTAGATCCTATAGCAGCATGTCCAATTTTGGTGTAAAAAAGACACTGTAGATATTGAAATTAGGAAGTACATTTCCTGACCGTGTATTTCTTATTGTGTGTCCTTAGGAAATCTTTTTCCTTCTGCCCCAAAAGACAAATGAAGACTCTACATTTCTCCCTGCCAATTCTTTATTTGACTGCTAATCGCTGCTTTGTTACCTTTGCTTTCTGAATGAACCTCTTGTCCAGTTGCAGCAACATGAACCATCATCTTTTTCTGATATTAAAAAGATCTTCCTTTTTTAAGGAGGGAAGAGATTAAGATGCTAAATGAGCAAGAGAGCCAAACACATGCTGTTCTAGGATTAGACTTCAAACTATTTCTTCCCAGGTCTGGTTATCTCATTATTCAATAGCTACCAAGTGACTGGGCAGAATTCATTTGGACATTGTGCATTTCCCCTCTTCTAGGAAGGATAGATTTTGCTCCTCTATCCATTCAGTAAAACTCAGAAAATTGCTATTTTGAAAATAGGTGCATTGGCATTTCTAAATGATTAGGAGTCCTTGCAGAATTCCCAGAGTGCATCATCCTTTAAAGAATGTCTCTGTTAGAAGTTCTGTGAAGATAGAACATATGCTACTCTTTGCTTCAACTGTAACAACAGAAGTCTTACCTTTTGTTGGATCTTTGATTGTGAAGAGGACCTTTTGTTTTTTGTCCCTTCAAATCTCTTGTCTTCTCTCACAATTTCTTAAAGACAAAAGTAATGCTGAGTAAACAAACACACAGAGAAGTGAAGTTTGATTAAGTCAACCATGAAGTAAATCCCACTTTAACTTTCATATGTAGCACCAGGGGGGTAGGAAGAATAGAGCCTCTGGAGGTATCCATTTATACTTGTGCTCTAGGCCCTCTAAATACTAGGGGTCTGCCCTATTTGACAGCAAACCCTAACTCTATACAGCTGAAGAAAAGGAGGCAAGTAGGAGACTAATCTCTGGTCATGGAGAGGCGTGGGGCCACAGACAGGGCTGGAACTCTGGTTATTGCTATTGGACCAGCTGCTCTCCTCACTGGAAGATTTTTACTCAGATACAGATGGCTAAATTTTTTCCTCCAGAGACTTGTCTTCTCAGAAAAAAGTTCCAGTCCCTTACTTACTTTATTCTTGGAACTATTTGTGAGGATTAGAGTCAAAGTCTGTAAGCCCTTTGCAATTCTTCCCAGAAAGGTGCTATAAAAACACAAGATATTATAGTATAATCCTCAGAACACACTAATTCCAGAGGGTAGAGAGAAGAGACTCTGAATCATGAGTTCTGCCTGGCTTGCTCAAATGCCAGGTTTAGCTTTGAAGTGCTCTATGATTGATAGGTCAATAGCTGCTGAAAGATTAGGAGCTTTTCTAAATGGGTGACTAACTCCTAGAGGAAGCCACATACTTGACCTATTAATACCCAATTAAAATAGTTATTGTAACTGTTAGAAATGTGACCACCAATAAACTGAAGTACTCTATGTCTTAAAATTTGGTGCTATCGCTTCCTTTCAGCTACCACTGCCATCTCTCCTATTTACTGAAAATACCTTTCAAAGTTCTCTCGAAGTAAACTCAGTATTCCAGGCAATCTATAATGGGCATCTTCTTGCTCCTGAATTGTATTTCACAGTAGACTTCACATCAAACAGATGACTCCTGCAAAAAACCCAAAAAATCCACAAAGGGCAGGGGAGCCTTGTGCATCTTTTGAAACTCCACCCCAAGCAGCAAGGAAACTGCTCCACCCCCAGCCAACTCCCTTGGAGCCCATCTGCACTCCTACCTTAGGTGATGTTCAATTAACAGTTCCTTTTAAATTCACTGTCTTCCTGGTTTCCCAGCTTGCTGGCTTTTTGAAAATTTTTGTATTTAATGAATGAGCAAATGAGCTACAATTATGAAGAAATATGCACTGTGAAATATTGTTCTCACTTCGTCTAAATAAAAATAGGCAAGTATTCCGTTCTATGTCCCACTTTCTTAATAGAGTTGGAAAAGAGCTAAGAAAACTCAGAGTTCTAGAGAGTGTATATGTCTTGTATGTCTATAGCTATTTGAGCAAACACTTGCCCCAAAAATCATTTGTCATTGGTAAACTATATTTACTTAAATGAACAGACCTTAGATGCTATCATATCACAGAGAAGTATTTCTCTGGATGAAGCAGAATCAGAGGAGAGGCTCTAATCCTGTGCTGTCATTCACTGTGTCTATCATCTTGGCTTCAATTCACACTACCAGTAAAAAGAAGCACTTGGGAAGTTAGGTAGATTGGTGGTTCCCAACCTGAGTGCAGAACTGGAGCTATTTAAATATTTCAAACAGCTTAACTGAAATAGTAGCTGTTAACAAAAACTGTCGGGGTACATAGGCTAAGCAAAAGAAAATTCCTTCATTTTTGTCTGGAATAATATCAACTCAGTATAGGTAACTGTGGTTTTCTCATGCTAAAAAGAATGAGGGAAGGAGTTAATCATTAGGTTGAATTATGTAAAATTGAGGATATTTAGCAGTTATGATCTGGAAAGACAGCAATTTCAAATGGTTCTATCTAATAATATATGTTTATATATTTTAGCATGAGGACATGGTATATCACAGAGGGAGAAAGCTTTGACTTTGAAATCAGCCAGACCTGAGTTCAAATCCCAGTTCTACTGGCTATGTGATTTCTGATTACTCAGCCTCAGTTGGCTTCAGTTTTCTCATATATGAAATTGTGATTGACAGGACCTGTCTTATTTTTTTTTATTAAAATTTTTTGATGTTTATCCATTTTTGAGAGACAGAGAGAGACAGAATGCGAGTGCGGGAGGGACAGAGAGAGGGAGACAGAATCTGAAGCAGGCTTCAGGTTCTGAGCTGTCAGCAGAGAGCCCAACACGGGGCTCGAAGTCAGAACTATGAGATCATGACCTGAGCCGAAGTAAGACGCTTAACTGACTGAACAACCCAAGTGCCCTGACAGTACCTCTTATAATTTTTTAAATATCAAATGAGATCACGTATATAAAATACTTATCATGATAATAGGCACATAGTGAGCGCTCAATAATTCACAATCATTGGCCTCATTAAACAAAGTTTTTGACACAGAGTGCATCATTGAAAAAATAAGAGGGCTTTTCTGGTGACCTAAAGTGTGGGGACCACTGGATTCAAGAACATCTAAGATACATTTTCACTCATATGTACATATTTAAGTACTCAAGGTGGTAAAATCCATGAATCATTATCATTCTCACTGATTCATTCTGCCATAATTTCTTATGCTTTGGGCTAAGGTAGCTTTGAAATTGAAGATGCTAGATGTTCAGGTACCAGAAGTGTTTGAGGAAAGTTTAGTACCCTTCAGGGCGCAAGGATCTGTGATCCTCACTCCACACCTGTAAGACACTTTCCCTTGGCTACGATAAAAAGGAATAAATGTACAACCAGGGATAAAACTAACATATTGTGTGTATATGTGCATATGTGAGTGTCAAGTCTAAGGATTCTTTACCTAGCCCTAAGGGGTCATGAAAATTGGTGATATTTTTCCTAGTATTTTCCTAGTTTTATGTTTTATATTTAAATCCATGATCCATTCTGGGTTATTTTTTTTGTATGAGGCGTAAAGTTTCATGCTTTTGACTAGAAATGTCTAATTATTTCAGTACCATTTATTGAGAAGGTTAATGATTTATACGTACCTTGGTCATAAATTAATTGAGCATATTCGCTTGGATATAATTCTGATTTCTCTATTCTGTTCCACTGAACTATTCATCTTTCCCTCCACTAGTTCCATATTGTCTTGATTAATGTAGCTGTATAGTAAACTGAAATGTTCACTCCCACTTTATTTTTTTTGTACAAAATTATTTTGGCTATTGTAAGTTCTTTCTATTTTGGCATACATTTCAGAATAAACTTACCTATTTATGCAAAACATCTTACAAAGATTTTGATAGAAATTGTGTTAAATTACAGAACAATTTAAGGAGAATTGATATCTTTACTATGTTGAAACTTCTAATCTATGAACATAGTGTATTTCCCCAAGAATTTAGATCTTTAATCAACATTTTGTGATTATCATCATCTATATTCTATATGTGTTTTAAATTGATACCTAATAATTTTATTTTATTTTATTTGGAGTGTTTGTAAATGGTTTATGTTTTTTACTTTGGTTTCCACTGTTTATTGCCAATATATAGTAGTAAAGTTAATTTTTATGTGTTGATCTTGAATTCTGTGACCCTCCTGAACCCACTTATTAGTTCTAGGATTTTTTTTTTTCTGGTAGATTCCTAGGAATTGTCTACATAGCCAATCATGTCATCTGTGAATAGAGACAATTTTATTTCTTTTTTGCCAGTAGGGATGCTTTTAATTTATTTTTCTTGCCTATTGAAGTGACTAGAACTGCCAGTAATATGCTCAATAAGAATGGTAAAAGAAGATATCCTTGTCTTATTCCTGATCTCAGAGGGAAAGAATTCAGCATTTTACTATTATCTTTATGTTAGCTATGGGATTTTTTGTAGATGGTCTTTGTAAAATTAAGGAAGTTCTTCTCTCTTCGGTATATTGAAATTTTTTATAGTGAATAAGTTTTTAATTTTATCAAATGCTTTTTCTGAATCAATTGATATGATCATATGATTTTTCTTCTTTGTCCTATTAATGTGATAGATAACAATAATTGATTTTTGAATATCAAACCTCCCTTGCACTTGTAGAATAAATCCCACTTGGTGTCATGTATCATTCTTTTTTATATATTGCTGTATTTGGATTCCTAAAATTTTACTGAGAATTTATGCTCTGCTTTTAAGTGACTTTTGTTTAGCTTCTTAACTTATTTTCCTGTGTAGCTTAAAGTTTGGCACATGCCTAAAGGCAGAAATCTCCCAAGTGGAGAGCTCACATTAGATTAGTTATCTGCCTGTAACCATAAGAGACTTTAGCTGGAAAATCATCGGAGAAAGTAACCTTAACTTTTGTGTTTCTTTAGAGCACACAAAGGGAAAATGATGTAATGAGAAAGATAAAGTGATAGTTGCAGAAACATCCCATGTACAACTTTTTCTAATTATTTATAGGCAGAGTTTAAAGATTAAATTTGAATTTATGTTGCATGTGAGACCACAGCACTCCCACAAATGGTAGCCCATAAAACCTACTTGTACATGAATTCATTTATGATGAACCCTGATTGCAGGTAAAGCACCGTTCCAAGAGTACCAAGTATGAAGCTTCTTTAATAATTTCCTTTATTATGTAGCCGATGGAACTTTCCATAGCCATTGGAATGAAGACACGTACTGTATGTTTTTCTTTGATCAAATGAACCTATGTAAACACATGATCTCGTTGGGACATCAGAGGAGGATACTCAGACTCATTATTTCTTCAGTGTGTCTTGGGAGGAGAGCACTATAGGAGACAGACTTGATCTGAGCCATGTCACAAGAGTAGGGTTTTGATGGGATCTTTGTGGTCACTTTTAAGTGGAGTTCAGGCCCCCCAAAAAAGGTTGTATTTTATAATCTTCAACTAATTGTGCTGGCTTTGCCTTAGTTGTTTATAATTCTGGGTCATAGGATTTAATAAGCCTCTGTATATGAACAGTAATTCATTTATGCAAACAAAATATCTCTTTGGAGGCTGGATGATTTACTAGGCAATTATCTTAATTAGCCCAAGAAAATATAGGTTTTTGGGTGAATTGCTGGTCATTAAAGGAATTCTCTTACAGACTTAGAATTCATGGGAACATTTTGTTTTTAGGAGATCTGATAAAAAAGAAACCATATTTTTGCTTTTTATATGGCTGGACCTGTAGCCACACAAAGATGTAGACTTTTCATTGATAGATGTTCAATTGATTTAGGTAATATTCTGTTTGTCCTCTGGAAAACACTGCATCATCCCTAAGCAGAAGAAGAAAAATAGCTTTGGCTTCACTCCATTTTCTAGAATAATTTTCTTCAAAGACTGATTTCAGATGACTTTGAAAGCTCTTTTCAAAGTGCTTCCTGGATATTCTCTTTAATGTTGGTGGAAATGCTGTTTGGATTGTGCCTGACACTTTTGTACACTGTTCACAATGCTTCTGTCATTTAATAAAATGTGTTCCAGGCTTATGTTCTTGAGATTCAATATGTTTATTACAGTTTTAATAGCATAAGCAGATTTTCTTTGTTATTTAATGACTGTCAGAAGAAGACAATTAATCCAGAGACAAAACAACAACCATGGATTAATTTAAGTTTTTCCATGGTAAGTCAATGCCTGAGTTCCTATTTATGTTTTCCTGTCTACCATCTCCTTCGATAGACAGAAAATAATGAAGTCAAACTTCCAATTTTACCAGTTGTGAAAACCATTAGTATTCTGGAGCATCTCATTATGATAGGAGCATTTGAGCTTTCTGTACATTTAGCTCTCTTCATAAAATTCTTAATGAAGTTATTCCTGGGATCTCATGAAATGACCATTCTTACCAATGACATTTTCTTCTTGTTTCCAGGTTGAGTGGTCTTTCAGAGACTTCCATTAAGGGCATCCAACCAAAGCATTCACCTTTCTTTCTTAAGAAGCCCAAAGTGGTTCTCTTGATTTTTAAAAGTTCTGAGGTGTTTGATTATAAATATCTATCTTCAACTGAAAGCATGGCTTTTTTTTGTGGAGTAGTGGTTGGCACTTTTATTTCACTGACAAGGGCTGTCATCAGTGGATATTTATTTAGGAGTTAGTCCTATGTAAAGCCATTGTTTTAAGTGCTAAGGAGCATATAAGTACACTGTAGGCTATTGCTTTCTATTCAGGATAATGCAATTATTTTGGATAAGTAAGCTCACATTCATCTCTACATTGGAAATTAAGTATTACCAATCTAAGCTCTATTCAAATGACAAATAGAAACAATAATGTAATTAAAGATTAAAAACATAGAATTAAATTTATGGATTAGGCAACTTCTCCAAAATCCTCTAAGTGAGAAGATTCTTGGTAAAGCTTAACTATAGAATTAAGCTATTTCTTACCTTATATCTAAGGAAGAGTTGAGTTTTCATATCCAACAGTTGTCTAGCTAGCTGAAGGGACAATTATGACCTGTTCCACAAAATTTAAATGCTTATAAAATGAGAAATTACCCACCTTTACTTTTATAATACTGTGGTCTTATCCATGGGTTAACACAGCTCAGCAAATGTCAGACTCTCCTTGATCTTGCCAGTTAAATAAGTTCAGAGGAGTGAATGAGCAGGGGAGAGGGGAACCAGGAGCATTAATCTCTGTGCTGCTCCTTAACCTACACACGAAAAGAAGTTGCTTCTCCTCAGTGGAATAAGGAGGAATGTTGTGGCTTTGTAAATGTGTCATTCAGGTCTCCTACTGCCCGGAATGTAGTTGAAAAACTGCTTCATCTGTTCTGCTTTGAAATTCATCATTATGTTATTATATATGTTATATATAATATATATGTCACTAAGGCAGGCCCATTTTTGAGAGATAATTTTTGGGAGGTGATGTTTGTATCTTCCCATCCCCTATTTTTTTCACTGGCATTACCCTAGTAAATCTCTTTCAACTCTAATTCTGTGTTATTGTCTGCTTCTTAGAAGACTTGACAGATTCAAGGAGCAAAATCCATAAGCTATCCACTAACACCAAACATAAGCACATACTGAAAGAATTTGGGGAAGTGTAATACTTGGTGAATTTGCCCATATCAAAAGCTATTCCCCAGGACTAAAACAAAAACAGAATTTTCTACAATGATTTTTCAAATTAACAATCATAAATAAATGGGATTTTTAAAAAATTTCTCAATCCATTGTAGACTGCTAATTTTGTAAAATACAAGAAAAATGGATTATTAAAAAAAGAAATGAAAGACATAAAGTAGAAGCCCCAATTTTTTATTAGAATAAACAGATACAGGAGCACCTGAGTGTCTCAGTGGGTTAAGCATCCAACTCTTGATCTTGGCTCAGGTCATGATCTCATGGTTTGTGAGTTCAAGCCCCGCATTGGGCTCCGTGCTGAGAGTGTGGAGCCTGCTTGGGATTCCTCTCTCTCTCCCTCTTCCTGTGCCCCGCTCTTGTGCACTCACTCGCTCTCTCTCAAAATAAATAAACTTAAAAAAATAATAAACAGATACAAAATTACTCAGTCAAATTGCAATTCCAGTTTTTATTTATTTTTTATTTTTTTATTTTTATTTTTTTGCAATTCGAGTTTTTAAATGCTTCTCCTGGTGGACTGGTAATAGTTCTCAGCACAGGTCCATGGACCACACTTGGAGTTGTCCTGTAGTAAGGTACATGGAATTGAGTTATGTCTACTTGACAGTGGCTCAAATGGTAGAAAAGTTGAAGATTCAAACCATTAAGTTTCTGTTTTTTGAAGCTTTGGAGTTTCCATATGATAAAGGGCTGGTTTGAGTAAGTTAATGAATTGACTGGTTTCACTGGAGGGAAACTATCATGCTGTGGGCTTAAGAAGAAGGATGGTGGTTTAGGTTTTGGTCATAGGGAAATATCTGGCTTGTGGTTTACCACAAGAATATTTCTTAGTCTTTTAAATTTGTTCAGGGCAGATACATCAGAATCCCCACAGATTATTAGCAATTTCAGAACCTGGGGGTGGGGAACCACTTTTTCCCTGACCCTAATTCCCCCTTTCTTACCCTGGTTCCATGGGTCCCTTCATTGGAATTGGAAGCCTTGTAAAATTTTAATTCAGGGGACCCTGAGATTGAAGAGAACCCTAAGTGAATTTGTGGTAGCTTAGGAGAGCATACCCCTGCCCTACTAGTTTTGCACCAATTTTTGAAGTTTACTTGAGTGCTAAACACAATTTATACAAACATATAACTTTGGTTCTCCACCTTGTGGTTAACAAAGCTGTAAGTAGAACCATATGGAAGCTTATTGATAATTTTAAAGCAGTAGAGTGCCTTCACTGGTGCCTTGTCCTTGCAATGAAAGAAGCTGCTTTTGCTTCCTTTATGACTCTATCATTATTTTGAGTGGACTCAGCGTTTTGGAGCATGTTAAATTTTCACAATGCTTTGAAGCCATTTTTTTCTTCTGTGGAAGAGTAAAGTAATGTGTACCAACTGTCATTTCCTGCTGTATCGCTTAGCAGGCTCAAGCACTCCAAACTCATCATATCATATTTGCCAAATGGGCAAAGCAAGAGAAATTGAGATGGAAGGAGGCGGAGGAAAGGATGGTTTACAGTGGGGGTATTTGGTTAGAAAGAAAGAAAGCTGGCATCAAACTGTTTCCCTGCTGTGAAAAGGGGCACAGATATGGAAAGGCCGAGGTCTGCAATTCTCTTTCGATTTCTAATGTCCATAGGAGTTCACTTCTTCCTCAGCACCCTGAAGAGTTGATGGCAGCCTGGAGCTTGTAATGTACAGGGCACCATCCTGGGATTCAGAGAGCCGATCCCTGCGGAAAAGCCATTTAGTAATGCAAGGTCAATAGGCAATTTACAACATGGACAGTCAGCTTGTTTTGAAGCCCCTGAACTTTGGTAGACCTCACCCTCTGCATGCTTTTTTTCTCCAAATAAAAATTACACAGCTGGAGAATAACAACTTTTCCATCATGGACAAATAGCCAGTGCTATTAAGCTGCATGACAAAGTCTCTTTCTTTTATCATTTTGTTAGATGACCCTATAAAAATACATTAAACCGAATAAAAAATAATACATCTAAGCATTGCATCCTGAACATCTGAATGAATATATTTAATTTGTGGCTTCTTTCTCTTAAGCTATGACAGCAGGAGCTTGACTAGTTATTAACCTTACAGTCCTTCACTGAGGGTCTTTAGTAGAGTTATCTGTATTCAGAAAAGAAATGGCCAAAGGAGAGCAGAATAATTTGCTGGTTTGTTAACTTAGAGCATGTGTTTCATATTTAACACAGATAAATCTATAGTCTGTGGCACCCAGAAGGGATCTATTTCCAAACAAAACTAGGGTTAATGAAATAGCACAGATAATAAACAGGTCATATCCCAAAAATGTTTGGTGTGAGTCATCCTTAGTGGAATATGAGCTTTTGCCTTTACTAAAATTCAGTGTTTAAGAGACTAAACTGTGTCTGCTGTGTGTCTAAGTGTACATATTCTTTCTGCTTAAGTTTGGTTTTCTCTGTTCTCCTATACTTAACAGGCTGGGTGGTTAAATATAAAGACTGAACAGAATTTTACAATTAACTTACAGAAAATGATGGCAAGAATAACTGATGGAAAAAGTGTCTTTGACAGTTTTATTTCTAGTCTTCCCAAATTTCTGTATAGGGAGATCAGAGGTACAGAAGAGATTGTAGTGTGCGACTGGAACCTGGGTTTAAATCATGCGTGGGCCAAGTGTCTACTTCAATAAATTTTTTCCTCTTGTCTCTTTTTCCTTCCACTATTTTAAAAAAAATTTTTTTTAACATTTATTCATTTTTGAGAGACAGAGACAGATCATGAGTGGGAAAGGGGCAGAGAGAGAGGGAGACACAGAATTGAAGCAGGCTCCAGGCTCCGAGATGACAGCACAGAGCCCGACACGGGGCTCAAACTCACAAACTGTGAGATCATAACCTGAGCTGAAGTCGGATGCTCAACCGACTGAGCCACCCAGGCGCCCCTTACTTCCACTATTTTTACTCTAAACTTGATCCCGAAGAGCACAGAGCCTAGGTTATGTGTTGTTTAGAAATTATTTTGATTCAAAGTAAATACATCTAAGTAGGAAGGATGCTTCATTTATGGCACAGTATCAATGCAGCCCCTCATACCTTCTTGCTGTACAGAGGAACCACAAGATGAAGGCTTTGAACAATACAAAAGACACCCTTCCCACAAATCTTTGCCTGATTTCATGGGGGAATTCTGGAAGTTCCTGTTGACATTTCTGACCTCATGTTCATCCCATTGAAGAGGCTTGCAAAGTGGTTCTCAGCCTCCTTGCTTTTGTACCCTCAATTGCACTACATTATGCCAATAGGGTGTGATTTGAAAAACAAGAAAGGCTTTGGGAACTGATTAAACCTGTTTGTAAAAAATCTCTCTATCAAGTCATTGAACAGTAAAATTAAATAGGACAAGTGAGCAGGTGGTAAATGAATAAAGACTGATGTGAAAAGTGATGTTTACATAAATAGCAGCCTAACTAATCCTTTGAAATAGGAATGTAAAGAATTTAAGATCTGCAAAACCTCAAGTTCCAGGCATTTCAAAGGCTTCTAGCGCCTTTTAACCCCTACCCCCCCATCAGCATCCTTTAAAGTTGCAAAGAACAGGATAATTTTCCTTCTCAAGGTGAGATTTAAAACTACTCTTAGATCTTGCTCAGCATTGGAATGCATACTCTCCTTGACCCAATGCAGGAACTGTAACTCTCCAAAAAAAACAAGTTGTTTTCTTTCAGCTCTCAGAACAAAAGTCACTCACACCAAAACGTCTCTGAAGAGAATGGCTTCAGAAGGCATTTTTGAAAGTGAACAGGAACTTCCTTGAAGATAAGAAAAGGAATGGATGTGGCTTAACTCCATAAAACAGATGTGTGTGTCCCTCTCTTCTCAAGTCCCTTGCTGACCCACACCTTTTTTCAATTCTGAACACCAATCAGATTTGTTACAAGTTCATTGCAAAACTTCTCCTTGTAATGAGAATGAAGTTTTTGTGCTTTGATGTGATAAATGCTTGACAGAGATTTGCTTGGAACCTAAAATTACTGCAAGAATAGCATCAGAGTTAGCAGACAGATATCTTGGCACTCTGATTTTATATTCTGTATTTGTAAGAAAATAATTCAGAAACTAACTTGTTTTTTTTTTGGTTTTTTTTTGTTTTTTGTTTTTTTTGGCAGGAGGGTAGGGTGGGGAGCAAGAGGGTTTGTAGAAAAGAAAGGTAAATATTTGCCCTCTGTCAAATTCAAGAAGCATTCCAGGTCCTACCAGAAGTTTAATTGAAAAGAAGGAGTTAAGTAGAGAGAGGACTAATTCTTCACCAACCATTTTCCCTTTCCTCTTGGCACACAGACTCCATTTCCCAGATTGCCTTGCAGCTAGTCACAACCATGTGACCAGTTCTGCCAATGGATGTGTGTGGGAATCATGTTGGCCCATATGGCCTTTCAAAATCTCACATGTTCTCTCTTCCTTTACCTGTTAGTGGGATACAAAAGATCAATTGGAAGACTCTGGGCCCCAAGAGGCTCAGGATCTGAATCTGAAGTCTAGTATTTTTGGGGTGCCTGGGTGGCTCAGTTGGTTAAGTGTCTGACGACTTTTGATTTCTGCTCAGGTCATGATCTTAGGGTTTGTGAGTTCAAGCCCTGTGTTAGGGTCTGTGCTGTCTCTCTCTCTCTCTTTCCCTCCCTTCCCTGCCACTTGCATTCTCTCCCTCTAAAAGTAAATAAATAAACTTAAAAAATATTATATTAACATTCACTGAGCAAGGTTGGGACAATCAAGGACTGACCAAAGTCTTGTTTGGCTTTATTATTACTTTTAAATTGAGACATAATTGACATGTAGCTACCTTAGTTTTCAGGTTACAATATATTGATTTGATATTTGTACAGTGATCACCACAGTGGGTCTATTTCACATCTATTGTAGATAGTTACAAAATTAGTTTTTCGTTAAAAGATCGCCTATGTGACACACAGTGGGTATAAGAGGAAGCACGACAGATATAGATGTAGATATGTGTATATATATTCTCTGTCCTGCTCATCTAATCTAGCTCATTTTGTGTTGCTCCCAGGGTCTTCATTTCCTAATGAACATTTTCTAAATAACTATGTGTGCCAGGGTTTGCCCTTAGAACTGGGCATTCAGAAGTCAGACCAAGCAGGTCACATATGTGGCGGGGGAGGGGGGATTGCATCAGGTTCCCACAGGAATCTGGTGTAGTGTTCTGACTATGGTCATCCCATGGCCGAGAAGCCATACAATCTTTAGCCTGACATGACGCTGGCATTCAGGAGCGGCTCTGGGGTGGTGGGGAATAAAGGCAGCTGTTACCTGGAAAGCCCAGGCCTCAGTCTTTTAACCCCCTTAATGAGATCTTTAGCGTATCCATGTATACACATGAATTTTCTCCTCCTCAATTGTGGGAGGCCCTAATTGTACCTATTTACTTGCCATGAGGCTTGTCAGCATAATTCAGTTTTCATTGTGGTTGCAACTGCACCTGCTGCTGTGACTGACCCTCACAGGCAACTTTGTGGAAAGCAGACTTGCTAAATCACTACTGGGTAAGTGTGATCATGGGCTTTGTAGAGCAGAGACACAAAGCTACACTCTGCCGACCCATCCTTATGTGGCAACTGTGGCAATGTCCTGCTACTGGCCATGTCATTTTCTTGTGGCTTGTTTACAGAAGGGAAAAGCAAGGGGGAGAAGTTTACTTGCTGGCTCAGCTGCTGTCAGAATGGGGGTGACAATTTCTCTTGCTCTGACTCAGAGCCTGCAAAGGAACAGAGGTCCTCTCACTGACTGTTTTTTGCAATTTCAGGGATAGTGCAGTTCTGTTTTATTGCTCCAAGTCATAACATGAATATAATTTTTCACAGTGGCAGATAGTAGTAAAACTAAGTAAATTTAAAAGGCTAATATGTAAAAATGAAAGGCATCTTCAAACATGACTTCTTGGTTGAAAGGCCAGAGATCCGGGTCTTAGTGGAGAAAGCTATTTTCAACTTGCTATGTGTCCTGTTGTCCAGTGATTTGGAATTCTTACATCAGGCCTTGTTTCTGGACTCTATCTACTTTTTCCTGACTACAGTGTTCCAGGTATCTATTGCCACATAACAAACCACTTCAAAACGTAATGTCTTAGTGCAATAATTTGATATAATGTTTATGAATTGACTGTTTCTTACTTAGAGGTCTCTCATATGCTTATATTCAGTTGTTAGCTAAGACTGAAGCCATCTGAAAGCTTGACTGGGCTGAATGCCCAGATGATTTCTTTGCTCCCATGTCTGGTGCCTGGGCTAGGATGACCCCACAGTGAGTTTTGCTGGAACTGTTGACCCGAGTGCCTACATGTGTTCTCCCCAGCATCATGGTTTCTGGGCTGCTCAGACTCCTTACGTGGAAGCTTGGCACTCCAGGAAGAAGCTACAAAGTTTCTTTTGATTAAACCTCAGAAGTCATGCATCATGACTTCTTATACATTCTATTAAGTAAGTCCCAGAGCCAGCCCAGCTTGCAGAGAAGGGGCCTGAGATGTAGTTCATTGGGAGGTAGTTTTGTAGTATTTTGTATGAAACTGAAGAAGAGGTGACGGATGATAAAATCCCCAGATCTTATAGTCACTGTGCTGATGATGAGGGTCATTTAATGTAAAGTGCTCAATCCTAACAGGACTGACTAAACTTTATCTGCCAATGTCATGAACTTTACTGTATCTGCTTGAGTCTCTACTTTCTGGGAAAGCAGACAATTTACTCTGACTTGTAAAATTTTATCCATACTTTCCTGGGCAGCTTTCTCAGCAACAACAAAATCCACACTTGATCATTTTGTCACTTATAATAAAGATGTAGGGAGAGAATCATGATTTCTCATGGCTGTCTCACTTACTATAGATTTGGGTTCATCATTTTGTCAATCAACAAATGTTAGGAAGGGCCTCCATGTGGTAAGTAGCCCCTCTGTGTGGTGCGTGGGAGGGAGGAAGGACTCTAACGCATGGTTTCTGTCTTTGAGGAACAGTCAGTTCTGAAATCAGAACAAAGAAGTGAGGTTTGTGCCTTAAAAGTAAGGTTACAGACTAAAGTTTAGTTGAGAAAGCATTGAAGATAGGGGAAAATAAAGAGCATAAGAAATTGCTAAGTACAGTTTCTGTGGGTTTTCTGGCTGTCTAATCATTCTTTATCCTTTCAACTATATAGAACTTTGGGTTTGAGAGTAGAGATAAGCTTATGGATATTTTCTTTCCAGTAGTTGCTGTTTCTGGCACTTGGGATAAATTTAGGATTAAGCATTTATCTTCTATATCTTCATTTATAATCAAGTTGGGTTTTGGTGTGTAGCCAATGTATACTTAAAAATTGATGCCTGGAAGAAAATAACTTAATTTAATATTAAAATGACTTATTCCATGTTGATGGTTGTTGATAGAACACAAGACATTCTCTGCCCAAAGGGACAGAGAGGTTGGAAGTGCCCAGAATTGTTAATCAATAACTGAACTAAAAGAGAATTAAATTTTTGCAGTGATGAGTATTAGTCTCTTGGGTCACAAAAATAAGAATTAGTTTTGCCTAGAAGGGAGTCATAGTTTACTGAAGAAAGCAACATATATACAGATGATATTATTATTATGATATTATGATATTTTTTGATATGATATTATAATTATGATATTATTATTATGGAGGATGTGTTATGAAGAGATACAAACAAAGAATAACTGACCACAAAAGGGTCACAGCAACATTTGAGCAGGTTCTTAAAGGCTTAGTGGGGTATTTCCTGCAATGAAAGAAGTTTAGTGCAGGCAGAGAACCACACATTCAGAGACATGGAATGGTGAAAGGACCCAGGATGTGAAAGGAATAGCTGGAATCACAGGGGCCTGCAGTGCAGGGTGTGTTCATGGGATGGGTCTGGTTTGGGGTACAGGCAAGAGAACTGGTAGTAGAGGAAGCTGGGAAGTAGAAAGGCTCCAAATGGCACATTTGGGGTGCTTGTGTTTGTCAGAAGTAGGGTTTGGATAGTTGTGGGTTGGCTAGCACATAGATCAAAAGAGGCCTGCAGAGTTTGGCCAAGTCCAACTGCTAAAAATATATGGTTAGGTCAGGATTTGGTAATTGATCTCAGATTGCTCCACATCTGGAAAATTGGTCTAGGAGGACAAAAGACAAGCAGGATGTGAGCACCACTAGTCAGAACTGAAAATGAGTCCAAGATCAGGGTAAACAGAGGCTCAAACAGCAGCCACAGGAAACTGTCAGCATTTTTTTAGTCATTTAAGACTGGCCCTCAAGGGTGGGAATGCCAGTGCTGGTAAGAGAGGAGGGCTACTTGGCAGAGACTTGATCAATGGCACAATCCAAGACACTAGGTACTAAGCATTCAGGATCTAATCAGGTTGGTCATGTGGCAATCCATTATCCAGTGAGCCCCTGGTCTAAAGCTTTCTCATAACCCCTGAGTGAGACATTGTCTCTGGGATATGTTTAAAGGCTAAACCTGAGGGAAGAATTAAGCCTCCCAGCCTTTATTATCTAAAAGTATGTAAGACCATAGAAAAGCACCCCACTTCTTTGTTTAATAGGCAGATATGTTAGGCTCTCCAGAGAAGCAGAACCAGTAGGATGCATATATTTAGAGAAAGAGACTTAATTGAAGGAATTGGCTCATGCCATCATGATAGCTGGCAAGTGCAAAACCTTCAGGCTGGGCATCTGGGGAGAGCCAGTGTTGTAGCACAAGTTCATCAGCCGGCAGAATTCCTTCTTGCTCAGGGGAGGTCAGTCTTTTGTTTTATTCAGGCCTTCAATTGATTGAGATGAGGCCACTCGTATTATGGAAGGCAATCTGCTTTACTCATCCTCCAATGTAAATGTTAATTTCTTCCTAAAACACCCTGACAGAAACATCCAGCATAATGCTTGCTGAAACATCTGGGCATCATGGCCTGGCCAAGTTGCCAAATAAATTAACCATCACAACAGGTGAGATATAAATGCGAGAGATCTAACATTTATGAATAAGTTTTACAAATGAGTAATATAAATAGGAAATAAAAAAAGGATTCAAATTAAATTAATTTGCTGGAGTACTCTTCATTCATTATAAGCCAGTTTTTAATAGAATATAGATTTTATATCTGTATTTCTCTGTGTGTGTGTGTGTGTGTGTCTGTGTGTGTGTGTTAGAGAGGAGGGGGCATGTTTTATGTATGCTTTTTATGAAACCATCCTGGAGATTTTTCTTTTTACCTAACTGTATCAGTTGGACCATTTTAGCTATCTTTAATGGTAATTGGTACCATTTAAGTACTTTAATGATTAGTACTTTAATGATGATAAGTACTTTAATGATTAATGTTTCCTATGACTGACTGGTTGTCTGATATACCAGTATGTGTATCAATAGTTATAAATGTCAGTCAGCCATACTGATATGGAGGTATGGGCTAGAACTTTCCACTCTTAGTCCATGAATCAGTAGCTCAAAACAGTTGTAGACCCAATTACTTCAGTCACCTGGAAATTTGTAAGCAAGCAGAATCCTAAGGTTCTCCCAACCTGCAAATCAGAACCCACATTTAATACTTGTATTAAAATAAAAAGCAAAACAAAACAAAACATGGGTTTAGAATACCCATTGGGTGCATTACTCAAATGGCCAGCTCTCTGAAGCATCTTCTTTACTCACAGAAAATGAGAGAAAATACTCTTAAAATTCCCTTTTAAAAATCAATATATGAATCCCATCAACATAGAGCCTCTATTGACAGAGCCAGCCCATGATGGAAGGCTTTTCAATCTGGATTATTCTAAGAATTATTTTGCATCATCAATCCAACATTTGTTTTCACGCTTTAGCTCTTTTACATAGATCTCTTGAAAACCATTGATCACACATGTTAGACCCTACTTCAAGTCACTCCATGCCTTACATCTAGCCTGCAGGACATGTCCAAAATTCCTTTTATTTTATTTACCATTTGATGAATGGATGTCATGTCTTCCCACAGGACTTAGGACCTTGAAGACAAGGACTGAGTCACACTTTTTCTCCATTTTCCTTGTCTACTGCTCTGCGCACAATAAGAGCTTAATTAACATTTGTTTATAGTGTAGTTTGGCCTATGAAGGAGCAGCCTATTGCTCCTCCAACCCCAAATGAATCATATTATAAGAAAACTCTGAATACAATATTTTAGTGGAAGTATTTTTCATGGCATAAACATTATCTAAGTCATTGGTAATAGCCAACTAACCAATTTCTTCATGTTAAAATTTTAAAAAGTCATTTTATGTATTTTCTGTTACATTTTAATTCACTTCTCATTTTTATTTTGATGAAAGGAAAAGTGAAAGTGCAAGATAAATGTAATTTTAAGGCATACAGTAAATTATAAAGATTTTCTTTATAAGGTTGCCCTTCAAAAGCCTACTTTATGTTTTTCTTTTGGTGTCTTTAATTTCCCTTCTCCCTTTCTGTTCTGTACCCCTGACTGTTTTGTCTCTGAATAATGACAAAATATTCACTTTCTGTGAATATCAATTTGCCACACATTTTCCTAATGGGTCAAAGTGTAAAGTTTTCAAGGTATGATTTTTTTGTGATAGTTTTCAAGGGGGAAAAGGTGTCTATTTAAGCAGACTCATTAAAAGGGCCCCTTGAATAAACTATGTACAGAAGACCTTCTTTAATTTCAATGATTAAAACCAGATTGAATGATACATTTGAATTTCACAAAGCCGTCTAAAACTGTGAACACCATTGTAATTATAGAATACTTGGAGATCACCAAGTGAACCGCAAACATGCTCTATTCACTCTTTTTTTCTGTACAGTAGATTTGAGAAACGATACGGAATCTCTCGAGGGGCATAATATCCTAACATTTATAGAGAACACCACATCAAAATAAAAAGTGTTAGTGCATTACATATCTTTAAAGATGACTCTAGAATAACCTTGCCTTAAAAAAAAAAAGGGGGGGGTGTTACAGATGACAACACTTCCTGTTACCCATCTCTGGACCCTGATTCCCCACCTCCCACCACATACACCCCTTTGCCTTCATTCACTTTCCATGTTAAATCAGAGATTTAACAGTCTCACCTGACAATACCCCTCCCTTAGGGTTGTTCAGGTTTAGCAGAGGTACTAGCACTAGACCCTTTCAAATCTACCTTTGTTTAGCCCTTCAGTTTTATTTCTCACCATATCCTCCTTCAACTTAGGATTCAGCCTTAAAATGAAGAATATTTTGGTGTTTTGTGAACATACCCTGTCTTCTTTTGCTCCAGGCTTTAGCAAATCACATTCCCAGCTCTTCTGATTCTCCCCTTAGCCAATCTTTTTCCAAGTCAGTTGCTCTCAAGACTGTCTTTACCACCCAGGGTGCTTAAACAATAGGGAAGTAACAACAAACAACTGATGCCTACACTCCATCACACCCATGAAATCTAGATGTCCTAGGCTCAGATTTATTGAAATCTTTCCAGGTTAGTTAATGTATATTAGTTAAGAAGTCCTGAAGCTAAAATTTTTCTTTTCCTGTAGAAGCCATATGTCTTTTTCTTCCTCCAGGAAGTTTTTCTTGGGTTTCTCAAGACTGGGTTGGGACTCTTCATTTATATATTTTTATGTTTTTATTTATTTATTTTTTTTGTGGTGCTATTAATTGCATCATTCAAAACATACCTACTGATGCTAACTATATGAAGGTACAGTGCCAAGTACCTGGGAAATTGTCATGAAGAAACAAAACCAGACTGTTTTCATGAAGCTTGGTATCTAGTGATAATCACCTATTCAAACAAATTATAAATTGTGAAAAGGGCTGTGAAGTGAAAGGAAAGGATGCTGTGAATAAACAGGTGGGTGGAAGGGTAAGGAAGACATTTTTGAGGAAGTGGCATTTAAATTGATAACTAAAGGGCCTCCTGGATGGCTCAGTCTGTTGAATGTCTGACTTCCGCTCAGGTCATGATCTCTCGGTTCCTGGGTTTGGGCACACGTCAGTCTCTGCTGACAGCTTGGAACCTGGAGTCTGCTTTAGATTCTGTGTCTCCCCCTATCTTGGGCCCTCCCCTGCTCATGCTCATGTTCTGTCTGTCTCTCTCTCAAAAATAAACATTAAAAAAATTTAAATTGGTACCTAAAGAATGACTGGAGATTAGGCAACTGTCAGTGTTGGCGAGAGAATATTCTGGACTTAAGATAGAGTGTATGAATGGGTTCTAGAATGGTGCCCTTGAGGAGCTAAACTGAAAGGCTGGTAAATGGCTATCAGAGGAGAGAATGATATGAAATGAGACTCTAGAGGAAGCAGAAGCAAGTCCACACGAGGTCTTGAATTTTATCTTAAGTGCAATGGAAAACTAATAAAAGATATTTTAAGAAGAGCAGAATAAACATGTTAAATACATTAAAATAAAAATTAAAATCTAAAAATACATTTAAAAATAGTCCCAACTTTTATATTGAACATAGACTGGAATGGAACAAAAGCCAATAGGAGGAAAACCAAATAAAAGCCTAGTGTAGCAAACTCAGACATATCTAATAGAGGCCCACCAAGGAGCCAGCCATACAGATGGAGAGAAGTGGAAGTATCTGAAATAAATGTAGTTTGTAGAAATAATCAGCAGGACTTAAAACGAGTTGTGTGTGCTGGCTAAAGGGGAGAGAGAGAGGTCATAGAGGACTCCTAGTTTCTGGGTGAGGAATTGGGTAAGTACAATTGTACTTATTTCCTGAAAAAGAGAAGTGGAAGAGGAACAAGTCTACTGAAAAAATAAACACAACAATTCATTATTGAAAATCACAGTTCTGCAATGCATATGAGATGGTCATCTGGAGATTTCAAGTTGGTAGTGTCTTTCTGGGTCTGGAACTTAAAAGAGAGAATTTAGGCCAGGACTTATTAGTATATTCTACTGAATAGTAATTGCCTATTTTTTTTTACTTCTCTGCCCCTGTCCTCTCCTTCCTACTGGACTAATCATTATTTGAAGACTAAGATTCCCAGCAATGTAGTGTCCTCTTTGTTGAATAGATTAGTGAGTACCCATAGTATACTAATGAGTAATGTTTATTGAACACTGGCACTGTGTTAGCCGTTATTTCAGCACTCCACATGTGTGGTTGCATTTCATCTTCACTACAACCTTAGGTGACAGGAACCCTTGTTAGTTCCATAGTATAACTGAGAACATTGGGGCACAGAGTTTTCCTAACTTTCCTATGCTCTCCCAGATAGTGTGCAGAAGAGCCATGATTCCAAGCCAGGTAGACTGACTCCACAGACTGTACACTTAGAGCTCCTGTATGTATTTTATAATATATTGGAAACTGCAGTGGACACCATATAGATGCTCGTTGAATGGAGCGTTTTAAAATGCCTTTTTCTGAAATGCTCTTCCTTGATAAGATGGTATTGATGGTGATGAACTCCTGAAGTCTTGACAAAGGGAGTTATTTGCAGGGCATGTATTGTATTTTCTGTTTCTCACCACCTTCTGAGGTTTCCATGATCCCTCAGGCAGCAGGCAGCTCCATGCTTGCTTTTCTTTCTTTCTTTCTTCCTTTCTTTCTTTCTTTCTTTCTTTCTTTCTTTCTTTCTTTCTTTCTTTCTTTCTTTCTTTCTTTCTTTCTTTCTTTCTTTCTTTCTTTCTTTTGAGAGAACCCATGGGGGAGGGGCAGAGGGAAAGGGAGACAGAGAGAATTCCAAGCAGACTCCATGGGGTTCAAACTCAAGACAGTAAGATCATGACCTGAGCAAAAATCAAGAGTTGGTTGCTCACCCAACTGATCCACCCAGGTGTCCCTCCGTGCCATTTTTAAGGGAGTGTAGTGACTGCATACTTACTGTCTTCTGTCTTGCTGTACTCATGTTCTACTTACATATGTCTTTTACCCTGTAGCATTCAGCAGGGTAGAATAAGCAGAGTAATTGTTTATAATTGTATTACTAGAAAATTCTAGTATGTTTATGATGGTAACTAACTGATCCTTTAGATTCAATTTTAGAGATTTAAATGTGGGAAAATAAATCCATCTTGGGGATTACCTTTCATAAGCAAATCAACATAGGTTAACTCTGTCTACTTGCTTCAGTAGATAATACTTGAAGCTAATCTCTGTGAGTCTTAAGTGAAGAAATCTGGGAAAATAAAGTTACTTTGCTCTTAACTGATACAACTTATAAGAGGTTTTTGACATTTGTATTATCAGCTAGAAGTCTGTCTGCTGGTTGTTTTATTTTTTTAGGAAGATTATCTTTTTTTAAAAAATGTTTACTTATTTTTAAGAGAGAGACAGAGAGAGAGCAGGAGGGTGGAACAGAGATAGAGAGACACAGAATCCAAAGCAGGCTTCAGGCTCTGAGCTGTCAGTACAGAGCCTGACACGGGCTCTAACTCACGAACCAGGAGATCGTGACCTGAGCCAAAGTCAGACGCTTAACTGACTGAGCCACCCAGGTGCCCCGTGCTGGTTATTTTAAATCTTCCTTTTCAGATCCACTGTCCCTCCTTTTTTTAAAGCCTGCTCTGCACACCAGGGAGACTGGACTCTAAGGCCAAGCCTTTTGCTCTCTGCCTTTCTTTTGGGATTGACTAATGGAGAAACTAGCAGGAAACTGGAGGATAAAAGGAGACAGAAGCTGTGGTAATTTGTCCTTGGCTCCCCTTCTGCCAGGACATTGGCTGGTGGTGGCTGTGTTCTTCACCAAATATCATAGTTCCTATAGAGTGGCCCTGTCCTATAGTTAGAAATCTTACCAGAGTCCAGTAGCTGCTCTATCCTTTGCCACTTCAGGTCTAGAGGTAGTAATGGTTCACCACTGTTGTTAAGTCTAGTTGGTGCAGGATCTTGTCTCTAAGGACCATGTGGTATGCCATCTACAGCCAACACTGACGACCTCATTCCACCCACTGCTGAGAGGATTGCCCTTAGTCAAAGGAAGACATCTTGGCCAAGTTCTCCAGGGGGCAGTCAGCATCCAGTGACTGGTCTACTTGAAGTGGGTAAAGACCTGACCCTCTGGCCTGAAAAAGGCACAATTTTGAAGAGCCATACCAAGTTCAGAGTTCCCTGTGGGCTGGATAGAAGTCTTTGTTGTAATTGCATCAAGGTTGGGCACCTCCTTCTGCCCAGTCTTGCTTCCTTACTCTTACAAGTGTTGATCCCAAGGTCATTACCTGATAACCTTCTACAAGAAAATCTCCAACTCAGAGATTGAAATCTCCATTTCCACCAAGACACTACCTATTCCTTTAGTAAGAGTCTTCACTAACCCCTTTTTAATCACCAACTTGAGTGCGCTATTGGTTTCTTCTTCAGATACTGACATATATACTCATTTTTGAATCAGAGCATCTGAAGAAATCTTAACTTGTTCCATGTACAACTTGCTTTTAGCAAAATTTGCAGATGCAATGGGAGGGAATTAATATTCTAGGTTAATCTGGACCATTGACCAGATCAAGGAAAATTTATTTTATAAAGTAAATGAGAGAGAAACCTGAAATAAGTGTCCTAGCCAGCTTAAACCTTACACCAAGAGTGTTTATATTAATATACCAATATTGAAGTTTTTACAAATAATTACATGAAAGCTAAATCTGGATTTTTGGAAATAATTTTTTTAATGTTTATTTTTGAGGGTGGGTGGGGCAGGGAGAGAGGGACACAGGATTCAAAGGAGGCTCTGTGCTGACAGCAGTGAGTCTGATGCGGGGCTCGAGCTCACCAACCATGAGATCATGACTTGAGCTGAAGTCAGATACTCAACCGGCTGAGCCACCCAGTTGCCCCTAGAAATATTTTTGAAACATGGTTGTTGTTCTGTAGTCATAGGCCCAAAATGGGCCTTGCGACAAAATTCTTATAATATAATTACAAGCCATCTTGATGGAGAAGTTAGGACAGTGTCTAGTACATAATAAGTACTCAAAAAATACTGAAAGAATATATGAACAAAACCCATGCATATTTATTGGGAGCTCTCTGATGAACTCAAATAAATAAAGCAATATTTTTTTTTAAAACATAGAAAGAAAAACACCCAACATAGAATGATATGAAAGATTGACAATGCCCAAGGGCTTAGGACAGATGGTGTAATGACAGGAGAAAGTAGAAGAATAATACATCTTCTTTTGTTTCCTCTTCTTCTTCTTTTTTATTATTATTATTTTTTCAGCAAACAAAATAATCTTTAACCTAGGAAGGGAAGCATAGGTGTGTTTAATTTGTGAAGTAGTCTATTCTAGTCAGATAATTAAATTAAGAGCATAACTTACATGCCTTCAACAAATTCACATTTTCAACTGAGACAAATTATACCTAAGTCTGAACTTCCAGCCTTATTTGAAGACCATGGCATGGCCTTCACAAGGATGTTTGAAAGGAGTCCTTCACTGGGCAGTAAGTTGGATAAATAATCCAAGATATCTCATCTAATATTTTAGTTCTATTATTTGAAATGTTTTCACCACACTTGGGTGAGAGATATTATTCAAATTTAAACCATTCTTTTTTTTTTTTTGAAGAGATAATTCAGAAGGTTGCACTGCTTGAGTCAGGGAATGCTTAGGTAAGATGTCTTGGGAAGAGGAGGAAGAATGACTACAAAACTAGGAAGACTAAGTAGCTACATATAGTCCTGTTGTTATTATTCCTGTCCAAGATTCACTTTGAAAACTTTAAAGCATTTTATTATGGTGACTATTTAGAGAAGTTAAATGATTTGGAATTAGGAAAAAGAGTGCCTTAGACTGAAACATAATGATTCAAATATTTTGTCTATATAATCATCATCATCATCATCATCCTAATAATAGCAATCACAAATTCTTCATACTTGGGGGTGCCTGGGTGGCTCAGTTGGTTAAGTGTCTGACTTTGGCTCAGGTCATGATCTCACAGCTCATGGGTTCAAACCCCACTCTGTGAACCTGGAGCCTGGAGCCTGCTTTGGATCCTGTGTCTCCCTCTCTCTCTCTGCCCCTCCTCCACTCACAGTCTGTTTCTCTCTCTCTCTCTCTCTCTCTCTCTCTCTCAAAAGTTAATAAACATTAAAAAATAAATAAATTCTTCACATTTGCTTATGTAAAACTAAGCAAAATTTGTGTTTTGACTCAACTGTCTGCACTGAGTTGATGGTGAGGAAAAAATTTGTGTCAAGTAATTGTAAGAGATTATTGGTTTGATAAAACAGTTGATTAACTTTTTTCATGCTTGAACTGGTTGTGACTCCACTTCAGAAATTATTTTTGTCTTGTGTAATGACCAGCTATTTTCCATGATCTCCTGAGAACACAGGGAGAATGAGTGTCAACTGCAGGAGGCAATTTTCCAGCCAATAAAGATGAAATTCTGAGTTCTAGATTATGTTATTAAGTGTGTTTACAAACTCTTTCCCAGTGTACCTTAGAAAAGAGACAAATGTCTGTCTTGGATGGCATAATTACAGCGCCATTCTGTGCACAGTGGGGTCTCAACTCAGAGGTACAAACATGATTTGTTATTAAAGGATAGAGAATCAGCATTTGTGCACCTTAAGAACAGAAAAGGAGTCAGTTAGAGACCAAGTGTCTTGCCTAAGCTGAGAGGTAGTGTGGAAATGAATTCCTTCCTCCCTTATGACAGAACAGGTAGCATGTTATGCTTCCTATTTTAGAAATCTAATAATCACTCTTTGCATATGGGGTCCTATTCCTTGTCTATATTTGTTACAGACCATTCATCTTTTGAGGTAAATGACATTGTTCTTTTTTTTATAAGGTATCAGAATGACCTTAATCCTTCCAGATGGACATTCCCAAGGTATTTTTGAGAGGCAGCCAGGGAAGGCAAGTGTGACTTTTGACAGTCTGGTGACCTCTGCACGACCCACACTGGAACTGCCTGGAAAGGCCGAGACTATGTTTCTGCTCCCAGAGTTCAGATGGTGACTCATCAGGGGCCAGGCAAGCATGAGTAATTCCAAGTTGCAAATGGCAATATATGAATGCAAATCTCTGTTTTCCTGTTAGCCTTGTTCTAGTCAGTTTTTACAGAAGCAGAATGGCACCTATTATCTGGCCACATTTTTGCTTTACATGACTCCCAACAAATGATGTGTCACTGAGGATAATACATGTTTACTCTCCATATACCCTATAAAAGAACATAGAACTAATTGGGAAGGAAAATATTTATGCACATGCACATACATGTATATATGCCCTATTCTGTCATTCTGATAGCTTAGGATGACTTCTTCATATTGCCCTTTAATCTAATAAATGGTCTTCATAACTAGGTTCTCTGTCTGAAGTGGTAGGAAAGTAACCTGGCTAATGGAAAAAAAAAAAAGCCACAGCACCATATCAGCTTCTGATATGGAACAGTGTGACAAAGACAGGCCCACCCTAATTTCTCTGCTTCCTCAAGTCCAGCTGGCAGGGCAGGGCCCCCGGCCCTCCTTGCCAGAAGTTGTAGGAGTAATATAAATCTCGCACATGCTTTGAGTAGTGACACAGGGTTCTTGTGCCCTATTGAGTGGCGATCTTCCAGTGTTTCATAGCCATGAAAGTGCCATAAGCAAAGAAATTGTTGGAGTCCCTGAGTCCTGAACTATAGATCTGTCTTCTCACCATCAGAATAGCAGCTCTGAGAAGTTGCAAATCTAGGGGTCAGGGGCAGGGACAAGTAGCGAGTGGCTGTGTGCCCATGGAGAGGAGAAGGTGGAAGATGGAAGGCCCCACATTGTGGGGTCTTTCATGGCTGATGCCTACCCCTGTATAACAAGTGCCCTTTCAGGTAAAAGCAATAAGTTTTCTCCTGTTTAAGTAATAGGTGGTGAAGATTTTTATCTTTGCTTTTGGCAGTGAAGCCATGTGGTCTGGAGAATAAGGATTAGGTTGAGTGCACAACCTAGAGCTAGAATCCTTTGTAGCTGTGTCATGAACAATGGAGTAAATTTCCCACAGGATGGAGAGGCCTTCCTGTGATTTGTTCACTGTGGTAAGGCTTCAAGCCCACAAAGATTTTGAGAAGTCTTTGAGGACAAGATGAAGGGGAAATTTTTGAGCCATTATTATTCTGCCTTTCTTCCCCTCTTGTGTCCTGTGAGAGGCCATGTGTGGACACAGATGCCAGGATGTCTACTAGGTTGGATCTGGACTTCCAGCCAGATTGCTTTCCAAGTCCTACCCTTGGTGCTCAGCCACAGGCATACCTTAAAGAGCAGTCACTCTCCTTGAAGTCCTTTGGCTAAATAAATCTAAACCTGGACTGTTCTCTGCCTTGGCAAATTGGGATGATTCTCTCTGACCTGCACTTTCTGGACAGGTAGAAAGGGAAGGCATTGATACTTCTGCCACTGCTGGGCTACCGAAAGTAAACTTTACTGGCAATTCCAGTGGCTTTAAACTGTTTGGAGGAGGGTATTCTACCAAATTTATTTGGGAAATGAATTCTTCTCATAGTCCAGAAAGTCAAATAAGTGCATTTTCTTCATCACATTCCTTCAGAATGCTTCAAAATAACCTTAGGGGGCATCTTTTCTCCAGCCTCCAGTGCAACATGCACATTGACTCTGATCTTAGGTGCATTTGTGAATGATGAAGCACAGCTGAAGACCGTGGCTCTACACACAGGTGAGCTGCAGCACAGCCTGATTGGGCACACCCTCGAGGTTCACCTTCTGGGTTGGGATTGGCCACATTTCTTGTTTATGTTGTTCCCTTATATCGTTTTCATCAAATTAAATTTGTTTTGTGTTCTTTCTGGCTTAAAAAATTATAAACTTGGCTTGCGTTCAAGGAAGATAAGCAAGCCAGGATGATTCAAGTTTGGGGCCTGTAATTTTGTCTTCTGCACACATTGGGCTGCAATCTCACGGTTGAGTCTTCCATATGTGGGGCTGTATAAATAGCAGGGCTTTGTGATATGGAAGCACAGCAGCCTTAAAATAGCTGAACTAGAAGATGTTATGATAATGCTATTTTTAAGCTTTATACATCTGTGCAGAGTGCACATCTTATTATGTGTTCATAATGTGTTAACCAAATGCCTAGCAGAGAAGGATTGGCTTTGTTTGGAGGAGAACGAGGGTAATGACGAAGCCTCAGTCTGTTGGTGTGCAGAGAAGCAGGAATTAGACAAGAAGTCACAGAGCTGGAGAGGCAAGATAACATCCTTAAAACAGTTCTATCTGATAGCTGGCTAGACACACCATAAAAAAGGAGAGAAAATGAATCTTAAATGCTTACGTGCCAGATGGCTAAAATCTAAATAACAGTTTTCTATTGTCCAAGGCTATTCACTTGTCAGACTTAGAAATTTCTCTCTTAAAAACTTCCTATCTAGTTAAATTTTACTTGAATTGATTTTTTGGGGGGTGGGGAGAATGGCATCTAGTAACTTGCCAGCTATGAGATAGAGTAAGTGTGTTTGGATTGAATACAGAAGCCAAAATCAACAACAACAACTTCTTCTTCTTCTTCTTCTTCTTCTTCTTCTTCTTCTTCTTCTTCTTCTTCTTCTTCTTCTTCTCCTCCTCCTCCTCCTCCTCCTTTTTCTTTTTTTAAATAATAGATTATTGGTTGAAGTAGAAGAACAGGGATATTTATGTTAATATGACTTTTTCTTGCCCCTTAATCCTTTAAAATCTTGAAGGTAAACTATACACAATGTTTGTATGCTGTTTGCTGATAGATTATCATGCTGAACTCTGTAGAGTAAGGTACACATTTCTCACTGTATTATTTTCATAAGCAATTCATTCAATTTTATTTGTGAAGGATCCCATACCATCATCTTTAGTACAAGAGTGAAGTTTTATATCTTCTTTCCATATATACCACTTACCACAACCTTTCCAAGATCCAAGGGGAACATTTCTAATTGAGATTTGAGTTTATAACTTAATCTAAACATAGAAAGGAAACTGCGTATCATAAAGCCAGATACCCCCTCTGTATGGCAAATAAGGCTTAATTCTCTGGAGTCACAAGGTCATGGGAAAGTGATTTTGGTCCCCGATGACCCCTGAACCTCAAACTGAAAGGTACACATTCTCTACTCTGCCATGGCTTCCTTGCATTGTATTGGGCCATGTCAACAGGAGCAAGTGCTCAGATCTCAGTAAAACACATAGACTCCACGGCCTAGACAACTCCTTAATCCAATGGATGAAAAGTTAAGTTTAGATGAAAAAAACATGAGACTCATTGTATCTTAGAGGTGTGATAAGAACAGAGGAAGGAGCCATTAAGACAGCTGTGAATAATATTTTTTAACAGGAAGTCAAATCAGATCTTGATATTTTCATATGGAAATATTTTTAAAGATTAAGCTGTACATAGGAAATACATCACTTTGTGAAAGAGAAACTCTGAAAGGAAAGGAACTCAGTACTAGAAACTGTGGCTTTAAATTTTGGCATTATGGCTTTTGTTTTTCATAGTTTTTATTAGAGAAAATTCCTTTTGAGTTTCATAATCGTACCTTTGGGGACACATATTTTTATTTATTCTACTTATTAGCCACAATCAGAGGCTCAATTCTAAGGCAGTCTTCATTTGTATGCTAAATTAAACCCAAATTATTCTATTAACTTATGAGAAGTTACATAAAACATGAAATTTTTTCAGGATTCTTACTATGTTTAAGCATTTCTAGTGTGTGTTATGTTTTAAATTACATGTATTCTTTTATTTTTTTGTTTTTTTGTTTTCTTTTCTTTTTTTTAAATATATGAAATTTATTGTCAAATTGGTTTCCATACAACACCCAGTGCTCATCCCAAAAGGTGCCCTCCTCAATACCCATCACCCAACCTCCCCTCCTTCCCACCCCCCATCAACCCTCAGTTTGTTCTCAGTTTTTAAGAGTCTCTTATGCTTTGGCTCTCTTCCACTCTAACCTCTTTTTTTTTTCCTTCCCCTCCCCCATGGGTTTCTGTTAAGTTTCTCAGGATCCACGTAAGAGTGAAAATATATGGTATCTGTCTTTCTCTGTATGGCTTATGTCACTTAGCATCACACTCTCCAGTTCCATCCACATTGCTACAAAGGGCCATATTTCATTTTTTCTCATTGCCATGTAGTACTCCATTGTATATATAAACCACAATTTCTTTATCCATTCATCAGTTGATGGACATTTAGGCTCTTTCCAATATTTGGCTATTGTTGAGAGTACTGCTATAATCACTGGGGTACAAGTGCCCCTATGCATCAGTACTCCTGTATCCCTTGGGGAAATTCCTAGCAGTGCTATTTCTGGGTTATAGAGTAGGTCTATTTTTAACTTTTTGAGGAACCTCCACACTGTTTTCCAGAGTGGCTGCACCAATTTGCATTCCCACCAACAGCGCAAGAGGGTTCCCGTTTCTCCACATTCTCTCCAGCATCTATAGTCTCCCGATTTGTTCATTTTGGCCACTCTGACTGGCGTGAGGTGATATCTGAGTGTGGCTTTGATTTGTATTTCCCTGATGAGGAGCGACGTTGAGCATCTTTTCATGTGCCCTTTGGCCATCTGGATGTCTTCTTTAGAAGTCTCTATCCATGTTTTCTGCCCATTTCTTCACTGGGTTATTTGTTTTTCGGGTGTGGAGTTTGGTGAGCTTTTTATAGATTTTGGATAATAGCCCTTTGTCTGATATGTCATTTGCAAATATCTTTTCCCATTCCGTTGGTTGCCTTTTAGTTTTGTTAGTTGTTTCCTTTGCTGTGCAGAAGCTTTTTATCTTTATAAGGTCCCAGTAGTTCATTTTTGCTTTTAATTCCCTTGCCTTTGGGGATGTGTCAAGTAAGACATTGCTATGGCTGAGGTCACAGAGGTCTTTTCCTGCTTTCTCTTCTAGGGTTTTGATGGTTTCCTGTCTCACATTCAGGTCCTTTATGCATTTTGAGTTTACTTTTGTGAATGGTGTGAGAAAGTGGTCTAGTTTCAATCTTCTGCATGTTGCTGTCCAGTTCTCCCAGTACCATTTGCTAAAGAGACTGTCTTTTTTCCATTGGATGTTCTTTCCTGCTTTGTCAAAGATTAGTTGGCCATACTCTTGTGGGTCTAGTTCTGGGGTTTCTATTCTATTCCATTGGTCTATGTGTCTGTTTTTGTGCCAATACCATGCTGTCTTGATGATTATAGCTTTGTAGTAGAGGCTAAAGTCTGGGATTGTGATGCCTCCTGCTTTGGTCTTCTTCTTCAAAATGACTTTGGCTATTTGGGGCCTTTTGTGGTTCCATATGAATTTTAGGATTGCTTGTTCTAGTTTTGAGAAGAATGCTGGTGCAATTTTGATTGGGATTGCATTGAATGTATAGATAGCTTTGGGTAGTATTGACATTTTGACAATATGTATTCTTCCAATCCATGAGCATAGAATGTTTTTCCATTTCTTTATATCTTTTTCAATTTCCTTCATAAGCTTTCTATAGTTTTCAGCATACAGATCTTTTACATCTTTGGTTAGATTTATCCCTAGGTATTTTATGCTTCTTGGTGCAATTGTGAATGGGATCAGTTTCTTTATTTGTCTTTCTGTTGCTTCATTGTTAGTGTATAAGAATGCAATTGATTTCTGTACATTGATTTTGTATCCTGCAACTTTGCTGAATTCATGTATCAGTTCTAGCAGACTTTTGGTGGAGTCTATCGGATTTTCCATGTATAATATCATGTCATCTGCAAAAAGTGAAAGCTTGACTTCCTCTTTGCCAATTTTGATGCCTTTGATTTCCTTTTGTTGTCTGATTGCTGATGCTAGCACTTCCAACACTATGTTAAACAACAGCGGTGAGAGTAGGCATCCCTGTCGTGTTCCTGATCTCAGGAAAAAAGCTCTCAGTTTTTCCCCATTTTCCCCATGTTAGCTGTGGGCTTTTCATAAATGGATTTTATGATCTTTAAGTATGTTCCTTCTATCCTGACTTTCTCGAGGGTTTTTATTAAGAAAGGTTGCTGAATTTTGTCAAAGGCCTTTTCTGCATCGATTGACAGGATCTTATGGTTCTTATCTTTTCTCTTATTAATGTGATGTATCACATTGATTGATTTGCGAATGTTGAACCAGCCCTGCATCCCATGTATGAATCCCACTTGATCATGGTGAATAATTCTTTTTATATGCTGTTGAATTCGATTTGCTAGTATCTTACTGAGAATTTTTGCATCCATATTCATCAGGGATATTGGCCTGTAGTTCTCTTTTTTTACTGGGTCTCTGTCTGGTTTAGGAATCAAAGTCATACTGGCTTCATAGAATGAGTCTGGAAGTTTTCCTTCCTTTTCTATATTTTGGAATAGCTTGAGAAGGATAGGTGTTATCTCTGCTTTAAACGTCTGGTGGAACTCCTCTGGGAAGCCATCTGGTCCTGGACTCTTATTTGTTAGGAGATTTTTGATGACTGATTCAATTTCCTCGCTGGCTATGGGTCTGTTCAAGCTTTCTATTTCCTCATGATTGAGTTTGGAAGTGTGTGAGTGTTTAGGAATTTGTCCATTTTATCCAGGTTGTCCAGTTTGTTGGCATATGAATTTTCATAGCATTCCCTGATAATTGCTTATATCTCTGAAGGATTGGTTGTAATAATTCCATTTTCATTCATTATTTTATCTATTTGGGTCCTCTCTCTTTTCTTTTTGAGAAGCCTGGCTAGAGGTTTATCAATTTTGTTTATTTTTTCAAAAAACCAACTCTTGGTTTCGTTGATCTGCTCTACAGATTTTTTAGATTCTATATTGTTTATTTCTGCTCTGATCTTTAGTATTTCTCTTCTTCTGCTGTATTTAGGCTGTCATTGCTGTTCTGCTTCTATTTCCTTTAGGTGTGCTGTTAGATTTTTATTTGGGATTTTGTTTCTTGAGATAGGCCTGGATTGCAATGTATTTTCCTCTCAGGACTGCCTTCGCTGCATCCCAAAGCGTTTGCATTGTTCTATTTTCATTTTCGTTTATTTCCATATATTTTTTAATTTCTTCTCTAATTGCCTGGTTGACCCACTCATTCTTTAGTAGGGTGTTCTTTAACCTCCATGTTTTTGGAGGTTTTCCAGACTTTTTCCTGTGGTTGATTTCAAGCTTCATAGCATTGTGGCCTGAAACTATGTATGGTATGATTTCAATTCTTGTATACTTATGAAGGGCTCTTTTGTGACCCAGTATGTGATCTATCTTGGAGAATGTTCCATGTGCACTCGAGAAGAAAGTATATTCTGTTGCTTTGGGATGTAGAGTTCTAAATATATCTGTCAAGTCCATCTGATCCAATGTATCATTCAGGGCCCTTGTTTCTTAATTCACCGTGTGTCTCGATGATCTATCCATTTCTGTAAGTGGAGTGTTAAAGTCCCCTGCAATTACCACATTCTTATCAATAAGGTTGCTTATGTTTATGAGTAATTGTTTTATATATTTGGGGGCTCCTGTATTCAGCACATAGACATTTATAACTGTTACCACTTCCTGATGGATAGACCCTATGATTATTACATAATGCCCTTCTTCATCTCTTGTTACAGCCTTTAATTTAACGTCTAGTTTGTCTGATATAAGTATGGCTACTACAGCTTTCTTTTGACTTCCAGTGGCATGATAAATAATTCTCCATCCCCTCACTCTTAATCTGAAGGTGTCCTCAGGTCTAAAATGAGTCTCTTTTAGACAGCAAATAGATGGGTCTTTTTTTTTAATCCATTTTGATACCGTATGTCTTTTGGTTGGTGCATTTAGTCCATTTACATTCAGTGTTATTACAGAAAGATGTGGGTTTAGAGTCATTGTGATGTCTGTGGGTTTCATGCTTGTAGTGATGTCTCTGGTACTTTGTCTCACAGGATCCCCCTTAGGATCTCTTGTAGGGCTGCTTTAGTGGTGACGAATTCCTTCAGTTTTTGTTTGCTTGGGAAGACCTTTATCTCTCCTATTCTAAATGACAGACTTGCTGGATAAAGGATTCTCGGCTGCATGTGTTTTCTGTTCATCACATTGAAGATCTCCTGCCATTTCTTTCTGGCCTGCCAAGTTTCAGTAGAGAGATTGGTCACGAGTCTTATAGGTTTCCCTTTATATGTTAGAGCACGTTTATTTCTAGCTGCTTTCAGAATTTTCTCTTTATCCTTGTATTTTGCCAGTTTCACTATGATATGTCGTGCAGAAGATTGATTCAAGTTACGTCTGAAGGGAGTTCTCTGTGCCTCTTGGATTTCAATGCCTTTTTCCTTCCCCAGATCAGGGAAGTTCTCTGCTATTATTTCTTCAAGCACACCTTCAGCACTTTCCCTCTCTCTTCCTCCCCTGGAATACCAATTATGCATAGATTATTTCTCTTTAGTGCATCACTTAGTTCTCTAATTTTCCCCTTATACTCCTGGATTTTTTTATCTCTCTTTTTCTCAGCTTCTTCTTTTTCCATAATTTTATCTTCTAGTTCACCTATTCTCTCGTCTGCCTCTTCAATCCGAGCCGTGGTCATCTCTATTTTATATTGCGGCTCATTAATTGCATTTTTAGCTCCTCCTGGCTGTTCCTTAGTCCCTTGATCTCTGTAGCAATAGATTCTCTGCTGTCCTTTATCCTGTTTTCAAGCCCAGTGATTAATTTTATGACTGTTATTCTAAATTCACTTTCTGTTTTATTGTTTAAATCCTTTTTGATCAGTTCATTAGCTGTTGTTATTTCCTGGACGTTTTTTTGAGGGGAATTCTTTAGTTTCATCATTTTGGATAGTCTCTTGAGTAGTGCAGAACTGAGGGGCTCTTCCCCTGTGCTGTCTTGAATAACTTGCGTTGGTGGGTGGGGCCGCAGTCAGACCTGATGTCTGCCCCCAGCCCACCACTGGGGCACACTCAGACTGGTGTGTGCCTTCTCTTCCCCTCTCATAGGGGTGAGATTCACTGTGGGGTGGCATGGCCCGTCTGGGCTACTTGCACACTGCCAGGCTTGTGGTGCTGGGTATCTGGCTTATTAGCTGGGGTGCATCAGCAAGGTGCACAGGGCCGGGAAGGGCCGGCTCAGCTCACTTTTCCTTCGGAGATCCGCTTCGGGAGGGGCCCTGCGGCACCGGGAGGGAGTCAGACCTGCCGGAACGATGGATCTGCAGAAGCACAGTGTTGGGTGTTTGCGCGGTGCAAGCAAGTTCCCTGGCAGGAACTGGTTCCCTTTGGGATTTTGGCTGGGGGATGGGCAAGGGAGATGGTGCTGGTGAGCACCTTTGTTTCCCCCCAAGCTGAGCTCTGTCCTCCGGGGCTCAACAACTCTCCCTCCTGTTGTCCTCCAGCCCTCCTGTTCTCTGAGCAGAGCTGTTACCTTATAACCTTTCAGATGTCAAGTCCCACTTGCTGTTGGGACACACTCCGTCTGGCCCCTCCGCTTTTGCAAGCCATACTCAGGGGCTCTGCTTTGCGGCGGGCCGTCACTCTGCCCCGGCTCCCTCCTGCCAGTTGTCTGCGCTTGGCTCCGGAGACTCCATTATGCTAGTCTTCTGGCGGTTTTCTGGGTTATTTAGGCAGGTGTAGGTAGAATCTAAGTGATCAGCAGGACACACGGTGAGCCCAGCGTCCTCCTATGCCGCCATCTTCTCCAGGTCTCTACATGTGTTCTTTTAGATGGCTGAGTAATATTCTACTTTGGTAGAATATGAATATATATGTATATCTTTATCTTCTTAATCCATTCATCAGGTGGTGGACATTTGGACTCTCTCCATAGTTTGGCTATTACTGATAATGCTGCTATAAACATTGGGGTGCATGTACCCCTTCGATTCTCTATTTTTGTATCCTTTGAGTAAATACCTAATAGTGCAGTTACTGGATTGTAGGGTTCGAATGTATTATGCTAAGTGAAATAAGTCAATCAGAAAAAGACAAATACCATATGATTTCACTCATACATGGAATTTAAGAAGCAAAACAGATGAACCTATGGGAGAGGGGGAAAAGAAGAGAGGGAAACAAACTACAATGATAGAGAATAAGCTGAAGGTTGAAGGAGGGAGGAAGGTGTGGAGTGTGCTAGATGGGTGATGGTTATTAATGAGGGCACTCATGATGAGCACTGGGTGTTGTATGTAAGTGACGTATCACTGAATCCTACCCCTGAAATCAATATTGCACTGTATGTTAACTAACTAAAATTTAAATAATTTAAAAAAAACAAATTACATGTATTCATCTTTTTTAATTTATTTTTTAACATTTATTTGTTTTTGGAGACAGAGAGAGACAAGAGCATGAGTGGGGGAGGGCCAGGGAGAAAGAGGGAAACACAGAATCCAAAACAGGCTCCAGGCTTTGAGCTGTCAGCATAGACCCCTACATGGGGCTTGAACCCACAAACCTTGAGATCATGACCTGAGCTGAAGTCGGATGCTTAACTGACTGAGCTATCCAGGCACCCTTCTGTTTTTTTTTTAACTAAAACATTTGGCTAATGTTATGTTCACTTTTCACCTGAAGAAATTGAGGTCTATCCCACATAATAGAGAATACAAGCTGAAATTACAACTTTGGAATTCATACTTTCTATTATATCAAATCATTGTTTTAACATTCTGTTCCTTTTGCAGTGCTTTAATATTCATATTTAATAAGTTCTTAGTGGTTTCTTTGTCAGTTTCCTAAGTAAAAGGCACTGAGTAAGCTAAAGGGAGACTGAAAATTGAAGAAAAATATCAGAATTGGCTTTTCATGGAGCCAAGGCAAATAAGTATATAAGGCACATGCATAGAAAGGCAAATGTTACCCTTTACATTCCTGTGAATGACACTTCATTATGGAAAGCAAATACTCCAGATGAAGAGGCTACTTAAATAGTGATAGGATAGTGCTTTCACTTCCCACTTACCCTCAAAATCACAATAATCCAGTGGTAAAAGCCAGCAAATGTGTCATACCTGGATTCTATTCCCATCTTCTTTTTTTTTTTATATTATATGAAAATTAGCATAAAGGTAATATCCTACACAGAAGTTGTTTCATAAGTTATAAGGGCAGTTATTTTATGAGTTTGAAAGTGACCAATTCAATGAACAGATGCACTTGATGTCTGCCTATATGACAAAAGACAACAAAACTTTCTTCCCTTTCATTGCTGATCTCTAAATATCTGCTCTGTGGACACATGATCCATCCTGGACAATCACAGAATTCAGCACACTGGTCCAGTGGTTGGTTCAGGAGCAGGCATGTATGCAAGCACAGCTGTTAAAAGTCTTCCTCATGTACAGACAATGGAAGAGATCTTCTTCCATATGGTCTTTCATGAGCCCAGAGCCAGATTTGTGCTATCAGTAGTTATCTTTCTTGGGATGTGGGGGAAATCTGTCTGGAAATGAACCCCAGACTCAGAGATTAATGGAATCACAAGACTGGGAGAAGGTTTTGATGGCATTATTAGAGCCTCCACTTCTAGATGACCCTTTGGATTTCCTAGTGACACAAACCAGTATTTTTCCAAAAGCCAGTTTGAGTTCGATTTCTTTTGCTTGCTGTTAAAAAGCTACTTTACTAAAAAAGCTTAAGAAAACTCAATCCCTGATGCTCTGTAACTTCCCCTTTCAAGACTTTTTTTTCTGGTATCTCTCATATGCTTCTCAATATGGGTATTGATGTAATATTGCAATTTGAGATTGACAGTAAAAAATATGATAAAATTAAAGAATTACAGAAATTATAGTTCTGATATATCAAAGCCAGAAATTGGTTGCCCAAGGGATAATGCTTTAGGATTTTAGGGAGGGGTAGATAACTAGGAGGAGGTATAATTCAGGGAAGGATTTTTTTAAATTTTTTTTATAATTTATTGTCAAGTTAATTAACATACAGTATATACAGTGTAGTTGTGACTTCAGGAGTAGATTCCCATAATTTATCACTTACATATAACACCCAGTGCTCATCCCAACAAGTGCCCTCCTCAATGCCCATCACTCATTTCCTCTGCCCCCTCCAACCCACTCCCCATCAACCCTCAATTTGTCCTCTGTATTTAAGAGTCCCTTATGATTTGCTTCCCACTCTGTTTGTAACTTCTTTTTCCTTCCCTTTTCCCATGGTCTTCTGTTAAATTTCTCAAATTCCACATATGAGTGAAAACAAATGATATCTGTCTTTCTCTGACTGAGGAAGTAAACTTGGACCTTCAGGAATGGGCAAAGGTTGAACAATAGATGGTAAGGAAAAGGAATGGTATTGAAGGTAAAGAAAATCAAAGGGACCAGGCACAGAGATGGGAATAATTGTAAGGGAAAATGTCCCAGGTGGAAAGGTAAGGTCATATTGGAGCTGGCAGAAAGTTGGATTAAAACAGAGAGATTTGAAAACCAGGCAGAAGACTAGATGTGATAGGGTGGGAAATAGGAGACCTTAAAAATTTTGGCCAGGGATGTGACCTGATAAAAGGGATGTTCACAAATATTAGTACTGTTGTGCTATGCACATAGAATGGAAAGTAGAGAGAACGACATCAGGATGGGCTATTTAGGAGGATTATTTTCAGCTTTTTCAGTAATGTGACATGAGAGGCAATTAAATCCTGAATGTAGTTTATGGCAGTGAGAATGAGGAGGGAAGATGAGAAAGGTATAAAGACATTTTAAATGAAAAATATCCATAGGATCTGATTGGGAAGATGGAGAAACAAGTAGGGGGATGGTTAACTTTACGTTTTGGGTTCTTGTGTCAGGACACATTCTTGCACACATGGAGTTTGAATTATTGAGAGGTCCACATTGGAAGGATGTACTATTGAAGGTATAAGATTGGAATTTGGATTTCAGAATATAATGGACAGGACTGGACACAATGATTGGGATTAAGTCACTGAGAAATGATAAAGTCAAGAGAATGTATATTGAGCATTAAAGAGGTTGAGAAAGAGAGATGTGTGTGTGTGTGTGTGTGTGTGTGTGTGTGTGTGTGTGTAAAAGAAAAAAAAGTAAATTGTAATTACCATTATTTCCAATTCAAATATAATAGTTGAGGGTTTTTACTTTTTATTATTTTTTAAATGTTTTATCTTATTTTTGAGAGACAGAGGGAAAGTGGAGGAGGGGCAGAGAGAGATAGAGAGAGAGAGAGAGAGAGAGAGAGAGAGAGATACAGAATCTGAGGCAGGCTCCAGGGTCTGAGCTGTCAGCACAGATTCTGATGTGGGGCTCCAATTAACAGACTTTAAGATCATGACCTGAGCCAAAGTTGGATGCCTAACCGACTGAGCCACCCTGGGACCTCAAGGGTTTTTATTTACATCTTTGGTTGTATACTTTCTCTTATGCTGAAAATCTTGATTATAAGTGGCATTAACATAGTTACTCTTAAATTTTGGTTGAAATTTACAAATTACATAGTGATATAATAATTCCAAGGTCTATCCCTGTATTTCTTTAATTTGATAGTTGGTTTTAATGATGTTTAGATAAAAAAGATATATCAGAAAGATAGGAAGAACCAAACAGAATCTCTAAGGGCTATACTTAATTAAATCACAATCCTTACTTTTCAATTCTGTCAGTTACAAAGTTCTTCATTTGAATTCAGTTTGAAAATTTTCTTTGTCCCCAATGTGAACAATTTGACAACAAACTGTTTTTGAACTCTGAATGGTATTCCATCTTTATATAAAACAAACAAAGTCAACACATTTCTTTGGAATATTTAAAAAATATTAAAACAATATTTTAATCGTTTTAGGTAGATATAAAAGCATGTATAACTAATATACTTGCAATATTTTTGGCACCAATATCATATAATAATTTTCAAATATTTAATCTTTCTCTGTTAGAAAATATGCTTTCTCTGTAGCATGTTTCTTTGAAAGCATCTAATTCCTTACTCATTATTTGAATGGCACTTTTATCTTAAAGTTAATTTAATTTTTAATTTTTTGATGTCTCTAGCATGTAATTGATAGCAAATTGTCATCACAAAGAAAGATAAAAAAATTCGAAACATTCGTCTTTTGACAAAATAAAATCAAACCAACTTTACATTTGAAAGCTCTCATAACTAACAATAATAGAAATGAATCTATATTTTTAATAGTCTTCTGTATATTTTAATCTGACTCTGTTGGATCTTATTAATTTTTTAATGTTTATTCTTGAGAGAGAGAGAGAGAGAGAGAGAGAGTAGGGGAGGGGCAGAGAGAGAGGGAGACACAGAGTCCGAAGCAGGCTCCAGACTCTGAGCTGTCAGCACAGAGCCCAACACAGGGCTCAAACTCACAAACTGCGAGATCATGACCTGAACCGAAGTCAGACGCTTAACCAACTGAGCCACCCAGGTACACTGTTGGATCTTATTAGATTGTTGTTTTTATTTTATGATGTGGTAGATGAAGAGGTGGACCTAAAGATACAGATATATCATCTTTGCCATTTTACTGTGTTCTTGTTTTATCAACATTGTTTTTTTTCTCAACCTGTGGTTTCTTATCAGGAATCTTTTTAAGGCACTTATTGTATATTAAAAACAGATGACATAATTTATTAATCTACCTCAACAGGCACATGAATTGTGATATGTCTAATATAGTAGAAGTGGATCAAATGCATGTGAGTAGCATGTTAACTCTGTCACACTTTCTATAGGTGTGCTTGTACATACATCCATCGTATTATCTTTACATAAAAATAATATCAAAGCTTATTTTCGTATTCTTATAGAATAGAGTATATGAATAGAAATTTTAATTTTTTTACGTGCTTCAGCTATTGTTGTTCACCTCCTAGGTACTTACACCCTACTTTCCAGATTCCTCCTTAAAAGTTGGAACACCTTCAAAAAGAACAGCAGTTGCAGTAACTGGTTGATGATGAAAATCAGAGTCCATTGAGTTAATGAGAATCAGAGAAAGAGAAATGTGATGGAAGATTTTAGACCCTGTATGGCAGGAATGAATAGGAAATAGAAACTACATGGTTCTTAGAGAAAGCAAGATGTAGAAAATTCCTCCCCATTGTAAGTGTAGGGATATTTCTGCATTTGAAGGTTGAGAGTAAAAAGAAAATGGTGTGTCTGGAATAATGAAGTATTGGGCAAGGAAGGGGAAAAAGAAGGTTGAATTAAGCTCAGTGGACCACAGGGCTTACCTTGCAAGACTCAGAAAAGCATGTTGGAGATGCAGACCAATAAAAAACAAACTCTCAGCTTTAATGAAAAGAAAAATATAAATATAAATTTCCTTTCTTCACATGGAATTATTGCTGGATAAAATTGCTATGGAGAATAGACACACAATGTCCTCCCTTTTGAGTAGGAAAATGGCATGAAGGAAGTAGTTTGGAGAAAGAATGATCTAGCAACAGGTAATCTGTAGGATAGTAGAATGAAAGTGAGAAACAAGGAGTTTGCTGTAGGTCAGAAAAAGTTATAAAACAAATAAACATGGTAGCAGGAGAAGAAATGATGAACATGGGAGATTTGGGCTGCAAGAGAGTGACTTTGGTGACTGATTAATAGTTGGAAAAGTTTGATTAAATATGATTCTTATTTTGTGAGTTTTATTTAACCTCATTGTTCTAAGTATCTGATCTCAACTTAGCCTACCTGACAATGAATTCTAGTGACACCCATGCCTAAGAGACTTTCAGAAATACATATTCCCAGATTCTAGTCTGGCTGGACTAGGAATATGTTGATTCACAAATTCTCATTTTTATTTTTCACTTTCACTATTCATTTCATTATTCATTTTTATTTCCAATGAATATCATTTGAAGGATGGTTTTTACCAGATGTCCTTTCAGTCTTATTCTAAATTCATCTATTTAATTTCCTCACGGATTTCCTATTTAATAGTATTAATGTTAATGGGTTGAATGAGACTTTATGTTAATGACACAAGGAAAGGAATCATCTGTTTTCATGATTACAAACAAAGCATCCCAATTGTTGTCTAACAAAAGGAAGGGTCTCCTTTGCCACCAGGTAAGTAGCTGATCAGCAGAGCCCAATCCATAATGTGGAGTATCTCTTTACCTTTTAGTAATTGATAGATTTTGAAATTTGTCCTTGACTTCAAGGACTATCATCAGAGTTTAAATGTGAACTTACACATCATTTCTGTTGATATTTGGGGGATACATAGTGGCAGATGTTGGGAGAAAAACAGAATACGTATTAAACTTTCTGATTCTGCTCAGTTTTTCTAACTGCACGACCATGATCTATTTATTAGAGTGATTAAAATACACCCATATCCAACTACATAGCTAAAAGCACAACACCTCTTAGCTGTGCAGATTTTTATTGTACAGAGTGGGAGGACAGTGCTTCTTTTAAAATACTTTCTTCTCTAAATTAATAATGACTTTATACTCAGCTTTAAACAAATTACAGTTTCAGAATTGCTAAAAGCTAGGTTTGGAAATCAGTCTCGTCTCTCTACCTGGCTTTCAACTCTTTACTTATTACAATTTGAATTCATTTTGGGTTCTGGTTCTTTCAAATTCTAATAGCCAAAGAATTAGACTTAAGAATCAAGTATCCTACATCCTAAATGTATTTTCACTAGTGATTTACTCAGTAACCTTGAAATACCACTTCAGCTCATTCGCCATATGGAATCTCCCTTCCTCTGTCAAATTTGTTAATGAGAATCGTTTCCACAGAACTCCTAGGAGATTTAGAGGATAAATGGAATTTGGATTGAAGTGAGAGATATATTTTTGCTGATAAATGTCTCTGTGTTGGCTTTGAGTATGTATCAAATATCATTTGCATAGAATTGCAATGAGCTAGTAGCCACTTGTATTCTGCTGGCTGGTTTTCTTTTCTTTTCTTTTTTAAAAAGTGTTTCTTTAAAAAAAGTGTTTCTAGCAGCCATACAAAATGAGATGTGGTTTTCTTTGAAGTGAGGAAAAGAATAAACATATAGATTACTAGCAGGCTTTTAAAGAATCTTTTGCTCTACTCCTGACATAATTTCTTATGGTTCTTATTCTTCCTGGGGTCAGAAATAAAAACTTTCATTTCATCCTGTCAGAGAATTTCTTGGGAACTGAAATAAAAGCAAATTTGCATCTCTTATCAGTGGGTCTTGTCATTTAGCTCTACACATACTTAAGTTATCTGATGGCACTCTTATTTATGACTGTGGTTTGGCTTGTATTTGTGCAGATTTTTATGGGTTACCTTTTGTTTTTACTAGTTTTGAGATTACTTTTAAAAATACATTGATGAAAAATTTGTGAAGATTGTTCCTCAGTGTATAGTTTTTAGCTTTTTTTAATTAAGTGAATTTAGAAACTATATCTCCAATATCTGGTTGGGGAATTTTGGAGTACACTTACTAGGGTAGAGAACTATCTCCAAATGTGAATCATGTCTCCTAGGATTTAAACATTTATCTCTAAAAATACTAATTGGCACAATTAAAACCTTTTTCAAAGTCAAATCAAATCTGAAGGAGAAAAGCAAGAACTGACTTTGGTAACTGAATCTAAGGGAATAAGGCTCAGGACAATAGGCCAACAGGTTTGGTTCACTAAGTTAAAAAATTCCTTTGATATAATAACATTTACACTCAAATACACCCCATCAATCCTTCTTGTACAATTATAGTTAATTATGAGACTGGGTTTTAACTGGATGTGCTCTTTCTGCGGGCCCCCTTCTTGTTACGGTCTTCAAATATCTGAATGTCTTAAATTTGTATTACACCTTGGACATTGTATAACATTCAGTTGATACCTTGGCTGTTCTGCTCACAAGTATAAATTTACTGGTTATTTGCCAACTTCACAAGTCTTTCATTTTTACCATTAGTGCTTACATATTTAGTAAGCCACTCGTAATTCCTGTGCTTCTTTGTAATTAAGCTCTCTGACTGGACATGTTGGGTTAATAACCCATTGTTCCTCCTTATTTAGGCCTGTTTCAGATCTTCCTAAAACTGGTCCTATATACAATAACAATCAAAACAACCCTTGTATTCTAAAACTGATTGTATTTTTAACTGATGGCATTTCTAAAACATAGTATTTCACACTTTCTCTTTTTCTTTTTTTTCAACGTTTATTTATTTTTGGGACAGAGAGAAACAGAGCATGAACGGGGGAGGGGCAGAGAGAGAGGGAGACACAGAATCGGAAACAGGCTCCAGGCTCTGAGCCATCAGCCCAGAGCCTGACGCGGGGCTCGAACTCACGGACCGCGAGATCGTGACCTGGCTGAAGTCGGACGCTTAACCGACTGCGCCACCCAGGCGCCCCCACACTTTCTCTTTTTCTTGTGAATGGACTCAGACTCTCACTAACATTTATTATTTTTAAAAATATGTGTCAGGCACTGTAGTTGACACTGGCGTTCTAACAAAATCATGGCATGTGATCTGAAAAAAATTTAGTCAAGCATACCCTACTTGGCTTTCTCTATCTCCAAGACGCATAGTAAAACATCTAGGCAATTTTTATATGCATAGCAGCTCAACAGAAGAAAGTTTTGTAGGAGAGTCCAACATGTTATAATTTTAGCTTACTTTTGCTTTATTCTCCAGAGCCTTTATTTTGCAGGATGTAGGTGGAGTTAATGGGCTTGGTTAATAATTCCTGAAGGTTCTCCTTTGAAGGGGCATGCTTCACCCAAACCATAGGCTATATACTTAAAAGGCATAACTGGGGTTAGTCATAACTGTCAGGTCTGTACCCTCATTTGGGGGCATAGTCAGGGGCTCTTGAGAGATTGCTCAGAAATGCTGGATGGTACCCATCAGATCAATTTTATCGAGGAGAGCTGTTGCTGGGTGGGCTGTGGAGGTCTCATAAAAATTAGAGAGGATGGAATATTTCCTGGCCCTTTTAGAATGGATAAATAGTACTGATTCTAACACACAGGGCCCCAGCTAGACTGGTGCCATAGGTATGTAATAAGTGTCAGGAGACAGCTACAACTTCACGAGTATACCTGGATATCACTGATTTTTCCCCACAACATCATTTGTGGAGTTTTTTAAGTGAGGTAAATCTGTGTGTCCTGAGATGTGGAATGAGGTCATCTTGACAGAGTGGCAGGCTGGACACCAAATATCAGCAGTCCCACCCTCTGCCAGACAGCACCCTACCTGGAGTAACAACATGAAGGAAAAGCTTCACAAAACTTTTGTATGTGTAACTCTTATGAAAAAAAAAATCTGGTGTTCAAAACACACCAGAAAATTCCAGTGTGTCTGACTCCTCAGCTTAAAGGAAGCTTCCCCTTCCCCAGATGGAAATAGCTGTATTTGTGTGACTTAAGTAGGATGAGATAGAAAGAATTACCTATGCTATTTATTACTGCTGTGGTTTGAGAAAAGGGTAAACTGCATCCCACATCTGATGCAGCTGGATAGTCATGAAGCCTCAAATTGCCTCCAGATGATGTAAGAATCCTTTCAACTTAACAATTCAAAACTAAGATTTTGTCTTTCCTCTTCCTTTGTCTTCAACATTTACCTCCATTGTTTTAAGTGACTGCTCGCAGCCTAGCCCCCTCCATGGGCCGGTTTTTCTGAATTCGAATCATGGTTCCCCTGTTTTCAGGGGAGCCCAATCTTAGATGCCAGGCTGGCTGGGGGAGGGGTACCTCAGTCCTGGTAGGGAACAGTAGTAGGAGATGAGGATTTCACAGTGCATTTTCTAGTATATTTTTGGAATTCCCTTGGTTTTCTAGGCCAGAGTAGGGCTATACCCTATCAGTCTCTATTCTTTCCTGGGCTAATTAGAGTTGAGCTCTCCCTATCAGAGAAAGTCTGCAGAACTGACTTTGCACTTTCTTCCATAGTACATCATCACTGTTGCCACTTTTCTCCAGCTGATTTTTCTTCAGCTCAGTAATTAGCTATTTGTGTTTGCAGAGAATGGCTTGGGGATATTGAAATCAGAGAGATGGCCTTTGTCTATGTTCTGGAAAGACTGCCTTCCTGCTAGGTCAAAAACCAGGATGGAAAAAAATTGAGAAATTTTGACCTTGGTTTCGCAAAATTCAGATTTATCCTGAGCGTGTCACTTGTTTTTCTAAATATTAAAGCCACCTAGGCGTCCACTTTATATCTTCTTCTTTTACAACCTTCTTGCTTTGCTTATAAAATGAGAAATCCTATAAGTGTACAAATGATGTTATACTTGGGTAATAAATGGATGTTCTAGATGTATTCTGCTGGAGCATATTTATCATGCTGCTAACATCTGGAGTAGGTTAAAATACTCAGAACAGTCGTAGGTGGATTGTGTTATCAATTTTTCACTTATTGAAAATACTGCATTTGAATGTCATGTACTTTCCAAACTATAATTATTTGCTATGTCACATGTTACCAACGTGAGGAGTTTAGCCTGAGCAAACCTTTTCTCTTCGCTTCATTTGATCTTTCACAAAATAGAGATGATTTTGTAGACGGTTAAGTGAAGTAATGCTAGCCCAGTATCTGGACATAAAAGAATAAAAGTTAGGAGTAGAATGAAGAGAGATGAGGATTGCAGACTCTGAGAAGGTGGAGAGATGGGCACGAGGAGAGGCTTTGTAGAAGAGATGCCTTTCTGTAGGATGCTGGGACTCAGTTGGGTCATGTCCAGAGGAAGAAGGGAATTGCATGCCAGAGAAATAGAACTCAGAAAGCCTGTTTAGTTTGGCTAAAAGATATTGAGGAATAAGCACTGAAAAGGGAAGTTGAAGCCAGATTGTGGAGGGCTGTTGACTCCAAACTAAGAAACGTGGACTTTAATTCAGATATGGTATTTGGTAAAACTACCACAAAGAGCTGGGTTAGACTCTTTTCCCTTTAGGGGCTGAACTGGCCCCAGAAGCAGTCTATCTCAGGGCACGCAGGGGTTATATGACATAGTAGTCTCACCCACAGTGATCCCGGTCTTCTGTCATCTCTTGCTCTGGAAGGAGTGCCAGGAACAGATATATTTCTTGCTGTCATTACCTATGGATGAGTTTTCACTGTGGGATGATGCTGAGCTAGAGGACTAGTCTACACCATTTTCCTTAGGCCTCTTCAAACACTCAACCGTGTGAGTTGCTACACGAAGTACATCACCAAGCCCTGTTTGCAGAAGTGTCAGGTCCCTGCTGTGATCCTCAAATAAACCTCCTCCATGACTACACACACAGTCACCACCTTTTGGTGATAATGTACACACTGTGAGTGGGCTTTGTGATATGATTTGCACTGATGGAACATGGCAGCATATTAGGTTAGCAGCTTTATTGGAAGAAGATAAAAATCTAGACACAGGCTTTTACTAAAAGGCCATAAATCTCAGTGGTTTTAGCTTAGATTGATTTAAGGCTATAGTCCCACTTTGTTTCCATTTGATAAGAGCATGAATTCTTGTTGACCCTTCATGGTGAACACATGTTCTCTTCTAACAATCAGGGTGACATAAGCCCCAATGGGAGTAACATTTATTGTTCTAGAAAAGTTTTGGAAATCATAACAAAACTTTCCATGAATTAATCTAAGTTTCTAATTTACAGACAGGGTATATTAGATGATATTGTCAGTCTCCCAGTTATGGGACAGTTATTCAGTGTTTCTTTTGGAGCTTGGTTGGCTATGGCTTTAAATGATATTGCAGACATCAAGCATTCTATTTTGAGGACTTTTTCCCTTTCTCTCATTGTTGGTTAACTTCTCTGTCAGTGTCAAGACTTGCTTGTGCCAGCCCCTAATGGACAGGATGATAATTTTTTGATGGCTTCCAGGCCCTCCATGATATAGCAAACTTTTATCAGATGTAGTTGCTAGGCTGAAGAGCTATAAGGTTAATGAATATATTTGACTTTCAACAAGTATTTCAGAGGAACTACTATGAGCCAGACACACTCAAGTCCTGAGCCATATTATAATGGACTTAGGAAATTTGGATTCCTTTTTAAAGTCAGACATCTGTATATGAGTATATTTTAAATATAATAATAGATTAGGAAGACATTTTAATCTTCCTAGGATGCCATTTGTCATTCTCTATGTTCCCATCCACCTCACCATCCAATCTTGCACCACTAGCCCGAGACTTTTCTTTCTCTATTCCTTAGATGTCTGTATTTCTTTCGATTCCCTGGAGATGCCAAGCAATCTTCTCCCACAGATCTTGTACATACAGTTTTTTCCCCTTCCTGAAATGTTATTTAACTACCCCAACTGTTCTTTCTACCAGCTTGTCACTACCCTGAATTCAGGTCTCTGCTTAATTGTGACTATTTTAGGGAGGAATTCCCTGATCTCCCAAGGCTCAGATCTCTTTGATTTACATTACCATAACTTTGTTTTATGTACATTTTCTCCTTCAGAAAATAATAGACCTAAATAATGTTTTAGGTCTGTTTTCTGCATTAGACCATGATTTCCATGAGCGCAGGTGTTTTGATCACTGTCACAGTTCTAGCACTTAGTACATTTCCAAAAGATATTTGATCATTGACTGGGAGATCATCTTGTTTCAAACTTCCTTCACACCAGAACTCTGAAGCAGAGATGATTAATGGCTTGCCCATGGAACACAGTTAGGAGCTGACTCAATATTAAATATTCAGAGCCCCAGTATTATGTCTACTGTATGAGCGAAAGCAGGAGGCCAGCTGAGTGGTTGGACATGCTTCTCTAGGTAGCAGAGGCAATAGAGGTTGTGTTCTGCATATCTGTTCTTGCCATCCAGCCAAGCTGAATTAAACAAATATTGTGACATTTTCACATTTACAGAAAAGTTGTGAGAATAGTACAAAGAATCCTTACAAACTTTACCTAGATTTGCCAAATGTCCACATTTACCTATTTATCTATCTTTTCATCAGTCCACCCATCTGTCTATCTATCTATCTACCATCTCTTCATCATCAGTCTGTCCATATATGCTTTTTTCCCCTGAACTATTCACCAGTAAGCTATATATATGATGTTTCCTTGCCCCCAATGACTTTAGCCTCATTTTATTAAAAAAGGAAGGGGCGCCTGGGTGGCGCAGTCGGTTAAGCGTCCGACTTCAGCCAGGTCACGATCTCGCGGTCTGTGAGTTCGACCCCCGCGTCAGGCTCTGGGCTGATGGCTCAGAGTCTGGAGCCTGTTTCCGATTCTGTGTCTCCCTCTCTCTCTGCCCCTCCCCTGTTCATGCTCTGTCTCTCTCTGTCCCAAAAATAAATAAATGTTGAAAAAAAATTAAAAAAAAAAAAAAGGAAGAGCATTCTTTTACACAACCACAATTATGAAAATCAGGACATTAAACATGAATACATTACATAATCTGCAGTCCTTATTTAGGTTTTGCCAATTGTCCCAAGAATTTTTTTTCTTGCAAAAGAAACTACGGGATTATGTGTTGCATTTAGTTGTCACCTCTCTTAGCTCCTTTTAATCTGGAACAGTTTTTTAGTTTTCTAAAAAGTATAGGCCAAGTATTTAGCAGACTGTCCATCAATTTGTATTTGCTGATATTTCCTCCTGATTAGTTTGAGCTTATACGCTTTTGGCAGGAACACCGCAGAAGCGATGGTTTGTTCTCAGTGCACCTGTCCAGAGTTGTTGATTTGTCCCATTATGGGCAATGTTAACTTTGATAACTCAATGTGCTGTCTGCCAAGTTTCTCTCTTGTAAAGTTATGGCTTTCCCTTTTGTAATTAATAAATATCTGTGGGGAGGTAATTTGAAACTATGTAAGTATCCTGTTACTCCTCAAAAATTCACTGTGAATTTTAGCACTTGCTGGAGGTTCTGGCCTGAATTAATTATTATTATGATTGCTAAATGGTGATTTTCTAATTTTCTAATTTCCTCCATATTTCTTAGCTGCATTTATACTCTAAAGATTTATTTTCTTCCATTAGTTTGTTTATAGCAGATGGTTTCATGGATTGTTGCTTTATTCAGTGGGTTTCAATACTTTACTATTATCTATTTTGATGCCCCCAATTATCTCAGCTTTGGCAAGTAGGAGTCTTCCAGACTGGCTCCTGTATCTTTGTGGCATGTCCTTATGTTTCTCTTAGTTCATCTTTGTTTTCTGGAGCAACAAGATGCTTCCCGCTCATTTTGTCATCTCCCTGCCTCAGCCCTGAGACTAGCCTTTTATCTAAAGAGATGTGCTCATTCCTACTGGAGCATAATCATTTCTAGATCCTTTCACACATTTATATCTATTTTTATATCCTCCCTCTTCTCTCTCTCTTTCCTTTTTCCTCTCCTCTGCTCACCTCACCTCACCTCTCCTCACTTCTCCTCTCCTCTCCTCTCTCTCTCTCTCTCTCTCTCTCTCTCTCTCTCTCCTATTTATATAAAAAACACATGAGTTTACACTGACACCTCCAATTTGAGTTCAATGCCACACAGGGTCCATTCTCCCTTTTTTTAATTTTAGCTTCATCCCTTTCTGTATCTGTAACTTCCCTCACCAGCAGTGAGAAACATGCCTCCCATTATCCACAATATAATAACTTACTTTTCAATCCTAGAATATAAAAAAAATAATTTCAGAATTGCTAAACCTCTGCAAAAAAAGAATCCCAATAACTAGAACTCAATACTGGTTTAAAATTCTTTTTTTCTTGGGGCACTTGGGTGGCTCAGTTGGTAAAGTGTCTGACTTCAGGTCAGGTCATGATCTCATGGCTCTGAGTTCAAATCCCATATCAGGCTCTGTGCTGACAGCTCAGAGCCTGGAGCATGGTTGGGATTCTGTGTCTCCTCTCTCTCTGCCCCTCCCCTGCTCGTGCTCTGTCTCTCTCAAAAATAAACCAACATTTAAAAAAATTTTAATTAAAATTTTTTTCTTTAGTCTGAGGGCATATCATCTAAATCCTATATACAGAAATTACTTAGGTTAGTTCTATCCTCAATTCATTTGGTGTTGTCAGGTTATTCTTTTGAATTATGGTTCATTTTTGTTTATGCTCCATTTTAGAGTTTTTTTTTCTTTATCCTTCCTGATTTTCTTTTGTTTTTATTCTTTTTCCTTTTTGAGTATGTAAAACACTGATGTTGTTCCAAAAGTCAGAACTGTACAAAAAGGTATACCTGGTGAAGAGACATTGTCCACTGTGGACTTTCCTTCCCTACTTTCCACCCAATCCTCATGCATCTTGTTTAGGTAACCAACCACACGTGTGTCAGCTTTATCCTCCCTCTGTGGTTTCTTGCACATGTGATCAGATACCTTATTTGCTTATATTTCTTAACAAAAAGAGATCTCTCTTTTGCACTCTGCCTCATTTCACAGAGGCCTGTTTCCTTCTTTGGTAGAGGGCTTAGTGTTGCACTGTGTAGATATACCACTGCTTATTCAATGGGCCTCATTTGTTTGGGCCTGTTGCTTCCAGTATTCTGCACTAACAAATGATGCAACGAATATCTTTGTGCATAAGTATTTTCTGATTGTTGGAGGTATATCTGCACAATGAATTGCTTAAAAGTGGGAATTCTAGGGCGCCTGGGTGGCTCAGTCGGTTAAGCATCCAACTTCAGCTCAGGTTATGATCTCATGATTCCTGAGTTCGAGCCCCAATCAGGCTCTTCACTGACAGTGCGTACAGCCTGCTTGAGATTCTCTTTCTCTGCCCCTCCCCTGCTTGTGCACTCTCTGTCTCTGTCTCTCAAAATAAATAAACATTTTTTTAAGTGGCAATTCTATATCCTAAGGGAATACATATGTAGTTTTGTTAGATATTGCCAAATACCCCTACCTAAGGGTAGTACCAATTTTCATTCTCACCAGCAGTATAGGAGAAGGCTCATTTCTCTGTAGCTTTGCCAACAGACTGTGTTGTTATATTTTTTAAGTTTTTGCCAATCAAAAAAGTGAGAAATTGCATCTCAGTGTAGCATGAGTGAGTTTGAACAAACTTTTCTATGTTTAAAGGTAAATTGTTTGCTTGTGTCTTTGCCCATTTTTCTGTTGGATTTTGTTCTCCTTTCCTAATTTTTAAAGTTTGTGTGTGTGGATATATTGGAGAAAATTACACTTTATCTGTGATTTAATTTGCAAATATTTCTCCGGGTAGTTCTACCTCTCCACTAATACATAACACTGAACTGGGGGAATTAACCAATAAATTATACAAGAGAAATCAACAAGAGGCATAAAATTAGAAAAGAAGTAAAATTATTTTTATTTGAAGATGGTATGATGATGTTTGCGGAAAACCCCCAGAGAATCTATGATTAAAACAAACTTAAAAATAAAAATGACTCAAAAAATCAAGAATTAAGTAACATGTCAGGATATGAGGTTAACAAATTAAATCAGATCATAAAATGGTAGAGAAAATCCCCTTTACAATATCAATCAAAAAGATAAAATATGTACCTAGGTGGAGTCATTGCTAAGGTCTCTTATCAAAATAAATCAACTTAGATATATTCTGTAATTTTTTTCCCAGTTTCAATAATACATTAACTCCCTTTAGGAAACTTTAATCTGAAGGTTCTGGTTTATTTAAGAAATCTCAGTTTATTCCAGGAGGTATATTCTTTTCTCATAGAGAGATAGCATACTCTAACTGGAGTTCACATATAACTGTAGATCAAAAGCTCCTAAGAGTCAGCGGGTCACAGAATCATAGTTCTAGGAAAAACTTTGTTTGTTGAAAAATTTCCCCTGTCAAAGACGGGGACTGAAAAAAAAGGGGGGTGGGAGAGCCTGGTTATTTGAGTAAGAAGAAGGGAGTTAGCAGAACTAATAGATTGTCATGGTCTAGACAGAAGGGATGGATTCTTGTCTCTGATGAAATTAGAGAGCAGTAAGGAAGTAGGGCAGAAACTGAGCCTGAAGACTTGGGCAGGGAGTTAATGTTGAAGAATCAAATAGGAAGCCACAAATGAGAGAGACTGTGGGTAGTTGGGAGGCTCACTGAGGATATATGGAAACTTGACCTTGGGCACAAGAATAATTCTAAACCCCATAAACACTCAGAATTTCCAGATGTTGTTCTTGTGGGCTTCATGGTGGGGCTGAATCTGAAGATTGTAGGAGTTATAGGCCCAGACCCTCTGATCGAAAAATGTCACTTATTTTTACCCTTAGGCAGAGGCATCAGAAAAAAGGAAATTGAGATAGAGCATGAACAGGATAAGGAATTGGCATTGGGGAAATGTTGGGTCTATTCATTTGGGTGAGGTCAGTTTCCTCTGAGCTGGTTAGGCAGATGAGTGCCTTCCTCAGGTCCCAACGAACAAGTTTTCAAGAGTAAGTAAATACCTTAGACAAAATCCCGTTTTTTAAATTTGAACTCCTTTTTCTTCCAGTTTTGCCATTTTCTTCAGTTGGGGCCAATGGAATAACAAAGTTTTCTCTTAAGTGAAGAGTTAGCTTGAGGTTTAAATATTGGTTTTTGTTCTTATATCCATATTAATGACCTATCACATTTCAAGACATAAAATTAACATTGCTTTGGATTTTTTCTTTTTTTGTGACTTTTTATTTTGATATAATTTACATTTTGAGCTATCATCTCTCTTTCTTTAAATACACATATATACACACATGTATATGTGTAACTTAGAATATTAATACGTATTTTTGGAGAATAAGTTGAAAACATCATTTCCTTTTACTCTTAAATGTATGTGTGATTTCCAGGAACAAGGATATTCTTTCATAGAACCACAACAGAGCTAGTGATTACAGGAAAATTTAGCACTAATTTAATACTATTATCTATACTCTATATTCAAATGTTATCAGTTGTCCCAGCAATATCCATTATAGCTCTTCTTTTCCTGGTTCTGGATCCAATCCAGCATCAAACATTGCTTGATCTAGATCTTGTTTGATCATGTTAGTTATTGCTTGTTAGTTCTTGTTCTATTTAGTCGCCTTTTACCTGAAACTTTTCTGTCTCATGTTTGCTCATCATAGCTCCTGGCAGTGCATTTTGGCAGGAATGTCAGCAAAAAGATGTTCTGTCCATTTCAATGTACCATTTCAAGAGTCACATAAGGTCCATGTGTCCCAAGTTTGGTGATAGCTTTGAATGTTTGGTTGAGGTAAAATGTCTCCCAGATATTTCTGTGTCAAGTTACTCTTCTTCCCTTTGCAATGAACAAGTAATTTGTGGAAATATTTTGAGACTATACATATAACTTCTTTTATCAAAATTTCATGTACTAATTCTGATATTCATTAATAATTTTCTAACTTCATCCTATCTTTCATATTTATTACTTGGGCGTTATACTGCAAGGAAGAATTTTCTCTTCTCTCTATATATTTGTTTATTTGTTTATTTCAGAATGGACTCAGGAGCTTTATTTCATTCAAATAGTTATAATTCATCACCAACAACATTTTTTAAAAATGTTTTTAATGTTAATTTATTTTTTTTGAGAGAGAGACATACAGAGTGAGAGCAGGGAAAGGCAGAGAGAAGAGGGAGACACAGAATCTGAAGCAGGCTCCAGGCTCTGAGCTGTGAGCACAGAGCCCAATATGGGGCTTGAACCCACGAACTGTGAGATCATGACCTGAGCTGAAGTCGGATGCTCAACCGACTGAGCCACCCAGGTGCCCCAACATTTTTTTTTTTTTTTTTTTTTTTTTGGTGCTCAAGTTGTTTCAGACTACGTCAGACTGGTTCTTGCATACTTTTGATCCAATTTTTTGAGAGCTCCTTACTTCACAGAGCTCATCTTATACTTTCCCTGCCTCAGCCCCAGAATCAGGCCTTAGTCCTAGGTGCTTTAGCTTTCCTTTTTGATTTAATCAGATCACATTTGTGCTGTTATGTGGTTTTCCAAACATCTTCTCACTAGCCCCCAACACAACTCTGTATCCCACACTTGGCAGCCTCCTTCCTACTTTTGCATGTCCACAGCACCAACTTCTCCCTTGTTCACACTCTGTTCCTTTTGCTGCCCACCAAGACCCGGTTCCTTTCTCCTCTCTGAGAAAGATGCATGTAAAGAAGAACTGCTGTGACATCTGTAACTCATTCATCCCCAGGCTTGATTCCACTAAATTGGCTGGCTAGTCAAATGCCTTGCTTCTTAGGGGATTCTGATATGGTTCCAGAAGCTGCTCAATAGGAAAAAAAGTTTAACATCTTAAGAAGACTTAAAAACACTTTTTTTTAAAGTGAAATGTTATAGGAATATCTTCAATCCTTAGCAATAATTTCTAACATATTCTTGAGTTCGCCCTGCAAAGATTTTCCTGAGAAACCCCAGTCCACATTCATTTCTCCCCTCTTTGAACTCCTACTGCACTTGGAGTCTGAACCACACAATTTAGCTTTTGTTTATGTGCCCAGTTTTTCTCTGATTGCTTCAAGTTTTCCATAATGGTTATTAACTCCTTCAGGGGAAAGACTGTTTTCTATGTATACATATATATGATTTCTCCCACAGCATCTGGGCTCAGTCCCCACACACAAATACACACACAGTTCCTAGTCCTACACCACACACATGTAGGTACATTAAGAAATGACTGTTGAGGAAATTAATTCTGATCATAAAATTCACACAGCCAGTTAGAGAAATGGGACTAGAACGTAGGTCCCATGAGATACACACCTATGTTTTCTCAATTCTAATGTATTATAAATATTCCCAAATTTGGCCATCTGTTTAAGAGTACTATATTGTACCCGATTATCAGCATCCTGTAATATTGCATGTTTTATCCCTTTTTTGAAAAAGCTAGAATAAAAACTCCATAGAGGTGGAAGATGGGGGATAGTATGGATCTCTGACATCCATAGGTAATCTCTAAGCCCAATGAAGGCACCCTGTGCCAGAAGCAGAACAGATTATTTTCTTACCTTCCTCTGGCTGACTTCTGCCTAGCAGTTGAAGTCAGGATGTTATCTTGACAGTAGAAAAAAAGGAATCTGGATGTCTGCATTATCCATGGTTTGATTATTCATTAGTCTGACTTCTATTTATTATATATATTTCCCATTAAATCTATTTCACAGGTATTCATTTTAATTTTTAGAAATATTCAATTTTTAGAAATATTTATGGGTGGTCTGGGTAGCTCAGTTGGTTAAGCATCCAACTTCAGCTCAGGTCATGATCTCTTGGTTTGTGAGATGCCCCATATTGTGCTCTGCACTGACACTGAGAGCCTACTTGGAATTCTCTATCTCTTTCTCTGCCCCTCCCCTACTTGTGTTCTCTCTCAAAATAAATACACAAGCTTAAAAGAAGGAAATATTTAGATTTTAAATGCTTGTGCCTAAAAAAAAGCCATATTGAATTCTTATTCCAAAACCTTTGTGGAATCTACTTTTTTGATATTTTATTCATTAATTCATGAAACACTTTAATATGTGCCATGGACTGTGCTAGACTCTGGGGTAAGGAAAGTTTTGCTGAGGAAGTGACATAGAAGGTAAGGCCTGAGGGATGAGCAGAAGCTGCCAGGTGACACCTGGGAAGAAGAGGGCGGCAGCGGAGGAAGCCACACAGGAGGTGTCTGGGGTGTGAAGGAGCTTCGAGAAAATGTCCAGAATATAGTGAGAGCAAGGAGTGGTTTGGAGGAGATTACACATGTAGGCAGAAACTCTATCAGAAGGGCCTTGTAGTACACATAAGAGTTTGGGTCTTATGTCAAATTCAAGGTTTTAAAGTAAAGTAGAAGAGCCTCAGCAACTTGTAGCAAGCAGCTTCTTATTTCTTACTAGCCCTTATTAGCACTATAATGTGGTTTAGTGATTGATGTCTACAAAAACAACTCTTTTCATAAAGAAAAGTGTATATTGTATGTCCTGTAATCTTGGTAGGAAGGCAGAAAAGTTGTATAATATGCTGTTGAAAGATTTCTTTTTTCACCACAAAGATTTAAAAGTGTGTTGGAAGTGAAAGGGGTAAACTGCAGTTATCCAGAAAACAAAAACAAAAACAAAAACAAACTATGTGTTCATCCCAGTTGCATTCTGACTTGTAGCCTTTTAACTTAGTATACAAAATTCATCATAACATATGCAAAAAGCTTTAGAATCTTTATAGAACTATTGGTTTTCATCTACCATTTATTATGCAAGGGAAACTTGATGCTGTATTGTTCCAGCCTAAGACCACTCTTCCTTCTGTCGTTAAATTTTACTTGTTTAATTTCCCTAAGAGATGTCAAAATTATATTTTCAATAACTTGTATGTATTTCATTGTATTCTTCATGATCTTAGGAGAAGATGCATAGTTCTTTACATAAAGGATGCCTAACATTTGTCATGAACAAAACAAATTCATAACTTTAGTTACATGTCTAATGTAGCTGTCACTGTATACTACGCTTTTTTTCCAATCAAAATATAACTATAGGATTACTACTTAGGACATTACTTGGGGAAATAATTATTATTTGGAGAGACAATAAGGAGGGAGAATAGCATTTAGATCATAGGTGATATTAAAAGCCCCAAGACGGGCACCTGGGTGGCTCAGTTGATTGAGTGGCCAACTCTTGATTTTGTCTTAGGTCATGATCTCACAGTTCGTGAGTTCAAGCCCTGAGTGAGGCTCTGTGTTCCTCTGTGAGGAACTAGCTTGAGATTTTCTCTCTCCCTCTTTCCTTCTCTCTGTCTTTCCCTCAAAATAAATAAATAAACATTTAAAAAAAAGCCACAAGAAATAGAAAAGAGAAACTTATCTTCTAGGAAGTAAGTCATGGGACAAATTACCCAAGTCAGTGATTTCAAATAGAGTGTAATGTATTGCTGAGACTCAGGAAAATGACAAGATCTTTTGGTCTCAACAGAAATTTAAGGAGGAAATAGATCTATGAAAAGGTAATAGGATAGGTTATTTTACATAACCACAAAGTAAGCTGGATTCAGGGGCACCTAGAATATACTAAAAACCACTTGACAAAACTTCTACCATCTCCCCCAAATGCTAAGTGCTACAACTTACCCAAGCAGTGCTCAATCCTATTGTCATTGTCCTGGTTCTCTCTTCTATGTGTCTCTGGCTCTCAATTCAAGTTCCAGGGGGAATTCTCAGAGTTTTCCACAGTGTAAGGCAGGCCTTCACCTTTCAAAGACTTACAGTGGAGACTTTCCCAAACACACGAATGTACAGTGGCCAAAAAATATGACAGTTTCTTACATAGTTCAACCCTTTGGATATCCTTTGAACACATGTTCATTTACAAACATTGGTTCCGGGCTTCTAGAAATAATCCTTGACAACCAAGGCACTGTTCTCTCCTTCCCAAAATGAGGAATCCCAGAACCTCACCCTTGATGCAAGCAGTGTCTAGTTCAGAACTTCTGGGAAATGCCCAGCCTTCCTCCGATTCTGTCAGTCACACGTCCATGTTCTGTAACCTGTTGACTAAATTGAAAATGTATTACCATCACACTCTGTATAAAATTGTGGAGGAAGAGACAAATTAGTTGAAATATATAAATATAAGTCTGTATATAGTAAGGAAAAGAACATAATTACATATGTGTGACACTAGGTCATAGATAGGATTTCTTTTTTCTACACTTCATTTAACATTTTTTTGACTTCACTCAAGAATTTTGATCCCTTAAGGGTCTAACCCCTGGTGGTAGTGCCTGTTTAGGGTTTCTGGGGCTGGCTGTTATTGTTTTTAGCATAAGTAAGTATTAAGTATTTTGAGTAAGTATTTTTAGTTTCCATCCTTTTTTTTTCAACATCTGCATTGTATTTCAGTCCCTCTATGTCCCCTAGACAGTCAGGATCAGCAAAAAATGAAACCTTTTTTCTCAGTTTTTACTGATCCTCCCAATACCAGGGGAAGCCCCAAATATACAAGTGTTTTTTCTCAACTTCTGATTGTATAGAATCACATTTATGTCCCCTAGTGAAAGTATTCTTCCCATAGGTACTAAAGCCCTCTGTCAGCAGAGCCTAAAGTAGCAGGAATAGCAAATGTTTTCTGTTTGTTTCACAAGTGTGTGTCATGTCCCATCTTGAGGCTGGAAGCTGTATCTCATATTGCTGTGTTCTGAAGGACTTGGAATGAAGTGTGATAGGATCTCAGAATTAGGCTCTGCTGCTGAAGAGGCTTCCTTAGCACTTTGAGAATGGGGGAATGGAGAACCTGATCAGCTATAAAGGTGATTGCTGCAATGGGAAGCCAATGGTCTAGTGTATAGTGCTCAAGGGTCATCTTTAACTTGGGCTTGATTATAGCAACTTTTCATTTCTATTATATAATGATATTCAGTGTCCTGGCTGGAATTCATATCAGACATAACACTATGGCATATTCTAATGTGATGTGTCTATTTATAGCCTGAGTCTCTGAACTAGCTACAGGTACAATGAATAAGATCCAGCCCTCCAGAGAAAGGGACAGTCAAGAGCTAGGCTGTGTGTGTGAGAGAGTCCTGTCAAGTAATCTGTAGTGTACAGCAGGGCCACAAGCCTAGGAGGATATTAGAGTGTCATGCACACAAACTGATGAGTGCAGTAAGGCCACAATGGGTTGGAATAGTTGGCAAGTGAGTAGTTCTACAGATACCTCGGGCTTTTCTAAGCAATTCAAGTGTGAAATGGATGGCAGAGAAATTCTTGACTGTACTTACTGATGGACTAATAATGTTGGTGAATCCATGTGGTGGTTTGAATGTTGGTTGACTCAGAAGTTGTTGGGGTTGCGTTTCAGATTTAGAACATCAGTGGCCCCAATAAAAGGGACAAGGGGAGTAGAGCTGAAAACAGGAATAGTGTTGTACCAAATGTGAAGCAGGGTAGGAAAATGATCCAAGCTTGCTCACTTTTCAAATGTGATAGGCAAAGCCTTTGTACCATTTTTGGAGAAAATCACAGTGGTCTAAGAGAGAATGTCAAGACATAGTACCTGAATGAAAAGAAATACTATGTGTAAAATTTAACAAGTAAACAAACATAAAGAATAAAAACAAGGCCTAGAGATATGACACCACTTACAGTTGTGAAAATGACAGGGACATGAAAAAAGCTAGTCATAAAGCCATGGCTATAGTTAAAGACAAAATTGTACAATTACTTGGGAATGACATAACCAGAAGAGTGTACTGTATTTGAGCTCTATGACATGCAGTGGTATATTTGTTGCAAAGCTTTGCTCCTACTGGAGGAATGTTATAGTCAAAATTACAAGTACTGACCACATTACAAAACTACTGAATTGATTTACTTTTGACAGCACATTTTCCCATGGGCCAGCAGAGAGAAGAGTGTCAGTATAGATGTGAGTCTGGTACTGGAAATTCAGACCAGGAAACCATTAGCTGGCCAACCATACTCACCACTCAAGCATTAATTCACAGCCCTAGACATTACAGAGAGGCCTACTTCTTTCTAATCTTTAAGGTCTAGGCTTTAGAAATGAATGCCCATGATGTTATGTACCAGCCTATGTTAACACCATCTTTGTTTTTTGTATTGAAAGTGACTTTGACCCACTTCTGTTGAGGCAAATATCACGATCATTCCATTGCATTTCATTTGGTGGAGAATTTAACTTAAAATGTAAGAACAACAACAACAACAACAACAACAACAACAAAAACATGACCAAATGGTAAGCCAGAATTTCACAACTTAATCTCACGTAAATATTGTCAACTTATTTATTTTTTTTGCTAGCTTAATTTTAGCCAATATAAAGCTACTAAAATAAAAATAAAATTGCTGTCTAAATTGTGAATCTTGGAATAATATGGCTCAGCACTATTCATTTCTTTTACTTTGAATAAGAAGAATAGCTTTGCTAAAAAATGAAGTTAGTACATCAGGAACTCAAATTTAAGGGGAAAAAAAGACCACCTGTTTCATTCAGCATTTTTCTCCCCTTTTCAGCATGTAATTAAATACAACACACATCAATTTGAATTGCCAACCATTAACTAAACCATAATAAGTTTTAGTTAGGAAAGTATGCTAGACTCTTCTCTTACATCTCTCATATAACTCTTAGAAATACTCAACAAATCCTTGTTGATGTTGACTTCTTTCCTATTGCAGTAGGACATAATGACATTTGGAGGATTTGTTACACTGGAACCATTTCTAGTCTAGACAGAGATTAGCTGCTATCTCATATTTTAGTTACAAATAAAATGGTATTCCAATGAGGCAATCTCTCTGTGTCCATACTTTTGGAAGAGCACATAATGGAAAACAATAGCTATATATCTAAGAGGAAAACAAAGTCTTAGAAAAATAATGTAGGTAGACAAGGTGTTTACTTATAGCACATGTGTAATAGAAGTCCTTAGTGGGGCTTGAACACAGTGAGAGCAGAGGGCAGTAAGGACACAGGGGAGGAAGGTGGCTTGCACATTGAGGAGTTGCTTTTCAGTATTGAAAGCCAAGTAGGCTTTTAATTTAGGCAAGAGGAAATGCCAACAGAGGATTAGAACCGAAGAAACTGAATGTGCAAAGGCATTGAAGAGAGAGAATGAAATATGTGGGAATTGAAAATAGTTCCTCTCTTGTTTGTAGTCTGAAATTCTTTAGAGAATCAGGTAAGAAAGATTAGAAAGTGTCTATTGACTAAGAAATCCTGGGTGTTCTTTAACCATTTTCCTGGAATAGAAAGAGGGGGATGAGGGATAGTGAGGTAGGGGGATAGTTTGCAGAGCCTGGGGTCTTTAGAGGCTGCTCAGGGGCTGCCTAGACAAGGCCAGGTAGAGGGTTCTGTGCTCACTGTCCCGTCTTTCAACCAGGGAAGTTGGCATGTGTTTATTTTCTGTCTTAGGGTTCCACATTAGATTTCATTTGAAAAGTAGGGTTCTGTTACTTAAAAAAATCATTAAAAAATAAGAATAAGTGGGAAGTAAGACAACTAAAATTTTTTTAATGTTTATTTATTTTGAGAGGGACAGAGAGAAAAACAGAGCATGAGCAGGGGAGAGGCAGAGAGAGGGGGAGATACAGAATCCCAAGCAGACACCAGGCTCTGAGCTGTCAGCATGGAGCCCAACGTGGGGCTTAAACACACGAACTGTAAGATCATGACCTGAGCCAAAGTAAGACACCCAACCAACTGAGTCACCCAGGCACCCCAGAAGTAAGACAATTAAGATACCTGTACAAGGTAGCTGAAGAAGGAGAGCTATTGCAGTACTAGAGGGGGATCTGGAGACATAATAAAAAATCTGTGTTGTTAAGGTAGAACCATGATAAGCTTGCTTCTTTTTAGGTTGAGAAGTGAGAACTGTCAGAAGGTTAAAGTTTGATATAAAGGGTGATGGGACATGTGGGGACACTGACCTGAGGTCCTATCACAGATAGGAATGGGCCAAATCCATAGCTGACATGAGTAGATTTGTGTTCTCTTCACTTTATAAACTATAAAGAAAGCTTAAGGATATCCTTTGACTTTTTTTTTCTTTTAGGCTTTAAACAAACATTTAAATAAACACATTTCTTAAAAGAGCTAATTATCATGCCTAGGTATTATTTGGTACTTTTGTCAAGATACCATTATCTGATTATTTTCTCTATGGCATAAAACTTGACAGGAGTTAAGTATACCAACTATCTCCAAATACAACTTGACCAAAGGTCAGCTCTTTTTATGGTTGTGATAGGAATGCATTGAACAAATAATGAAAGTCACTTTTATGTGCTTTTTTCCCACAGACTCCCAGAGTGGACTGAGTCTTTGAAAAGCCCAATCACCATTCCAGTCTTCAGGACAGGTGAAAACTCGATATACTTTTTTCTCCTTAGAATCCAGGTAGAGAAATTTTTATAATCTGCTTTAAAACTTCCTCTAGCCATTAGCAAGATTTCCAAGAGATGGGTTTCTCTTCATGAAACTGCATTTGTATTGCTGCCAGTGTAGTAGAATCTCTCACACCTCAGAGGAGACGGAAAACAGCCACTCACTGCCTTCTGTGTGAGTAGAATTGCAGGCTGCAGAGACCTCGGTTCTTACTGTGATACGGCCAAATACATACTCGTTCCATTTCTCCTGTCATTTCTTGTTGCAGAAGTAGCTGAAATCCACTGTAATTTAAGGCCTGCTGTTCAAGTTGTAGCCCAAAGACAGTAACATCAATATCATCATCTTCTGAATAAGATTCTGTCTTTTAATGGGATATCTCAGGTGATTCATATGATTCATATGATCTCAGATGATTCATATTATTCATTCATATGTGTAGGAACCACTCACTGCATTAGGAGATTTTTTGGAATCATTATGCATGGGCTGGCCGGCCCTTAGAATCCTTTTCCCCAGTGGCTGGCTCTTTAGGCTTGTGTCTTTCTCTTACACATCTTTGTATTTGTCGTGCCTGGCACAGTGCCTGACACCAGGCCCTTTGATTTGATTTAGTGCCACAGTTCATTTCATGTGTACTGAATGAGTTCCAGAATCAGCACGTTACAGTATAATCCTACCTGTGCCATAGGAGATGCATGGGAACTATTTCTCTGAATCTAGCTTTGTACCAAAGGCCAGACACCGTGAAACAGAGAACCCTACTCCAAATTGATAACCTCTTTTTTTCACCTGGAATGTCTCCCTTTCTTAGAGTAACTCTGCCTTTCCATGTTTCCTTTTTTTTGGGATTTGGATGATCTTGTGCTGTTGAATTAATTTGTTTTTTTTTTTTTTTTATCTCTCACTTTACCTTCATCCCAAGTGACTGATGCTAGTGGCAGAGGGTATTTGTTGAGTTATTTTTGTATCTTGCCTTTATCCATTAGCTTTCACCAAAGTGACACTTTCGAGGAATCTGGTGGTAAAAAGGAAGGATACTGAAGGCTTTTTTTTCCCCACCAGCATCTTCAAGAAGTTTTTTCTCCCAGATTGTAACAATAGCTTTGATTTTACTTTTTGTCTGCTCTAAGCAGTATGATAAATAACCTTAGCCTGATAACGTTTGCTTATTTTTAGCCATTTGTAATTTTTCTTTCACACTCACTCTACCACTGCATGCTTTTGAAGTGAAAGTGACAGTTTTCCTAAGAACATTTCCGCTTTCCCTTTCTGCTTCTTTCCTTCACACTCATACCGTGGGCTGTTCATATATAGAGTGTTTTGTGGAGTGACGAAGATGAATTATTCCTGTTATGTGCAAAGATAGTTATTTTACCCATTGCCTAAAACGAGAAGAGTCAAAGGATACTGCACAGCTTTAATCTGTCAGCAAAAGCTCAAGAGAACGGAGTTGCAAGTTGAAGAACACATTTCTAAAACATCTGTCCACGTTAAACTAAGACCAAATATTGGTACCAGTGTTCGACACAGTTCAATTTTGATCTCTAATTTCACCAAAATCAGTAGGGATGGAGAATGACAGCTAGGGGTGGTGGCTTTCATAGTCTATCAGAGAATGCACAGATGAAGTATTGAAAACACTCTAAATGATCCTGATATAATCTTGTGTCTAAATCTCCTGTGTGTATATATCCTAGGAGGGGTTCAAGTGGAGGGAAATAAACTATTATTGTGGTTGCCAAAATTTAGGTAAGAAATTGGGACTTTCTGAATGTTAATTGGTGACTCTATCGCCTTGAGTCAAATGCAAGATGGGAAGTGTCACTGCAGATACTTATCAGCAGAGAAAACTATCCAGGATTGCTAAAATTATGGCAGGTTGAATTCTTTTTTAGTTTTTAAAAATGTTTATTTATTTATTTTGAGAGAGAGACAGAGAGTGTGATCAGAAAAGAGAGAGAGAGAGACACAGAATCCAAAACAGACTCCAGGCTCTGAGCTGTCAGCACAGAGCCTGATGCAGGGCTTGAACCCATGAACCAGGGGATCATGACCTGAGCTGAAGTCGGATGCCAGGTGCCCCTGGCAGGTTGCATTTTGCTTCAAACATCCATAGCAGTCTCTCCTCAGTGACCATCCTGAAGGACGAAATGGTTCTTAACTGAATAAAAAGCACCTTGGAGGATGTCGACCAAACACGAATGAAAGATGATTTTTAGAAGGACTCCTCAAGCTTGAAACACCTAAGTAGATGTAGAACAAATATTTTCAGTGAAATCTGTGCTCCAACCCAGATGCAACCTATAGAAAGATCCTGGCACCTCCCTACATTTTGAAACTTATGGTTTTACTGTAGAAAATGAAAAGCTTTGCATTATCTCCCTGTCAAAGGATATTTGTGAATTCTGTTTTCTTTTTATGGTTTGTATGTTGGGAGAATGATTTTAGGGTCAGAGTTGGTCAGACTCTACCTCTGATCCCTTAGAACCAGTGATTTCCCTCCCCCTGCCCCCCCCCCCCCATTAACCACGGAGTGGACAACTCTTCTGCTGGTAGTGGGAACATTAAAATTATTCCCTTAGATTTGGTTGATTTTAGTCATTTGATGGTGTCTTCAAAAAACCAGTGCTCTTGCTTCATATTGTCTTCTCCTTGACTCCAGTACAACTCTAGGTTTTTCCCAGGGATGTTTGTCCAGAAGTGTGGAAACCACGGTATGTGCAGTAGAGTTTTAGTATTGACTTTAGGTTAATTAGAGCTGTTAGAGACTGAGTAGGAGAGACTGTCAACAGAGACTCCTGAAAGTTAAAATACAAGTTCTGCTTACTAACTCCATGCCTGTTTTTCTGAGAAATATCTACTGTCTGTCTGGAAAATCACAAATCCTTTTTACTTTTTTTCTCTTTTTCGTCCCACACATTCCTTTTAAAAATTAACTTTTCTCTTTAGTGCCACAGCTCAGGTGATCTCTGACACATCCTTATTTCAAGGTTCATCTCTCTGTAATTCATTAGACAAAGGAGATTTTAAGCTCACAGGGATCTTTATCCATTCAGGGGAAGAAAGGGCCTCCTTTAAAATAGTAAATGAGGGGATTTGTAGAAAGACAAAGATATTTTTTTCCAGACCTGCTCTGTCACTTAGATCAATGTTAAGGCCATTAATGCTTTGATTTATGTTTGGGGGTAAGAGAACAAAGGAATCACACTCAGTTAGAATTGGGTTCCACATAGAGGCATTAGAACATTGTAATTGTGCATTTGTGTGGTCTATTGATAAAGGAAGAGAAGTGTTATGCTGATTTCCCTATTTTGTTCCAGGCCAAAGCTGTGGCCAGCTTCTTCAAGCTGTGACTCCTGAAACTGATTTTAGCATTTACTTCTAATACCAGAATAAGTATCAAAATATTTTCAAAGAGACTAGTGGCAGTGCAAAGTGATTGGAGACAGGGATTTGGGACAGCCCTCTCTTGCCAGTGTCCACTACCTTCCCACAGATCCCGGGGCTTCTATGTGTCCTCACTGTGCTTTCTCCTTTCTCCTAATGTAATCCTCATCTTGCTGCTTTTTAAAAAAAATTCTTTTGGATGTTTATTTATTTTTGAGAGAGAGAGAGACAGAGACAGAGACAGAGACAGAGACAGAGAGACAGACAGAGCATGAGTGGGGTAGGGCAGAAAGAGAGGGAGACGCAGAATCCGAAGCAGGCTCCAGACTCTGAGCTGTCTGCACAGAGCCTAATGTGGGCCTCGAAGCCACAGGCCATGAGATCATGACCTGAGCTGAAGTTGGATGCTCAACCAACGAAGCCACCCAGGTGCTCCCTCATGTCACTGCTCTGAAATAGCCTGGTCATTCTCTGTCTTTTCTACTTCCATGATGAGAATAGCTGTAATGCCTTTTCTCAGGGCCTGGCATGCCTGAGGACTTCACTTAATATGTACTTGATTAATAAGGAGAAAACAAAGAGGCTGGACTGATAGAGAAAGCTTGTGAGTCATGTGGACTTTGAGAATGGTACTTAGATCACTTTCAGAAGTAGAAAAGGAGAGAAAATGAAGTCTGCACCATTGGGCATTTTCTCATTCTGTGTAACAACTCATTCAAGTTTGATTCATTTATCTATTTGGGAGGTAATGTAGACAGGACCATTTGAAGGCTGACAGAAGGTAGCCTATCATCTAAGGGCAAAGTTGCCATACATGCTATAAACACTTTAGATTTTGAGGTATCTTTCTCAGATTAAAGAAGAAGGCATAAGATTTTTAAAACTATCTCCTGTATCTAGAGCAAGCAATGTTTTAAAATATTCTCTTTGGAAACTCTTAAAAACTGAGAACAAACTGAGGGTTGATGGGGGGTGGGAGGGAGGGGAGGGTGGGTGATGGATATTGAGGAGGGCAGCTTTTGGGATGAGCACTGGGTGTTGTATGGAAACCAATTTGACAATAAACTTCATATATTGAAAAAAATAAAATAAAATATTCTCTTTGGCCTAATGAGAATGTAAGGTTTGTTCTTTAAATAGCAAACAGAACATGTTAGATACCTATTGTCTTCTCAGCCTGATCCAAAAATGCATAGAGTGAGAGCAGAGTAGAATTGGTTTCTGGCACCGGAGTCAATAATGCAGTTGGGTTGGGAACAGCCTATAAAGAGAGACATGATGAATTGTTTGCTTATTGTTCAGGAACACTTAAGCTAAATTATGTTCCTTAATAATTATATCCAAATTCACTGACAACAATTCAAAATGAAGATTAATGTAAATGAAATTTTGATACAGTAAAAGAATTTATTATTGAAGGTCAGACTAAGGCCTGAGGTTTTGACTAACAGAGATTGGAAACTAGACATTGAGACATTTTTCTAAGTTCTTTGCTGACTACAGAAAACCTAAATTGTGTGGAATTTTCAGATGACCAACTCCTCTGAAGAGTAATGGTAAACAGCTGATCTTTATATCCAGGGTGTATTGATCAATCTAACAATTCAGTACTGACCCCTGATGAGGATCTGTAAATCAGGATAGATGCAGCCAACAGAGTATCTGTAATAAATACACAGGCACTTCTGTGCCTCAAACTCCTCCCCTTCCAACTCCTTCTCCGCATTCCATGAGATCCTAAACCATTAGGATCCAAGGCTTTATGCTAATCTCCTTTCTCCTTTGCCATATTCTTTAACAAAGCAGCACACTCTGTTTTCCAATCTTGCCATTCTCTTTTGTCCCAGGGTGCTACATTCCAGCCTGATTCTCAGAACTCTTGCCTCTGCTTTGCTTCCTCTAGGCAGATGCCCATCTTGCTAATTTTTTTGACCTCCTCAATGGTACAAAGGTCATCTGTCTGCTGCCCTCTCCAAGTTGATTTGTGCAGTGAGCAAAGATGCAGACTCTGTTAGCTCTCTCCAATCTCTGTGTGCAAGAATGCCGGGACAGTATGCGGTCTTTAGAGTGAGACAGTGAAGCAAGTAATTCCCTGGAATGTTTTCTGAGATTCCATTGTTAAACTCCAGTTTCTCATTAATGGCTCTAAATGGTCACGATTGGAATTTTAAAATTCTTTTCTGTGTGTGTGTGTGTGTGTGTGTGTGTGTGTGTGTGTGCATGTGTGTGTCTATCTGTCTAGGGTTAGGGTGGAAGCATTGGGAGTATAGTGGTGGGGGGCGGTGAGCATTGTGATTTGAAAGTATTTAGGGTCTGAAGGCAAAATCTAAAAAGAAGGCATCTTGCTAGGAAGAAAAAAATGGAAGGTAACTGTGGGTTCTAGATTGCTAGTGCAATTCAGCTTTCATTTGTAATTTGCTCAATAAAAATTCACTGACATCTTTTCTTCACAGTACTTCCCATCTTTACTCTACGTGCTAGACACTGGGCAGTAAGATAGAGACCCTGTCTAGAGGAAGCAACTGCCCCAAGACAAACAGGCTATTGAGAAGGATGCAGTGAGTTCTGGTGCAGATATTTGCAAAGCACTATGGAAGTATAAACATTACATTGTAAGCTTCTTGAGGGCAGAGGCTGCATCATATTTACCTTTGTGAGCTCAGCCTCTAGCTCAGTGGTTGGCACATAGGAAGTACTTGGTAAATATTTCATGATTAAGTGAATGAATGAGTGAATTCTGTCCCCTCCATCTGTACCAATCATTTATCTCCTGTTTTGTCAACTGTTTCTTATTTTGGTATGTAGCTTTCTGTCTGTGATAAAGTTTTATAAATGCTTTACATATCTTCTATATTTCAGTCTTTACTCGGCAGCTAGTTTTAAATCAGTGATATTTATTGGTGAATGAGTTTGTAGCCATTCAGTGCCTTGGCTTGCCATATATAGAGTAATAAAATTGAAAATTTATTGGGGTAAATAGAACAGTTTTCAGATGCCAATGTTTTGCAGATGATTTTCACCTGTGGTTCTCACATTTGGGAGGACATAGGAAAAGAAAAATAAACGAACTGACACCTTATACTTTGGGTCAGTCTTTAAGAAGAAGCAGTTAAAAAAAATCACCCAGTGACATTCACGCTAATATAATTTTTAAAAATGTTGATTTATTTTTGAAAGAGAGAAAGAGAGAAAGAAAAAGAGAGAAGAAGAGAGAGATAATGAGTAGGGGACGGGCAGAGAGGGAGACACAGAATCTGAAGCAGGCTCCAGGTTCTGAGCTGTCAGCACAGACCCCGATGTGGGGCTTGAACTCCCAAACCACGAGATCATGACCTGAGCTGGTTGGATACTTAACCAGCTTAGCCACCCAGGCACCCCTCATGCTAATATACAGTGAAACTTTGTCCTTGATGAGATGGTCATACATTTTCGTTCAGATTAAAAAAAAAGGCAGCAACAGACTCCTCTCCCCCTGCCTACTTGCAATTTTCATATTATAAAATATTTTATAAATACAAAAGAAAATAATATAAAACAGAGAATAACAAAATGAACCTCCCCTCTATTTAGAAACGACAAATGTTTACTACATGTCTTCTCCTCACTCACTCCTGGACTCTCCCCTGCTGTTCTTTTGCTTGTACTCAAGAGAGACCAGTGTTCTGAAGGTGGATCCCAGATAACTAAGTTGTGGTGTATTTATAAATAGAAACAATGTAGTAGTGAAAAAGAGTGAACTACTGATTCATACATCAGCATGTCGGGTTCTCAAAGACACACTGTTGAGTAAAAAGGAATCCACAGAAAAATGTATACAATGCTGCCGCATTGTATATTAGCTTAGATTTCAAAAAAAATTTTTTTTAACGTTTATTTATTTTTGGGACAGAGAGAGACAGAGCATGAATGGGGGAGGGGCAGAGAGAGAGGGAGACACACAGAATCGGAAGCAGGCTCCAGGCTCTGAGCCATCAGCCCAGAGCCTGACGTGGGGCTCGAACTCACGGACCGCGAGATCGTGACCTGAGCTGAAGTCGGACGCTTAACGGACTGAGCCACCCAGGCGCCCCTATTACCTTAGATTTCAAAATCATGTAACATGTAACACTATGTCATTTAGAGATGTGTAAATATATAGTAAAACTCTAATGAAAAACAATGTCTTTTAAACTATATACATATATATATGTATATATATATACATATATATATATATACATATATATATACATATATATGTATATATATATACATATATATATATATATATATATATATATATATATATATATATATATATATCTTCCTTTGATCTCTTAGTTACATTAGTATCATCTTCATGCAAATAGGAAAAAACCTTGATTCATTATGCTGGCTGGCTGAATGGCACAGGATTCCAACAGACACATTCATTAAATGAAAATTTAGCAGCTTCAGGGATTATTCTCCTATCATTTGAATTTTTCCTGAAATTTAGGCAACACCACAGGATGTTTTTGAAGAGAACATGTACTTGCTGCAGTCCTTTTGTAGAGCTGTAAAACTGAAAACGTGAATCTAAAGGCCTCAGCAACTGATTTTCACTTTGGCTCGTTATACTTGTGCTGAACTTCTTAGGTAACTAGGTGAGGTAATACTTAATTAGTAATAGTGTGAGGGAAGTAGAGGAAATATCAGTGAAATACAAGTAGGCTGGAGCAGAAAAACAAAGGTTGCCAATCCAGTGTAAATTATCTTATAAAAGTTGGGGCAATAAAAGCTAAAGTCAGATGTTTAAAATACTTGGGGCACCTGGGTGGCTCAGTCGGTTGAGTCCAACTTTGGCTCAGGTCATGATCTCACAGCTTGTGAGTTCAAGCCCCACGTCAGGTTTTGTGCTGACAGCTCTGAGCCTGGAGCCTGCTTTGGATTCTGTGTCTCCCTCTTTCTCTGTCCCTCCCCTGCTTGCACTCTGTTTCTGTCTCTCAAAAATAAATAAATGTTAAAATACTTTTGTGTGCCAGGATCTGTGATGTGTCTTTTTCTCACTTAATCTTTACCATGGCTCCTTTAAGTTAGGCATTATTATCCTTGGTTTACAAATGAGGGCACTGATGTTTACAGGAATTAAGTTACTTGTCAAAAGTCATAAAGTTGGTACATGACAAAGCCAGGATTTTAATTCAGGTTCATTTGACTCTCAACTCCTAACTTTTCCCAAAATGCTATTAACGTTGCTTATCAAGGAAGAATACAATGAACTTTATTTTATGTGTGTGGGGTACTCTTGATTAAAATATCAAATAAAATAAATAAATGCCAGTTTAGAAATATTGGTGCCTCTTGTTCAAATCATCATATAGATGGGAAGCTATTATCAATTAAATAATTTTTATTTCTTGGTCAAAATATGTAGCCCAGAGACCTTCTGACATGGAGTCAGAAGACCTGAGTTTGAGTTTCTCCTTGGCCACAATTAGTTGAAATCATGATGACACATTAAAACAGTGATTATCAATTTACCGAACTGTGCATTGAGAGTAGGTTTTAGCAGCTCCTGGGTGGCTCAGTCGGTGAAGTGTCTGACTTCGGCTCAGGTCATGATTTTGCAGTATATGGATTCAAGCCCTGCATCAGGCTCTGTGCTGGCAGCTCAGAGCCTGGAGCCTGCTTCTGATTCTGTCTCCCCCTCTCTCTGCCCCTCCCACTCTCACTTTTTCTCTTTCTCTCTCTCAAAAAAGAAATAAACATTAAAAAATAATTAAAAAACATAAATAGCATGGGTTTTAAACAAATATGGAAAGTCATTTCTTCAGCAGGCCCATTCAACAGTGTTTGTTAGAGCACAGTGAATTTAAATGTATTATGTAGAATGCAAAGAATTGTACATTATGGTATGGAAAACCATTCCAGTCCATGCTTCTCTGATAACACCGATGGACATTTTGCCTTAGCTCTGCAGGATAATAGTATCAAAATATTGATAGTATTACAAAAGCCACTACCCTAGGCCAATGGACATCTTCTGCTGATGACTAATGCAAGAGATAGATTTCCTTTACTTTGCTATTAGTAATTGTCCATTGGTATAGTGCACTGTATCTATTCCAGTGACCTGGGAAAGCTTGATTTATCTGTAAATTTATATAAACACCAAGCAGACAGTGTTCCAAAGGTATGTTTGTTTGCTTCAGTCTAAACTTTTTAAAGTTTTGGCTGTTGTCTATGTCAAGGCTAATTGTACTTTGCTTGTCTTGCCTCAGTTGGGCCTCTTAGGTCTCTGTTACCCCTCTGCTGTTTATACAGTTGACAGCTTCTAGATTGGGCTCATGTTCTAGGCTGCTGCTTAGGATCTTCCTACCCTCCCATAAGGACAGGATGTGCCCTCCAAGAGAACCCCTTTGCTTGTGCTTATGTTCACCTTCCTGGCTCTGACCACCTGCATATGGCGATCTTCCTTATTCTCCTCCTGCTATGTTGGCCTTGAATTTTCTCCCCCATTTTCTTTCCTTTTCTTGTTGTTGTTGTTGTTGTTGTTGTTGTTGTTCTTCTTCTTCTTCTTCTTCTTTGTTTTTAATGTTTATTTATTTTTGAGAGAGACAGAGACAGAATGCGAGTGGGTTAGGGGCAGAGAGAGAGGGAGACACAGAATCCGAAGCAGGCTCCAGGCTCCGAGTTGTCAGCACAAAGCACCATGCAGGGCTCGAACTCACCAGCTGTGAGATCGTGACCTGAGCCAAAGTCAGACGCTCAACCGACTGAGCCACCCAGGCGCCCCTCTCCTCCATTTTCATCTCAGACAGCTACCCAACCTTTTATTCTTGTTGGGATAAAACTGCTACTTCTAGTCTTTGTCTCAACCCTGCTACTCAAAATGTGACCCAAAGAGTTGCAGCATTGACGATACCTGGGTTTATTATACGTGAGAATCTTAGGCCCCACCCCAGACCCACTGAATCAGATTTTATCCACAGGTGATTCATATGCAACTTAGAGTATGAGAAGCTGCTCTAAAGTCCACTCCCTTATTCTGGACTCTGTATTAGTGTCCTGTCAGCCAGAGGTCTTCTCAGGAAGTAAGGAAAGGTGCATTGTCATTTGCGTGGTACTTGTATGGTTTTGTTTCTATTTTTCCTTCTTGGGTGTGTTTCATTCATTTGTTACCTGTCTGTGATCTTATATTATTAAAACTCGGATGGAACTGCATGTGGGTATTACTTGTTAATTAGTACATTGATCTCTGTCTCTCTTTCTGTCTCTGTCACACACACGTATGCATGTGTGCGTACGTGTGCCCCACCCCCCCACACCGTTATCTCAAGGAGGGCTTTGGCCAGAAAAGCCCTAACTCAGATCCAGACAACACAAAGTAACTGACTAGAATACTCTATTAAAGGTCTTGTGATGTATTTTCCATCCATCCTCAAAATATAGAAAACTACTAATTGATTTCACAAACCTCTCAGAGCTTCCTCCTGTGTGGGCTGCCTAGAATTGCATGTTTTATGATATCTAGGAGTTAGTCTCTCCTAGTATTCATTGGATTTAGCTGATTGTAATTTGTTTTGTCTGACTCATCCTTGATCTAATCTTTTCTTTTTCTTTTTTTTTAAAGATTTTATTTTTAAGTAATCTCTACACCCAACATGGGACTCAAACTTACAGCCCTGAGATTAAGAGTCACATGGTCTACTGATTGAGCCAGCCAGGTACCCCTAATTTTTTTTCTATTGTAAGTACTAGAGAATCTTATATAATTTCTTCTTCCCTACTGTTGCTACCATTATTTTTTAAATCAAATTTGCTACAAGACAATATAGTTTAAGTTATTATATTCAAAGTGTTTATAAAAATAAATTCAGAGAACACAATGTACAGAGGACAGATAGATTACTTGATACTATAATTCTTAGTTCTCTTTAGGAAAAAAATAAGTAATTTTCTGCAATTACTCTGTCAACTCCCAATTTGCATAAATATAATAAGCATCTCAATATTGAATTGGGTTCCAGTTTATGTGCACTATTGTAGTCTGTGAACAAAGAAACTTACACAGACCTCAATCCCTCTTTAGGAGATTTCAAGTAAAATGAGTAAGTTGCCTCTGGCCCTTCCTACCTTTCTTCTAATTTCCCTTTTTTGGGATACATTCCTAATGAAGCAAAATACCAGGAAGTGTCATCATTTTTATTTATTTCAGTAATTAATCTACTAGGGTGCTTTGTTTTTTATATGAAACAATGATTTTACATGTATGTATCTTTAGGTACATATTAAAGAGTATTAATATTTTAAGGAAAAACATCTATGCCAGTGAAATATTTTTTTAATTTATTTTATTAAAATGTTTATTTATTTATTTTTGAGAGAGTGAGAGAATGTGAGCTGGGGAGGGGCAGAGAGAGAGGGAGGGAGACAGAGAATCCAAAGCGGGCTCCGTACTGTCGTAGAGCTCGAAGTGGGACTCAAAGCCACAAATTGTGAAGATCAAGACCTGAGCCAAAGTCAGGCACTCAACTGACTGAGGCACTCAGGCATCCTAAGGATTTTTTTTTTCCATGCTAATGGAAAAAAGCTCTGGAAATCGAATATGTCGATGATACTGGAGGGGTTAGTGGTGGTAGTAGGTGAGATTTTTATGCAAATACAAGTAAAATGAAAACTTTTAGAGAAGAAGTGGATTCAGAAGAGAATGAGAAAGACAGGAACTGAAAATGAGATAGGCAAAATTTGAGAGACTGAGGAAATCAATTTTTCTAATAATCTTTAAAAAGGCAGAGAATTCCCAAATGAGATGGAGGAGGTTCTGGGATGCATGAAGGTTGAGAGATGTCTGTTAGAACCTTAGTTTGGGTGAGTGGAGTTGTGCTGTAGGCAGAATGGAGAGAAAAGGCTTGCCAAAGGATTTAATCTAGAGAATAGTAGCTATGAAAGAGTTTCTTCCTGAATTCAAGGGAGTTGACCTGGGGGCCATGTTAGAGATCTATCTATTTATGTTATATATAATGTATATATATAATATATATATATGTTATATATGTTATATAATTATATATATATTATATATATATACACACACACACTTACTATGTATAATATGCTTATATTATATATAATTCATATATAAATATAAAAAAATGTTTGATTAGTATATAGATTTAATAAATCTATCTTTCATTTATCTACATTTCATTGGAGAGATAAAAGAGAAATGAGAAAAAATAGATATGATTTAATTTTTTTTTTTTACATTTATTTATTTTTGAGAGACAGAGAGAGACAGAGTGTAAGCAGGGGAAGGGCAAAGAGAGAGGGAGACATAGAATCTGAAGCAGGCTCCAGGCTCTGAGCTGTCAGCACAGAGCCCGAAACGGGCTCGAACCCAGGAACTGTGAGATCATGACCTGAGCCAAAGTCAGATGCTTAACTGACTGAGCCACCCAGGTGCCCCAAAATAGATCTGATTTAAAAGAAAAAGTACCACATAGAGGGGCACCTGGGTGGCTCAGGTGGTTAAACGTCTGATTTTGGCTCAGGTCATGATCTCATGGTTTGTGAGTTCGAGCCCCTCATCAGGCTGTCTGTTGTCATTGCAGACCCTGCTTTGGATCCTCTGTCTCCCTCTCTCTGCACCTCTGACATCTGCGCGCACGTGCTCTCTCTCTCTCTCTCAAAAATAAGTAAACAGTAAAAAAAATAAAAGGAAAAGTACTATGTAGACAAGGTAAGAAGGAATTAAGCCTTTAGGCCAGAAAGGGAGTAAAATAGTCAAATGATGATGTAGAAAAGACAGAGTAAAAGTAAACTAGTTGAATTACACAAATGGGCTCATGGCTTATACATATATAATTATTTTATTTGATCTCACTGTAGTTTGAACTCCAAAATTCCATCACAGTGAAAACCGTTGGTACTAGAGCTCAGAGTACATATGCGATCCTGCAGGAGGCACTGTGGGAAAACACCAGGACATGGTTTTGTAAGAGGAGAGGAGCTAACTCTTGGAGAAGAGTCCCCTCAAACCCTAAATAGGAGCCACAGAGTGTTTCTTAGAGAGATAAGATGAGAAGGTAGTCTTTTCAGTACATCTTCCCCTATTCATATTCTAATCCACACCTGTTGCCATGGTTTCCTTAGCCCACAGCATCCATCAGAGCAGTATCCCATCCTCCTGAGGCCATGACCTGAGTTTCTGTCTGGCACAAAGCTCCCCTGAGAAAATTGACTTCCGTGCTACTTCCTCAGGACCTTTCAGGCCTGAAATGACCTTTCAGGCATCATAATGACTTCTGATTAATAATTGAATTGAATCATAAAGTAATTTATTTAATCATTAAATAATCTATAATTATTGATCAGTTTTTCATACTTCTAATGGAGCATTTTTTTACTACTTTCTAGAGAAATTATATTTAAAGAGAAACATCTTAGAGACATCAATGACTTAACCCAAAGAAAAGAATCAACAAAGAGCAAATCTCTGAACCAGAGGTGTCAGTGTTGAGACTGGGAGACCAAGAGGTCTTTACACACCTAATCACATGTATATCACTCTCATGAGAACCAAAACAAGCTGTAACACAGCTCACTGTCACTTTATTAATAGGACACTACTATTACAAGAAATTCTTGTTTGGGAAGATAAAGTTAAAAATAACTTTATTACTTATTTCAAGAATTTATGGAACACATCCCCCCCCCCCAAAACAATAGACCACATAGCTAGCCTCCTTATCCCTTCTCCATACTAGGTCTCTCTATGAGATTCAGCTAATAACTGGACCCTCCTCAAGTCTCCCTTCTAAATCTCACCTTGTTCCTCCTATCCTAACAATTTTGTCATGACTTTTGTCCAATCGCAATTAAGGTCCTTCACTTCCACTTCCCACCAATGAAAAATTCACCTTAGACCAGACCCCAAACCTCATAAGAATCTTGTCTTTGCCTGCTCTCTTCCAAGATGCTACTAAGTCATTGTCAAAGTAGTGGTCTTCCTTACTGCAGGAAGCAATAAACTTGCCTTTGCTTCAGTTACAGGTTATTTGGGGTAGTATTTTCAGGGAATCTATAGGTGATACACTGGTCCCCAGTGGGTTTTGTAAATAGTGATACTGCAGATACTTTTTGGAAGGTTAAATGTTTAAAGATGCTTGTGGACTTCCCAGTAGAAGACCTGTGGTCAGAACACAGACATCTCTGCTTGGGAACTGTCTTAGAAACTGACAAAGAGCTGCCCTCTCCAACTTACCCATGACCCATGACCCATGACCTTATTGTAATGAAAGTTTTGAGGCATCAGAACTCTATTTTACTGTCATTTCATCCATTATTATGTGTCTCCAGAAGAGAACTGTGTAAGTTCATACAGAAATGATAGAACATATTGGGTGTTTATGAAGGGTGAAAAATGTGTTAAAACACCAAATGTTTATGTATTTGTTTGTTTATAGTTAGCACTTAGAATAATGTCTTCACAGAAAGCATAGAATAATTAGAAAATTCACTTGAGCTCACTAGGATGTTTAGAGAGATGTGATTAATGCTTGTAAAGAGAATCATATTCACACAAGTGTCATTCCTACTGCAAAGTACAAATGGTTTTCTGATAGCAGAAGAAAGTTTATTTAACTTTTTGGGGTGGCCAGTCCTCTGTTATCAAAATGTGGCCTGCCAAGTTAGCAAATTTCACTCCTTGTTAAGTGAATACTTCTCCACTCATGCAATTCTGAAAAATGCACTTACTGCTGATTTAAAAGTGCCCCATGCTTCTTGTATCAGATTAGAAACCCGAAGGACCATTGACCATAAGTAGTATTGAAAATAGATTTATAATTTTGAGTTAGGTTGCAAGATGGAACAGAGACTTTGCTTAATTCACTTTATTGGAGCCTAGTCAAGTCTTCCTCAAAGGACTTAGTTATAGTGATATTATCTGCAATAAAAATTCTATTAATAGCATTAATAAATGGACATTAATAATGGCAGGTAGCATTTATTGACTCTTTACTAAGTGCTCTTTACTAAGAGGACCCTGTGCTAATGCTTTAACTGCATCGTCAGATTTCATCTTTGCAACACCCATGTGAGGTGTGTGGTGTTATCATCACCATCACATCTATTGACTGAGACTTTAAAAATTACATAACCTGCCCAAAGTCACATTAATAAGTGGCCATGTGGGGCTCATTCCATTGTTGCTTGACAATGAAGTCCTTCCTTGTTCCCATTTGCCATGTTGTGAGAAGCCAGTCCCCTAAGAATAAGGACCGTATCTCATATTGTAGCTCTGTTAGAGTGAGTACCTCTGTGCACATATTACACAAAATATAGTAATGTCTTGATTGATTCAAAAAGTATTAAGTGATATGAACAGATGGCCACTGAAAAAATGCTGGAGAGGATAACAGATAATTTAGTGGAAATGCTTTTTACCTCCTCTCAAAATGTAAGCTGACTTAGGTGTTTCATCACTTCTAAAAATCAAAGGAGCCAAGTTTCTTTCATTCATTTAATACACTTTTATTCATTGTAAGCTTACTTTGGGCTAGACATTGTGCCAAATGCCCTGGAAACAGAGTTGAGAAAAACATGATCATCACTTTCAAGTCCACTGGGAGAGTGAGAGAAAAAGACAAGGAATTCAACAATTAAAACACCATGTGATATGGAACAAAGTCAAAAGTCTAGAAATAGAACTCTGCAGGTATGGCCAGAAGTACAGAATGATTCAGTAGGGGAAGGGCAGTCTTTTTAGCAGATAGCATTAGAACAATTGAATATCCATAGATGCAAAAATGAGCCTAAACTTAAAACTCACACGTTACACAGTAATTAAGTCAAAATTGATCAGAGATATGCATGTAACATGTAAATCTATAAAACTTTTAGAAAAAAAATAGAAAAGCTTCTTGACAGGGTTTAGCAAAGAGTTCTTAGACATGACATCAAAAGCATAGTCCATAAAAGAAAAATCAATAAATTGGACTTTATGAAAATTACACTTTCACTCTGAGAAAGACTCTTTTAAAAGAACAAAAGGATGGCACAAAAACAGACACATAGACCAATGGAATAGAATAGAAACCCCAGAACTAGACCCACAAACGTATGGCCAACTCATCTTTGACAAAGCAGGAAAGAACATCCAATGGAAAAAAGACAGTCTCTTTATTTATTTATTTATTTATTTAAAAAAAAATTTTTTTTTTCAACGTTTATTTATTTTTCGGACAGAGAGACAGAGCATGAACGGGGGAGGGGCAGAGAGAGAGGGAGACACAGAATCGGAAACAGGCTCCAGGCTCTGAGCCATCAGCCCAGAGCCCGACGCGGGGCTCGAACTCACGGACCGCGAGATCATGACCTGGGTGAAGTCAGACGCTTAACCGACTGCGCCACCCAGGCGCCCCAAGATAGTCTCTTTAACAAATGGTGCTGGGAGAACTGGACAGCAACATGCAGAAAGTTGAAACTAGACCACTTTCTCACACCATTCACAAAAATAAACTCAAAATGGATAAAGGACCTGAATGTGAGACAGGAAACCACCAAAACCTTAGAGGAGAAAGCAGGAAAAGACCTCTCTGACCTCAGCCGTAGCAATCTCTTACTCAACACATCCCCAAAGGCAAGGGAATTAAAAGCAAAAGTGAATTACTGGGACCTTATGAAGATAAAAAGCTTCTGCACAGCAAAGGAAACAACCAACAAAACTAAAAGGCAACCAACGGAATGGGAAAAGATATTTGCAAATGACATATCGGACAAAGGGCTAGTATCCAAAATCTATAAAGAGCTCACCAAACTCCACACCCGAAAAACAAATAACCCAGTGAAGAAATGGGCAGAAAACATGAATAGACACTTCTCTAAAGAAGACATCCGGATGGCCAACAGGCACATGAAAAGATGTTCAGCGTCGCTCCTTATCAGGGAAATACAAATCAAAACCACACTCAGGTATCACCTCATGCCAGTCAGAGTGGCCAAAATGAACAAATTAGGAGACTATAGATGCTGGAGAGGATGTGGAGAAACGGGAACCCTCTTGCACTGTTGGTGGGAATGCAAATTGGTGCAGCCGCTCTGGAAAGCAGTGTGGAGGTTCCTCAGAAAATTAAAAATAGACCTACCCTATGACCCAGCAATAGCACTGCTAGGAATTTATCCAAGGGATACAGGAGTACTGATGCATAGGGACACTTGTACCCCAATGTTTATAGCAGCCCAATGTTTATAGGATTGTTATGCTTCCTGCTTTGGTTTTCTTTTTCAAGATTTCTTTGGCCATTCTGGGTCTTTTCTGGTTCCATACAAATTTTAGGATTATTTGTTCTAGCTCTGTGAAGAATGCTGGTGTTATTTTGATAGGGATTGCATTGAATATGTAGATTGCTTTGGGTACTATCGACATTTTAACAATATTTGTACTTCCTATCCAGGAGCAGGGAATATTTTTCCATTTTTTGGTGTCTTCTTCAATTTCTTTCATAAGCTTTCTATAATTTTCAGTTTAAAGATTTTTCACCTCTTTGGTTAGCTTTATTCCAATGTACTTTATGGTTTTTGGTGCAATTGTAAATGAGACTGATTCCTTGGTTTCTCTTTCTGTTGCTTCATTACTGGTGTATAGGAATGCAACTGATTTCTGTGCATTGATTTTATATCCTGCCACTTTGCTGAATTCATGGATCAGTTGTAGCAGTTTTTTGGTGGAATCTTTTGGGTTTTCCATATACAGTATCATGTCATCTGTGAAGAGTGAAAGTTTGACCTTCTGCTGGCCAATTTGGATGCTTTTTATTTCTTTGTGTTCTCTGATTGCTGAGGCTAAGACTTCCAATACTATGTTGAATAACAGTGGTGAGAGTGGATATCTCTGTCTTGTTCCTGACCTTAGTGGGAAAGCTCTCAGTTTTTCCCCATTGAGGATGATAGTAGTGTTGGGTCTTTCATATATGGCTTTTATGATCTTGAGGTATGATCCTTCTACCTCTACATTCTTAAGGGTTTTTATCAGGAAAGGATGCTTTTGTCAAATTTTGTCAAATGTTTTCTCTGCATCTATTGAGAGGATCATATGGTTCTTGTCCTTTCTTTTATTGATGTGATGAATCACATTGATTGTTTTCTGAATATTGAACCAGCCCTGCATCCTAGGTATAAATCCCACTTGGTCGTGGTGAATAATTCTTTTAATGTATTGTTGGATCCAGTTGGCTAATATCTTGTTGAGGATTTTTGAATCCATCTTCATCAGGGAAATTGGTCTGTAGTTCTCCTTTTTATTAGGGTCTTTGTCTGGTTTTGGAATCAAGGTAATGCTGGCTTCATAGAATGAGTTTGGAAGTTTTCCTTCCATTTCTATTTTTTGGAACAGCTTCAAGAGAATAGGTGTTAAGTCTTCCTTAAATGTTTGGTAGAATTCCCCTCGAAAACCATTTGGCCCTGGACTCTTGTTTTTTGGCAGATTTTTGATTACTAATTCAATTTCTTTACTGGTTATGGTTCTGTTCAAATTTTCTATTTCTTCCTGTTTCACTTTTGGTAGTTTATATTTTTTTTAGGAAATTTTACGTTTCTTCCATATTGCCCATTTTATTGGTGTATAATTGTTCCTAATATTCTCTTATTATTGTTTTTATTTCTGTTGTGTTGGTCATGATCTCTCCTCTTTCATTATTGATTTTATTTCTTTGGGTCCTTTCCTTTTTCTTTTTGATCAAGCTGGCTAGTGGTTTATCAATTTTGTTAACTCTTTCAAGGAACCAGCTTCTGGTTTCATTGATCTGTTCTGTTTTGGTTTTTTTTGTTGTTGTTTGTTTTTTGGTTTCAGTAGCATTGATCTCTGCTCTGATCTTTATTATTTCCTGTATTCTGCTTGTTTTGGGTTTTATTTGCTCTTCTTTTTCCAGCTCTTTAAGGTGTAAGGTTACGTTGTGTATCTGAGATCTTCTTTAGGAAGGTCTGGATGGCTATATACTTCCTTTTAATGACTGCCTTTGCTGTGTCCCAGAGGTTTTGGCTGTGGTGTTAAGATTTTCATTAACTTCCATGTACTTTTTAATTTCCTCTTTATCTTCTTGGTTAACCCATTCATTTAGTAAGATGTTCTTTAGTCTCCAATATTTGTTATCTTTCCAAATTTTTTATTGTGGTTGATTTCAAGTTTCATAGTGTTGTGGTCTTAATATATGCATGGTATGATCTCGATCTTTTTGTACTTGTTGAGGACTGATTTGTGTTCCAGTATGTGATCTATTCTGGAGAACATTCCATGTGCACTGGAGAAGAATGTATATTCCGGTGCTTTAGGATGAAATATTCTGAATATATCTGTTAAGTTCATCTGGTCCAGTATGGCATTCAAAGCCATTGTTTCCTTGTTGATTTTGTGTTAGATGATCTGTCCATTGCTCTAAGTGGGTTGTTGAAGTCTTCTACTATTATGGTATTACTATTGATGAGTTTCTTTATGTTTGTGATTAACTGATTTCTATATTTGGGTGCTACCACATTTCGTGCATAAATGTTTACAATTATTTAGTCTTCTTGGTGGGCAAACCCATTAATTATGATATAATGCCCTTCTTCATGTCTTATTACAGTCTTTATTTTAAAATCTTGTTTGTCTGATTTATGTATGGTGACTTTATTTTGGTGACCATTAGCATGATAGATCATTCTCCATCCCCTTGCTTTAAATCTGAAGTTGTCTTTAGGTCTAAAGTGGGTCTCTTGTAAACAGCATATAGAGGGATCTTATTTTCTTATCCATTCTGTTACCCTATGTCTTTTGATTGAAACATTTAGACCATTGACCTTTAAAGTGAGTAATGAAAGATATGAGTTTATTGCCATTATGTTTCTTGTAGAGTGAGGGTTTCTGGTGGTGTTTTCTGGTCCTTTCTAGTCTTTGTTGTTTGGTGTTTTTTGTTTTTTTTTTTGGTTTCATTTTTTTCTTCTCTCAGAGAGTACCCCTTAAAATTTCTTGCAGGGCTGGTTTAGTGGTCATGAATTCCTTTAATTGTTGTTTGTCCAGGAAACTTAATATCTCCTTATATTTTGAATGACAGCCTTGCTGGATAAAGAATTCTTGGCTGCATATGTTTCCTATTCAGCACACTGAATATATCCTGCCACTCCTTTCTGGCTTTCCAAGTTTCGGTGGATAGGTCTGCTGTAAACCTGATGTCTTCCCTTGTAGGTCAAGGACTTTTTTCCTTTGCTGCTTTCATGATTCTCTCCTTGCCTAAGTATTTGTGAATTTGACTATGATATGCTTTGTTGATGGTCAGTTTTTGTTGAATCTACTGGGAGTCCTCTGAGCTTCCTGGATTTTGATGTCTGTGTCTTTCCCCAGGTTAGGAAAATTTTCTGCTATGATTTGCTCACATAACCTTTCTACCCCCTTTTCTCTCTCTTCATCTCTGGGACCCCTATGATTCTGATATTGTTCCTTTTTAATGAGTCACTGATTTCTCTAATTCTTAAATCTAGTTCTTTTGCCTTAGTCTCCCTTTTTTTTCTGCTTCATTATTACCCATAAGTTTGTTGTTTATATCGCTGATTCACTGTTCTGCCTCATCCATTCTTGTCACAGTGGCAACCATTTAGATTGCAGCTCAGTCAGAATTTTTCATTTCATCCTGAGTAGCTTTTACTTCTTTTATTCTGCAGAAAGGGATTCCAATCTATTTTGACCCCAGCTAGTATTCTTATTTTTGTGATTCTGTATTCTGGTTCAGTCATCTTGCTTGTATCTGAGTTGATTAAGTCCCTGGCTGTCATTTCTTCTTGCTTTCTTTTGAGGTGAATTTCTTCATTGCATCATTTTGAAGGAGGAAAAGGAATTAATAAGGTAAAAAAATTAAAATTAAAAGTTAAAAAAACATACACACACAAATCAAATAAATGATGTTAGATCTAAGGTGTGTTTTGGTTTGGTTGTTGAAAGGAGCTTGATAGATTAGAGGAAAAAAAAGGAAAATGTTGGAAAATTTGAAAAAGTGAATACAATGAAATAGAATAAAAGGAAATGATGGAAGTAAATTTACAAAGAAATTTACAAAAATGAAAAAATACTCTAGAATTAAAGAAAATATTTTAATAAAAATTAGAAAAAAATAAAAACACATTTTTTTCTCTTTCTGTATTCAAGCAAAAGAAAAGAAATGAAAAAGAAAATAAGAGAAAATGGAATAGATGAATCATTGAACAGACTGAAATACTATTGAAATTGCATCGTTTTCCCCTAGAAGTAAAATTATGAAGCACTTTATAGTTCATAAACTAAGCAGGCAGAGAGACTTGCAGTGTTCCTAACAAGCCAGGTTGGCCCAGTTGGGGGTACTTAGTGTGACAGCTGCGTTCTCTGCTAGATGACATTCCTTAGCTTACTGAAGTGGATTGTTGTGGCACTTGTAGGTGTGTATGCACATGTGGAGGGGTGAAAATGGTGTCACCCAGCTATCCAGTCTCTAGTATCAGAACTCCTTTCTCTCCAGGACTCCAATCAGCAATTGCACCCTTGTCCTTTGTCTCCAGCTTCCACCCACTCTCCACTTTTACACTGTCTGCAACCAGCCTTCAGATTGCCAGGTGGCAGCTCCCTCCTGACTTTTATCTCAGATGTGGCTGTGTTTCCCAACCCCTCACTTCTGAGGGACTGTGGCTTTGACCTGCTCAGACACTCTTGGGGAGTGTCTCACTGAGCAATGGCTGGATGCCGGCCGCACCCAGGAACATTCGTGGGACAGTGCTGCTGCCAATGCCCAGAGACTGCAGCTGGGTGCCAGCCCACCCCAGAAAAAGTTAACACGATTGTGTACTGGCAGTATTTCAGGGATTATGGGAGATCACAACATATATCTGGCACCAGCCTTCACCCTTAATGACCTTGTTCCAGCACCAGTGAATGTGGTTGTTCTCTGGAGTCTGCTGGAAACTTTGCCTGTGGCATAGCTGCGCAGCCTCTACCAAATGTCCTTCCAGCAGGATAACCACCTCTCCCCATGTGGCCCAAGGATCCCCAGACCTCACTCTGCTCCTGGGATTCTCCCTTCCCACCAGAGCACTGCCAGGTATCGAGCTGTGGAGTTTCAGACTCTGCGCTTCCTCTGTTTATAAAGTCTTAGTGGAATTTAAACCATCTCCTTTCTCTTTTCTCCCTTTTTTGTTCCATCCCTGTGGCTGTTTCCACTTTTCCATTTTCTCTCCAGTTGCTTTTGGGAGGGGGTGCTTTTCCTGTACTCTCCCCCCGGTCGACATCCTCTCTCCACAAGGAAAAATAGGTCTCTATCCTCTGCAGCTTCTCTCTTCCCCAGTTCACCTCTCTACGCCACATATCTGCTGAGTTCTGTGGTTCAGGTTGTGCAGATTGTTGCGTTAAACGTCAAATCAGTTTTCTAGGCGTTAAGGATGGTTTAGTGTTGATCTGGCTGTACTTCATGGACATGAGAGGCAAAAAAACCTTCCATATTGTTCTGCCATCTTGGTTCCTCTCCCTAAGTTTATTTATTTATATTTGAGGGAGAGAGCACAAATGAGGGAAGGGGCAGAGAGAGAGGGAGACATAGAATTCCAAACAGTCCTCAAGCTCTGAGCTGTTCAGCAGGGCTCAAACACACAAACTGTGAGATTATGACCTGAGCCAAAATTGGAGGCTCAACCAACTGAGCCACCCCGGTGCCCTAACAGTTTTTTTATAAAGTTATATTTACCATATGATCCAGCAGTTACAGATATTTTTCCTAGAGCAATTATAGCTTATGTTAACATAAAGACCTATTCACAAATGGTCAGAGAAGCTTTATTTATAATGTCCCCAAACCTGAAGCATTCCAAATGTCCTTCATGGGTTAGCAGATAGACAAACTGAGATAGATTTATACAATAGAATACTACTCAGCAATGAAAGGGAATGAACTATTGATAGACACAGCAATTTGGATGTATATCAAAGGTATTATGTATTATGGGTGAAATAAGTCTTAGAAGGTTACTCTATGTATTTATATGAAAAATTAAAAAAAATTTTTTACTGTTTACTTATTTTTGACAGAGACAGAGCATGAGTGGAGGAGGGGCAGACACACACACACACACACACACACACACACACACACACACAGAATTCGAAGCAGGCTCCAGGCTCTGAGCTATCAGCACAGAGCCTGACGCAGGGCTTGAACTCACAGACCATGAGATCATGACCTGAGCCTAAGTTGGACGCTCAACCAACTGAGCCACACAGGCACCCCTATATGAAAAATTTTAAATGACAAAATTATAATGATACAAATCTATACTTGAGATAAAATTTTGAAGCACACAGACACAGAGACACACAATGCATGTAAAAACTAAAGAAATCTGAGTATGCTCTGTCCGCCAGAATATTTACAATGTCAGTGTCCTAGTTTTGATAATGTACCACCATTATGTAAGATGTTGTCATCAGGAGAAGCTGAGTGAACAGTGTATTTGAATTTTGTACTATTTTTGCAACTTCTCATTAGCCTAAAATCAATGCAAAATAATTTTCTTAATTAAAAAAAATATCTTAGAAAGAGGAAAAGGGAGAGACAAAGAGAGAGAGAGAGAGAGAGAGAGAGAGAGAGAGAGAGAGAGAGAGAGAAAGAGAGAATCCCAAGCAGGCTTCAAGATCAACTGAGAGTGTGATACAGGGCTCGATCCCATGACCCTGGAATTCCGACCTGAGCTGAAATCAAGACTTGGACACCTAATCAACTGAGCCACCCAGGCACCCCTCAAAATATTTTTTTTAAATAAGAAAGGTAGTTAAGGTTATGATAGGGGTACAAAGATGGAGATAAAAGATCTCTATTTATTTCGGTGATGAAAGAATAGTAAACATTTTGGAAAAAAAAAACACAGGAGAAGGTAACACTTAGCTAAGTGTTGAGAATGAGAATAGGTCTGCCAGCAGCGGGGTAAATTGTTTCAGACACAGGAGTCTTCATGGCCATCAAGTGGTCCAGAGGTCCCTCCTCCCTCATCTGAACACTGCAAAACCTCCTAGCTGAGGATCCTGCTTCCTCCCTTGTCCCACACCAATTTTCAACCCTTCTTAAGCTTGAATGGTTCTTTTAAAATGTAAATCAGGTGATGACATTCCTTTGCTCAAGAAGCTTCTCTCTCACTTGAAGTAATAGCACCTGTCCTTACAATGGCTTCTTCAATGGGCTCTCACCACCCCACCTCTCTGATCTTGGATAGGCTACTCTCCCTTCACACCTCTGATCCAGCCTTTTTGGCCTCTTTTTTGCTGCTTTAACATATCAGGCAACCTCCTATTCCAAGTCCTCACTAGCCTAGAATCCTCTACTCACTTGTCTGCATTGCTCATTCCCTTCCCTCCTCCAGGTATCTTTTTAGCTCTCTGCTTCTCACTGAGACCATCCCTAAAAATACAATTTAAAATTGCAGTGACTTCCAGCTAGCTTCTCCTGTCTCTCTTTCCTGGTTTATTTTTTCCCCTAGTTCTTGTTACCTTTTACTTTACCATATAATATGCATATATTTTAAAGGTTTTTTTAAAATTTATTTTGAGAGACAGTGAGTGAGTAGTGGAGAGGCAGAGAGAGAGAGGGAGAGAAAGAATCCCAAGCTCAGGGCTTGACTTGGAGCTTGATCTAATGAACCCTGAGATCATGATCTGAGCTGAAGTCAAGAGTCAAACACTTAACAGACTGAGCCACTCAGGTGCCTCACCACATAATATATTTTTATTACTTATTTTTTGTCTTTTTTTCTTCTGCTAGATTATAAACTCCATGAGGACCGAAATGTATGTCTGCTACTTTTTTTTTTCTTCACTGCTTTATCTCCAACACTTAGAATGCTTTATTCTTTCAACAAACTTTTCTGATAGCCTGTACTCATTTCCAGTTGCTGCTGTAACAAATTACACAAATTTATCTTACTGCTTCTGGAGGGGAAAAAATCCAAAAGGAATCTACTCCTGAAATCATCGTTTCACTATATGCTAATTTGGATGTAAATTTTAAAAAATAAAAAATTAAATTAAAAAAAAAGAAAGTCAGGAGCCTGGCTTGTGGCACAGACAGACACCAGCGCGATAAGACTGAGGTTGGTAAAATAGATAGGAGCCAAATTATCCAGGCTCTTCTAGGCCTCATGAGGAGTTCTGATTGTATCTGGAGGTTGATAGCCATTAGAGGGCTTTGAGAGAGGAGTAATCTATGTTGTAATCTATGTTCTTAAAAGGGGACCATGACTATGTAAAATGGATTACAGGGGGCAAGAGTGAAATTAGAAGACCCATTATGAAGCTATCACTGTGGTAGTCTGGGTAGAAGGTCATGGTTTCTTACTAGGGTGGAAGCGATGGACACAATCACGCATACACCCCCCCCCCCCCGACACAAACACAGATATATTTAAAATGTATTTCATATGTAACACTGATAGAATTATTTGCCTATGGGAACAGAAGATTATTCCAAGGATTTTGGCTTGAGCAGTGGAGTATATGGCAATGCTATTTACTGTGGGAGATTTGGAGAAGAGTGAATTTGTAGAGTGATGTCAAGAGTTCTGTTTTAGACATGTGAAGTTCAGATGCTTATAAACCCCCCAAAGGGCCATGTAAGGAGCTGCCGGGGATGGAGCTATGCATTTGGGAGTATAAGATAGTTTAGCTGGCATTTAAAGGCATGGGAGTGAATGGGATCACTTAGAGAACAGAAATGAAGTGATTATGGGAAGCTCCAGATAGCAGTGATAATAACAGTAAATTCTTATATAAGACTTAACCCGTGCCAAGCCCGGTACTTTGATATTTACATACATTAATATATTTAATCCTTACAACAATTCAGTGAGATTGTTTCTATTATTATCACACTCTGTTTTCTAGGTGAGAATACTGAGGTAAAGAATTAAGAAGCTTTCTCGAGGTCACACAGGCACTAAGTGGAAAAATTGGGATTGAGATTTAGGAACCCTGATTTGATGGTCCATGCTCTCAAAATTGAGTTTATACAGTATTGTTTCCCTCAGAAGCAGAGTCTGGATGAATCTAAGATTATGGACTAGATCATTATAGCCTGTACTTGCTGAGTGTTCTATTATCCGAAGCAACTACTTGGTTGCATATTGGAATTGGAGTTGGCAAGCCGCCAAATTCAGTGGTGAAAGCATTCACTTCCACAAAAATATGCTCTTTCCTTTCAGTTTGCTCTGACTTTTTAATTTTTAAAAAACTCTTTTCAACTCTAGAACGAAAGCTCTTTTTGCCATGTTGGGGTAGGATTTGATAAAATACACACACACACACACACACACACACACACACATACATTTTAATATAAGTAGCCTTCCCAACAATCCCTAGGAAATTCTGTGGTTCCCTGCACCATTGCTTGATAATCTGTTCACTTATCATGACAAACAGCCCATCTTTGAAAGGATAAAGTATTTGGAACTGATTCCCAGGATGAATCACATTTTAATAATTGCATAAGATTACTCACCAGTTCAAGGGAGTTAGATTTGAAAAACCAAATAAAAATCAAGTATACCCAACTTATATTTTGCTTACAACATGTTCTATTATACACCCACAAAATGTTTCTTTTGTGAAGACTCAACCTGAAGATACACTGAAGGGAAATTTCCATTTCTGTGACTATGTCAGTGACACAATCAATGTAGTCATATGCAATGTTCTTATTTCACTGTGTGGGACACAGAACAGTTTGCTGATTAACTGACAAATGAATGTCTGTTCAAGACAATCTAGAGGTCAGTGTCTGAAGAATGACTCAAAGGGTAGATGTCCCAAGAGAACCATTGACAAGGCTGCGTCTCCAAGGTCTCCGGATGAGGGCAGTGATTGATGATGAGAAAGCTGCCTCTGATTCAATATGTACTTTGTGGATAGTAATTCCACAAAGTCATTTACTGATAGTTGATTGAACACCTACTATGTGCCAAGTGCTGGGCATTCATAATATTGAGTGAGGGGCAGATGAGCACTATTTGCATGAACTTCATGGACTAATAGGAAAAATAGACAAATGACTAATACAAATAAAGTGAAATGGGGGAAGACAGTTCTCTGGGCATGGGGTGGGTTGAGAAATTTTGCTAGTTGGCTCTCACTGTTTTGACGACCTGGTTTTGATACTTACATAGGATCTTGGTAAAATACTTGAAAATCATTTTCAGTGTTAATGTTCATTAGAGGATTAGATTGATTCAAATTCAATTCTCTGGACTCCTTAAGCATCACAAGCCCACAATCTTAAAAAAAATCCATAAAAGGCCCATACACTTTAAGATTGGAGATATGTTTTTTTTATTTAAGGTTTTCTATTCCTTTTATCTATCGATGATGCTAATTTTAAATGCTTCAAAAACTGCTTTCCATCTCTCTCTCCTCCTGAATTCCACTGAAAATGAACTGGGCAGGGGGTGTTTGAGTGGCTCAGTGGATGAAGCGTCCAACTTCAGCTCAGGTCATGATCTTGCAATTTGCAAGTTCGAGCCTCCCTTGGGGTTCTCTGCTGTCAGCTCAGAGCCCACTTTGGGTCCTCTGTCTTCCTCTCTCCCTGCCCCTCTACCCACCCCTCAAAAATATATAAACATTAAAAAAATGAACTGGGCAGGCATGCTATTTAAGAGGAGGATATTTTCTGGGTTTAGAGGAAAACACCCAGCTATAGGTATGGAGAGATGTGTTAATTACTTAATTCATTGTTTCATTTAGATTTGCTGAGTGCTGGAATGAACCAGCATTATGCTAGGAGCTATAGGTTCCAGACCATTGTATGAAGAAGATTGACCCCCCAAATATTTCCACAACCTAATTCCAGAAACTGGTAAATATGTTTGAATTGAATTAAGGTTGCTAATCAGCTGATGTAGAATGGGGAGAGTATCATGGATCATCTAGGTGGGCTCAGTGTAATCACACAGGTGCTTATTAGTGGAAGATGGAGGCAGAAGAAGGAGAATGAGAGAGATGGTAGTATGACTACCTCTCATCCCACCATTGTTGGCTTTGAAGATGGAAGAATGAGTCCATGAGCCAAAGAGTGCTGGTGGAGTCTAGAACTGAAAAAGACAAGGAAATGAATTATCTCCTGGAACTTCTGGAAAATAGGACATTTCTGCTGACCCTTCAGTTTTAGCCCAGTGAGACCAATTTTGTGCTTTTGACCTCTAGAACTGTAAGATGATATTGTGTTGCTTGAAGTCACTAAGGTTGTGTTAGTTTATTACAATAGCAATTGAAATCTAACACTCAGACCATAGATAGTTCCTGGCCTCAAAAAACTAATAGACTGGTAGAGATGTTAAGAGTTCAATGAAGTAATGTTATAGCTAGCAACACTGAGTGCTGCCCGGGACTGACACTGGAAAAAAAGGCTTATAGAAAGGATAAAATATCCTATGTATTGGTCAAAACTAAAGAATTGAAGCCATAGATTTTTTTGCTGGTCATATGATCATTTGTGGCCAAGAACAGACAGGATAGCACTTTGTGGGCATTTCTAGAGACAGCTGAGGAATTTGCCAAAGATATTAGCAGATGGACCCACAGAGTGTTGAAGAGGTGGAGGTGGAGTGGAGGAAGAGGTGGAGTGTTGAAGATGCTACCAATATTTAAAAGAATCTGAGATGATAATATTTTAAATACCACCTATACAATGACTTCCAAAACTTCTATTTGCCCTTTCTGTAAGTAGCACCTCTTCTTTTCTAGTTCTTCAGGACAAAAACCTTGGACTCTTCCTTGACTTCCTTTTGCCTAGCACCCCCTATCATTTTCTTCTGGGAATCTAGTTAGCTTTATTTCCAGTATATTTCCACTCCAAACACTTCTCACCACTACCTCTGCTGCATTCCTAGTCTTAGCCACTTTTGCTATTAAACAATAGTAGCCTCAAATTGATCTGTCTACTTCCATCCTTTTCCAAATAGAATCTACTCTGAACCACAGAATTCGGAACAGTCCTTTAAAAATGTAAATCATTACTTTGCTCAGAACTTTCCAATGATGTCCAATCTCACTCAGAGTAAAAACCAAAATCAAAATCCTCCTAGGGATCTACCCAGGAGAATTAAAAGTGTGTTCGCACAAAGATTTCCCACAAATGTTTGCAGCAGCATTATTCATACTAGCCAAAATGTAGAAATAACCCATCAGTTCATTAACTGATAAGTGGTTAAATAAAATGTGGTATATAGAAAGGAACAAAGTGTTGGCACCTGTGAAAACATGCATGAATCTGGAGAACGGTATGCAAAGGAAAATAAGCCAGTCACAAAAGCTCACATACTTTTTTATTCTATTTATATAACATACCCAGAATAGGCAAATCTATGGAAACACAGAAAGAACATTAGTGGTTGCTAGGGAAAAGGAGGAAGGAGTCGAGAACAACTGATAAAGAAGATGGTGTTTCTTGTGCAGTGGTGAAAATGTTCTGGCAGTAGGTGAGTGGTTGCCCAGCTTTGTGCATACACTAAAAACTGCTGAACTCTACCTGGAGGGAAGTGTGTATCTGAACATAATTGGGATTCTATCAGGAAAGTGTAAAGGATGAAATTAGATGTGGAAAAGATGAGCAAAAAAAAAATCTGCCTCATCCCTCTAGCCATTTGAGTTGATAATTCTAAATCTTCTCTACCTGGAGAAGTTCTGAAACAGGTTTATGCAAACATCCTGGCACAAACCGCAGTTGTTGTGGTATGGTATGTACTATCAATGCAGCTTCCCTCTGCTGGTAGTGACCTTGATCACTTGGGTGAGGCAATGTTGGTTGGTTTTTCCAATGCCTCCAGCAGGGCATTGGGAGGCCCTAAGCCCTGAAAACATTTTAAGGCTTATCTCCTCATTATATTAAATTTTTTTTAATGTTTATTTATTTTTGACAGAGAGAGAGAGAGAGAGAGAGACAGAGCATGAGCAGGGGAGGGGCAGAGAAAGAGGGATACACAGAATATTAAGCAGGTTCCAGGCTCTGAGCTGTCAGTACAGAGCCCGATGTCGGGCTCGAACTCACAGACCGCCTAGATCATGACCTGAGCCGAAGTCAGTTGCTCAACCGACTGAGCCATCTGGGCACCCCGTCTCTTCATTATATTAAGAGAATAAAATCACCATACTGAAAAATAAGTTCTGATATTTTCCAGGATGACTACATTTTGTGGGAATTTTCTTTTCTAAAGCTGTAAAATTAGTTCCTGAAACTTCTTTTTTGGTGTTTCTGTCTTGTTGGTGTCCTAGGTTGATTTGGGACATAGTCTCACTTTCTCTTTCATTTACTGTTCCTTCTGAAAGGGACCTGATAGGTTTTCGTTTGCTTTTTTTCTTTTTCCTAACTCAAATACATATACATGTAAGGACACCTTACACTTAAATGAAATAAGTGTATTTGGTTCTCTAAGCATTTATTCCTATTGTGTTAAAACAGAAGATCTATGCTAGAAATAAGAGCAGCCACAAAGGTTAATAAACTTTTGTCCTTAGAGACCTTCTCGTCTTTGGGAAGTGCTACCTCAACCTAATCCAAATGCATGAATCACTGCATCAGAGTTCTGTCACAAGGCAGGTGACATCTGTTTTCAGATCAGGAGCTTGCTGGGAAACCCCAAAACACATTCCCACCTTCTAAGTTTGACCTTGTTGAAATGGAGGCTGGTTAATTTTTAATGTTAATTAGAATCAGCCATTTGTTGGAATATCTACACTGAGTAGGAATATGGCAGGTCAAAGGAAACTCAGAGAATAAGTATAAGCAGTTACAGTCATATAGCTGTAAGGTTTCATCCTATCTGCTGTGCTTGGAGACTCGTGAACTCACTAGATGGCTTATATTTTTCTAACATCAGGTTTACGTAAAATCCTGGTACGTTATGGACTACTAGGTCAAAGGATAAAAGGATTTTTTTTTTTTGTGCCCTAAAGGAATTTTTTTCATCTTGGTGAGGATTAACCCCTAAAGAGCAGTTGAGAAAATTTAGAAAGAGGTTCAATGCTTTTATTCTAGTAGTATTCTCAAGCAAGTCCACATCATACACCAAGATTAGCTGTTTATTGGGGATTAGCTGTTTATTACTTTAATTTTAGCATTCATTTAATGAGCTCTACAGGAGAATGTGTTAGAGGAGTTAATTTTTTCTCTGTTACTAATTACTTATTTTAGGAAGAGAGGAGTATATAATGTGCTAATAAAAAGGATCCCTGTATTGGGTAGATAACAACACATTGGGGGCCACTAAAAGGTAGACCTTCTCCACTAATTCTCCTGTTTTAACCCATACATACATTATACTTCTCAGAAACTGAAATAATCTATTAAATGGGCCTTTAAAATTCTTTCCTTTAGTCATACCAGTGAAGTAGCCCTAATTTATAAAAACCCCAAACCAAAAAACCTGCTTTATCTCATTGATACTGATTATATTATAGGCAGAGAATTTATTGAAAATATCCAACATTTGGTAGGGAAGGGGGATGAAGCACATAATAACAGATTTGAAATTAAAAGTTGGAAATTTATAGCATTAAAATGTGATAGCATATTAGTGAATTCAAGATCACTAAAAAAAAGTCACTGACTTTTATAAATGTCACAGTCTCTGTCAGCCACCTGCTTATTTCTCTAGTCTAAAACCAGAGATTTTCCTCCAACTTATAATTTAAAAAGAGTAGTTAAATTTCTTAAAGGATATCTTTTTTTTTTTTTTTTTACGTTAGCAGCAGACATAGCTAGTTGCCTTTGAAACATCCAAAGAGCTCTTCTTTGCCTCCTCTATCATTAATAGAACCTCGATTTTGTTTGGAATGGTAATTACACAGGTTCATTTCATGATTTGAGATAAGGTTAAGCTAAGGTTAAATGACAATTGTACCACTTCTATCCTTTCCTTTTTATCTCCTTGGAACATATACCTAATGCCTGGTGCTATAGTAGCCATCTTGTGACCATGAGGACACAAGCCACATGAAACAGAAGGATAAAAGGAGCCCCTTTCTTATTCTTCTGTTTAAATCTACCATGTATTTCCTATCTTCAGACTTTCTACTAAAGTATTCACTTTTAAGGTACAAAGTTATTTTTGTGCTTTAACATTTCTGAAATTAGGAATGTGCTCGTGGCTTAAAGACTATCACAGAGTGCACTTTTCATTTCTAAGAACTAAGGGAGGAGACAGGGGACACGGTGGATTAGATAGTTATTAGCAGCATTCTTTAAGGGGGAAATTTACTTACTTTAAAGTTGGCTTCAGTGCTCAGCACCAGTGGCATTTAGTTCTTTAAAAGACCATTTTAAGAATAAATCACTTTTGCTCTTGATAGCACAGAGACCAGTATAAAATTAAAAAATTATTGGCAATTTTTACTTGAAAATTAGTCGGAAGAGTTAAACTCTGAATTTGAAAAAGTTCAGAGATTTCTTAATCAGTTGATCTGACATTTTAAAGAACACACAGAGGTGATACAATACAGATCCAAGCTTAACACCTCAATATCTAGTAAACATTCTAAGTAATAAAAACATGTTTCATAATTACTTGGCAACATTTTTCTTTAGGAAAAGAAAATAATTACTACTTGGGCTCATAATGCTTGAGTTTTGACAAAATGCAGTATATTAGAGAAAGAGAATCCTTACTTGGGTAAGGTACTTCTAGTTGGGTATTTTGTTGGATCTGAAGTTAGTCTCAGTGTATATAAACTGTACATGAAAATATGTTGCATGTCCTGATAAATTTTTTTCAGCACTGTTTAGCGTGGCCTTCTAGTGCTCTGGGTGTGAAAGCCCGCCTTTAGATACCCCAAATGGCTTAAATATTAAATAATACTTCTCATAAAAATCTTACCAGAGCCCTTGCTTATGCATGTTGGAAAAAAAAACCCCTTCTTAAACCATACTAGACGGAGCGTGTTCTACATTTTTTTAGCATGAAGAAAGCGTCACTATTTTAAGTCATAAAACCTCCACTAACATAAAGTCATCAATTCATATCTTCAGTTCATATCTGGGTCTAAGAGATTGTGATTAAAGAGAGCTAGGCATCCATGCCCATACACTCCCACCCCCACACACTCCCACCCCCACAAGCATACCCACATTGTAATGGTACGCTTAACAGCTCACATTCTAGGAACTATTTACTATACAAATTTCAGAATACTGCGTTTTATCTCCCAACTGGATTTTATAATTGAAAAAGTGATTCCTACCAGAACGAATGCTAAATATTCTTACATTTAAGATAGACATGTATCTATCAGTGTGCTAAATAGTGTGCTTCTATGAGAACTGAGTAACTCTTCATACTGCAAAAAATTCCTTACTCTGGAGCTTTGCAAGTTTTTTTTATTAAATGTATTTTATGATGAATATTCTTCATTATTTACTATTTTATGACTAATATTCTTTTCATGATTCACTTCTCTTTACATTAAAGATTTAAATCTGAGAATGTCTGTGTACTACTACATTCAAGGAAGAGGAGAAACATGTATTAAGTCCCCTAAATGTGTCAGTAACTGTGTAGCTTTCTATCACAAATTGACTTGTTCCATCTGAAAAAAACAAACAAACAAAAAAACATGAGGTATGTAGGCCCTAAGGTATGCTCTATGTTACAACTGAGGAACTCCAGCCCTAGACAGACATAGAAAGTTGTTCCAAGTGCTAAGCCATTTGAACCACATGAACCAAACTCCAAAGCCTAGGCAATTTCCAAACCATCACATTCTCTCCTGAGAATGAAGGATGATTGGCAACAAATTGCTGAATGTCTACTATGGACGAGTCATTGGGCTGGCAGTGTCCCTACCTTCCTAGTACTAACAGTTACCTGAGCACTAACACGCTGCCTGGTATTACAAAGCATCTCTGGCTAAGTATGAAACTACTGATGAGGCCAGAACAATTGCTCTTAGAAAAAGGCCCTGGCCTTTTAGCACAGAGTGTGGTTAAGAGCCCAGAGCAAAGACTTTGAGATCGAGATCTTGTGGGGTTCCTTCTCTAGGAAGGACTTGACTTTGTGCAATTTGCTCACCTCATACAGCTTCAGTCTCTTCATCAGCAAAAGGCAATACTAACTGAAATGGTTTCCTACCTTACAAAGGTGGTTGTGAAACAATGGGATACCATTTACAAAACACTCAGATGGCACCTAGCATTTAGCTGGCCCCTGGCAATGTTCTGGAGGAGCCAAAGACTAAGTAGAAATGGACTACCTTTTTTTTTTTTAATGTTTATTTATTTTTGAGACAGAGAGAGACAGAGCATGAGCAGGGGAGGGTCAGAGAGAGAGGGAGACACAAACCTGAAGCAGGCTCCAGGCTCTGAGCTGTCAGCAGAGAGCCCGATGCGGGGCTCGAACTCACAGAACATGAGATCATGACCTGAGCCAAAGTTGGACGCTTAACTGACTGAGCCACCCAGGTGCCCCTAGGAATGGACTGCCTTAAAGACAGGTCTCAAGCATCAGTCCGCCCTGGGACCAGAAATCCACTGGGAGGAGTGGTTCCCATGGGCTTAACACAAACAAATGTTGAAATGTTCAACAAAGACTTGCCCAGGAACACCACAAATAAAACAAAGTGACCCTCTGTTTAATTGCTAACAACTACTAAATATACACAGAATCAGCTTTGATTTTCAAAGGTATAGATATCACCAACAGGAGTATTCAGGTACCTAAACAGTCACATGGTAACTGCTCTGAAGAGGTAGTGCTTTGTAGTTAGCCTGCAGAACAGCTGTGGTCTCTGTTTATAGGGCTCACCACTATTTGCATGTTTCTGCCTCACGGGCTATAAAATCAGCTAACTCCTCCTGCTTGCTTCTGGTAAAGCATTAAAAAAACAAAACAGAACAAAATTTGGTCAACGAAACCACCTCTCCTAGCTGAAACTGCATCAGCCTGGATATCACTGTGCTCTCTGATGCCATATTCCCTATTTTCTGTTCTCTAGTACCCTAGCAATCTGTAACTTGACTGAGTTCCATAAGCCCCAGTTCCATATTTTTAGACACAGAAAAGCAGTATTAACATCTGTAAGCCAGATCTTTGTTTTATCCTGCTTTATATTCATTTTTACCTATGTTACCTAGAACGGCCTATTATGCTTTCTCTAAAAAAATAATGTGTTTTTAGTGCTTTTTTTTTTTTTAATTTATTTTTGGGACAGAGAGAGACAGAGCATGAACGGGGGAGGGGCAGAGAGAGAGGGAGACACAGAATCGGAAACAGGCTCCAGGCTCCGAGCCATCAGCCCAGAGCCCGACGCGGGGCTCGAACTCACGGACCGCGAGATCGTGACCTGGCTGAAGTCGGACGCTTAACCGACTGCGCCACCCAGGCGCCCCTTTAGTGCTTATTTTTGAGAGCAAGAGACAGAGTGCGAGCAGGGGAAGGGCAGAGAGAGAGAGGGAGACGCAGAATCTGTAGCAGGCTCCAGGCTCTGAACTGTTAGCTTGGAGCCTGACATGACTCTTGAACCAACAGTCACCTAACTGACTGAGCCACCCAGGCACCCTGCCTGCTTTGCTTTCTTAATCTGCTGAGAACAGTTGCGAAGTATTATATTTTGCTGCTTAGATTTATCCAGACCATTATCTCAAACTTTTAAGTGCTTCATCCCAGTTTTACTGCCTGTAGCACTTCTCAGCTGAAAGCACTTTCCCTCTGCTTCTAATTGTGATTAGGCATCTGCTGTTGGAAAAGCAGAATTTGCTTTACGGCATGGCGTGGGAGATTGGAGTGTGCCAACGCATCCTTGCTGCAGAACTCTGTTCAGCCCTAGACATGCATCAGTAAGTGGAGGCTACAGAAATAATATCTGAATTTGAAAAATTCTTCATAACACTCTACTAACCATCCTTCCTAGGGCAGGAACTAGATAAAGGTGAATAGCACATACTCCTCAGGAAAATGTCTGCAATTTCCTGCTGGCTTGGAACCCTGCTGCAGTTCTGTTATTAACTGCTCTATGATGGCAAAAAGATGGAGGAAAAGGTTTAAAGGGCTTTGCTAATTAGTGCTTGTTTTAGTGACAGTTGGATGGCTGGCCTTGAAATCGGAAGGTCAGATATGAAAACTCAGGGGAAAGCTTGAAAGCACCAGAATTCTTATAACTGTGTTCATTCTACACCATCAAGTCCCCCAACCAGGCAACCCCTCATGGTATGTGGCTCCTCGTCTTCCTGTACTTTCACAAGCATTACTAAAACTCCACCTCACTGGCCAACCAACATGGGAATTTTCCTGATTCTCTGTAATAATCGCTACAATTCAAACTAACAAGCTTCAATTTGTCAAGGTCCTTAGTTTTGATAGGAAGCCCCTGATTCCTAAAGAGGGAGGCTTATCACCTTCTTTTTTTTTTTTTTTTTTTTTTTTACTAATAGCCTTGAAGATCTTGGTGGTTCCCACAAACTTCTTCCTTTTATCGCAAAGATGAGTCATAGGAAACTGTCAACAGCCATGATGTGGGGACAGTGTTAACAGAGATCATTGAAATTCCCACATAATGCCAAACCACTGCTTTGTTACTAGCTTCAGCCTCTTAAAAAATCTTCCCTAGAGATGTTAACAGCATTTCACTGATATGAGTTTGAAAAGAGCTGGGACCTTTTTGAGAAGTGTTAACCCAAGAGATGGGATCAGAATTGGGCAGTAGAAAGAAGACCTAGAAGCAAAAATGGATTGAATACCAATTGTTGTGTAGTAAACAGATTGTGTAGTTTTGTGTTCCTGCCATGCTATCGTTTATCCTTTATGCCATGCTATACCACGGTTTTTTTTATTTATAAACCTTAGTGGGCTAACAAGATCTTTTTTACAGAACTTACACATGAGAATAGGGGTGGAAACTGACCTGCTGAGAAATTAATGGGGTTTTCCAGAAGTCATATGATAAGTGGTTGCTTAGAGAAGAATAAAATTTCCAATTGTAGAAACGCTGTCCGCTGTTCCATTCTCTGTCATCCTTCTGATCTTAAGTGTTGAAGTTTGCTGTTCTTTATTCTTTTAATGGGCTCTGCTTCTGCCCTGAGGAATTCAACTTGATTTCTCCTATAGATGTTCAAAAGGACACCTGCACTTGAAGAGAAAATGGTGAGAAAAGCCTTGGGGTTAGAGGTGGGAGCCTCACAGGTTTCCCTGGGGGTCTTCAGAAAGATCTCTGCACTGTGGAAACCAGGTGAAGTAAATGGGAGAAGGAATGTTAAAGGAGAAATATTTTCTGGTATTTATGTTGATGGCATGAGTGACCCTCTCTGGCTCCTGCAAAGGCAAGGAGGGAATGGTCATGGACTGTGTATAACGACCCAAGCACTGGCCTAAGAATTTAAATACTCACTGTGAGCTCCAGCTCTGTCAGAGGGCTGTTTGGCCTCAGGGTGTCATTTTACTTCCTCTGTCTCTTGATGTGTAAAGTGAAAACACTGCATTATGAGCACACCAGCCTTTTTGGGTTCTAACTTTGGATGATGTTAGAAGCCTTATGATAGAGTGGGAATTACACACACAGAAGCAAACTTCCAGTGATACATGTGGTTTTGTCAGGTTGCGCTGTCTGGCTTCCAGTTTCTTCACAAAGAAATGAAGAGAATAACATCTACCTTGCAGGGCTCTTGTGAAAATGATAGAGGACATAGAAGTGGCCCTACATGGATCAGACTGATTCCTGTCCCAGTGATAAGTAGCATAGGTTCTGTCACTGAGAGAGGAAGTGATTCAAGGTGGCTGGTTCTTCATGAGATGAGAAAGGCAGCTCTGTGGTCCCAAGACCTCATGCAAACCCTAACAGTGATTAGAGCCTCAGTGCACATGTTTTGCTTCAACCCAACCTCTGTGGTCTTGAGAACCTCCCTGACCCCACTCCCCTGACTGAGAAGGTCTGCTGGTGAGGTGAATGTAGCGAACCATGGCTTAGAGGGATTCAAGAATAGCTTCTTGGAATGCTTTTCCTGGTGCTCCTGAGTTCTTCTGCTCAGAGCTGGGCAGCACATAGAGGTGTGGGGAGCAGACAAAGAAGAGCTGAAGACTCCCACCTTGGTCAGTCTCTAGTATTTCAGCTGAGTTGAGAGTACTTAGGAAAATGAGCTCCAGTTGGGAGAGAAAAAAAATCCATCTTTTCTTAGATTTTTCACGAACAACCAAGTTTGGTCATTTATAGGAAAATGGATCATTTGACACCTTGGAGACTTTATCTGGGAGGAGATGATTTCTTTATCTCTTGTGCTGTAAGAACTGAAAGTTATTTTGCAGCTATAAAATTAATGATGTATTCACCTGTCCTGAACAATGGATTTGGAGTCTTAACACTGAGCCTGGACCACAATTATGTCCTCTAGAGGTCACCAGTGCACCAGATTTGAAGGCCATGGAGGCTTCCAAAATGCCTTAGGAAAAGCCAAGTGTCCCGCTTACGTCTGAGTGAAAGAAAATAAGGCAAATAAATGATCGAAACAGCTGTTCTCCAGCTAGGCTCTTAAGAAATAGGAAATCTTGTTCTGAATAGCACATTTTATCATTGATTTTTCTTGGTTTACTTTGGCTCTCTTATGCACTGATTCTAACTGGAGGAAACTCTTAAGATGGTTAAAAGCTTCCTCACAGAATAGCTTAATTTTAGAAGCCATGGAAGAAACTTAACTATATGGGAGCAAATGTTTTTAGAAATAAGCTACTTGAGCTTTCATTAAGTGAATGTTACATTCAGTGGTGCTCTGGCCAAGGAAGAGTCTGTGCATATCTCCTCGGCTAGCTGTCCTCAAAGTGCTTGGGCACCTGGAGGTGACAAGTATGGGAAGCGGCCCTTTAATTAACTGTTATATAATTTCTGAGTTGTCTTATGTGGGAGGACACTATCCCAAGTACTTAGATCTCTGCAGAAGAATCAGAAACTGCACATGAAGGGATCACTTTGGTAGTCAAAACATATCTTTCCTTTGGAAGAACTACCAGCCAAGAGGATGGCAAGCTGGAAGTCCTCATGGGACTATTCTTAGGTGATTTGCCTTTTTAGTTATACCTAAGCTTTAACCTTGTGTGAAGCTAATTGTCTTCCACAGAGAGAATTTGCTTTGAGCACAGTGCTACATGTTGGCCGTGGAAGTGAACCAGGGGGCTGAACAGCAGCCCGCTGAGAGCCAGGACGTGTTGAGGCATAGCCCACTGCCGTTGGCCTGTGTTGCTCAAGCCCTGTGACCTGGGAGTTGCCACCAGGGGATCACGGCATTGTTCCTGCTGCTCCGGTTCCTCTCTGAGGAGAGGAATTCCTACATCAAGACTTTCCCAGGGTCCAGACACTTGCAGGCAGCTGACCCATCAGGAAATAGCCTCTCCCCTCTGCCTTCCCACATTCCTTCCTGAGCATTCCCCAGCCCAAGGTGTGGCCAGTCCTCAGAAGATCTGCTGGTGTTGACTGACATGTAAACAAAAGCTTCCTCTAGATAAGAAACATCACAGTGCTATAGGAAATTTATTTGTTCTGGGTGGAGCTTTCTTTCTTTCTCTCTTTCCCCCACCCCCACCCTCAGAAAGTCTACACTGCTGACCATGTAGTTTCTTATCATTTTTTTTGGATATGTGGAACAGTCAATCTTCAAACAATGAGTTTTGTTTGCGTAACTTGTTTTTACTGCTAATTCACAAGGAAGTAAAATAGTGTCCTAGCGGGTTTATGGTGTTCTTTCTCAGGATTATTAGATTTATTCCTGAGTGCTAAAAAAGAACAAAGGCAAATTTCATTTCTGAAATGTATTCTTTAGCTCCTTTAAAAGCTGCTCATACTGTAGAAATAGAGGAGTTCAGGAAAGGATGCCTTTTGTCATTCATTCTGGAGAATACTTCAGCTTAGATGATATCCCAGGGGAAACTGTACAACACTTGGCAATGTTTTAGCTCAGATAGGTTAAGAGTGACTTCACCTCCTGTCAATGTGGGGCAGATAGGGAGGTTTCCTGGGACTCTGCTGTTTTATCTCGGTTATCAATTGTGTGACCATGAGCAAGTCTCTGACATCTCAGTTTTTCTTATTAAAGTGTTGGTCGCAATCCTCCTTGAGGTCCATTTTGAAGTGAACATCTAGTCTGAGAAATTAAATCTGTTCAGTCACGGGCCACTTGCACCCTGACAGGTGTAGGAGTCCCTCAGGGCTGTTGGGACAACATACTAAAAACTGGGCAGTTCAAACAAACAAACAAACAAACAAACAAACAAACACAAAAACAAATTCTCACAGTTCTAGAGACTAGGATCCCCAAATCATGGTGTCAGCAGGCCATGGTCTCTGAGGGCTATAGGGGAGAGTTCTTCCTTGCCTCATTTACCTTCCGGAGTTTTCTGGCATTTGCTTGGCTTATATGTGCCTCCTTCCAGTCACATCATGGTTTTTTCCATGTGCGAAATCTTTCCTCTGTATCTGTCCATGTCCAAGCTTCCCCTTTTGATAAAAACACCAGTCATATAGGATTAGTGCCTACCACAATGACCTCATTTTAACTTGATTACTTCTGAAGGGGAGCAATTTTGCCACCTGAAGATAGGCTTCTTTGGCATGTCGAGTATTTGAAGCTGGTTATTTCATTTTATTTTTTTGTAATACTTATTTTTGAGAGACGGAAAGAGAGAGAGAGAGAGAGAGAGAGAGAGAGAGAGAGAGAGAGAGAGTGCAGGGGAGGGGCAGACAGAAAGGGAGACAGAGAATCCCAAGTAGGCTCTGCATTATCAGTACAGAGCCCAACTTGGGGCTCAAATTCACAAACTGCGACATCATGACCTGAGCCAAAATCAAGAGTCAGATGTTTAACCAAATGAACCACCCAGACGCCCTAAGCCTGGTAATTTTTAAGAACTTGCAGACACAAAAGAAGCACTGAAAACCAAGTAGAAGTTAGTTTTTGGTAGAAGTTTTCATTTATAAGGGAAATCTTCATTTGTTAGTTTGTCTACTTTCTGTACCAGGAAGAGAGGGAATGACTGAGTCTTTTGAAACTGTTATCAATTAAGAAGGCAAAGCTAAAATATGCATAAAAACCCTTCCCTTGTTTGCCTGGTTTTCCTGGTAACTTCCCATTACACACTCCCCACCCCCAACATCTTTTGTCTTTAGTGGAAGATGATACCTAAGGTAAAGCTTCAGGCATTTTGTAGTTGTTCGGTTTTCCTGGGTCTTTCCCAGGTATACAGGAGGTATACATGTTATTTTGTTTCCAAATTTTTATTTAAATTCTTGTTAGTTAACATATAGTGCAATATTGGTTTCAGGAGTAGAATTTAGTGATTGATCACTTACCTATCACACCCAGTGCTCATCATAACAAGTGCCTTCCTTACTACCCATCACCCACTAGCCCATTCCCCACCAACTTCCCTCCATCAAACCTCAGTTTGTTCTCTGTATTTAAGAGTCTTAAGGTTTGTTTCTCTCTTTGTCTCTTCTTTTCTTTTCTTTTCTTTTCTTTTCTTTTCTTTTCTTTTCTTTTCTTTTCTTTTCTTTTCTTTTCTTTCTTTTTTTCAGGAGAGAAAGGGAGAGTGCACATGGAGGGGAGGGACAAAAGGAGAGGGAGGGAGAATCTTAAGCAGGCTCCACATCCAGCACAGAGCCCAACGACTTGGGGCTCCATCTCCTGACCATGAGATCATGACCTGAGCTGAAATCAAGAATCAGACACTTAACCAACTGAGCCAGCCAGGCACCACTTCCTCTCTCTTTCTTTTACTTTTTCCTCCTCCCGTATGTTGATCTGTTTTTTGTCTTAAATTCCACATATGAGTGAAATCATAGTATTTGTCTCTCTGACTGACTTATTTTGTTTTGCATAATACATTCTAGTTCCATCCATGTCATGTCAAATGGCAAGATTTCATTCTTTTTGGTGGCTGAGTAATAGTCCATTGTTTATATTTATACCACATCTTCTTTATCCACTTAGTCACTAGATATTTGGGCTTTCTCCATAGTTTAGCTATTGTAGATAATGCTGCTATAAACATCAGGGTGCAGAATCTGTGTTTTTATAAACTTTGAGGTAATACATGTTATTAAATTGTTTTTCTCCTCTTAATCTGTCTTATGTCAATTTAATTATTAGACCAGCCGAAGACCCCACAAGGTAAGAAGGAAAGACTTCTCTGTTCCTATACTTCTTTAAAGATCCTACTTCCTAATAAGGACACATTCTGAGGTCCTGGGGGATTCAGACTTCAACATATCTTTTGGGGGACACAATTCAACCCACAGTAGCAAGTAATTGGAAAATCTCTGTATTGCTTATTTTCTCTTTGACCTCTGTGTTAGGTTTCCATGTCGGTCTATGTGCTGAGAGGCCTACATGGATCACACCAAGGGCCCCCTTTGTTCTCTGGCTTTCAGTTGGCATGGCCAGTGCCAAGGTGTGAGACTGTGGAGTAGGGTTGAGTATTTTTTCCTTGAGTATAGGGGGTGTCACCATATTTGGCTGTGTCCTGTAGGGACACCATATTTACACAGATTTCTTTGCTTCTAAGGACCCTTAAGATCTTCTTCAAGTGTTCAGGCTTAATAATTCTTCAGTAATTCTCCCCATGCCTTCCCCTAACCTGTCACTCAAATTAGTTTCCCTACCCATACTTTAACAATATTCTCTTTATTAAACTGTTTTTATATTATTCACTTTGAGGGGGGCGTCTGTTTTCTGCAAGGATCCTAATTCTGCTGTAGAGTGATTCTTAGACTACTCTGTGAGGAAAATAGTATTACCCCTTTAACCACTGGAGGAAACTGAGTTTTGAGTGGTTTAGTGAATCTCTTTGCTTAACTCAGCTACCCATGTTTTCACATTCCATTATTTGCTTTTAAAAAATGTTATATTTATTTTTACTGTGATATTCATCATCCCTGGAAAATGAACATCTGTATCATGTGGTCAGGGACTTGTCCTTTTCTCTCTTCCCTTCCCCAGGCCAGTCCTTAGCACTCAGCATACTGAGTACATAACTTATTCCTTCCTTAATTGATTGCATGGCTAGTCATAAACTCATTTATTTCTCTGTGTCTGATATTTCCAGGGTTTCTTACAAGCCCTCAATATCATCTTCTTTGCTTGAATTCTGTCTTTTCTTCCTAATAACCTGCCTTTAATGTGTTTCAGGCCCCTCTATCTACCCTGGGCTCTCCCACGGCTGTTACTCTTATGTATGTATGTATGTATGTATGTATGTATGTATGTATGTATATATGTATGTATGTATTTGGACCTGTGGTAAAATCTACACATATATCAGTGTGCTAACAATATCTACTGAAAGCCCATTATACCCTGGCTTAGTTGAACTACACAGTGGTCATGAAAATGGACACCCAGATTTAAGGGTATTACACCAACCATATGAAACGTCTCTTAAAACGTACAAGGGAGTTGGCCACATTACTAGGAAACAAGCACAATATTTGTGGCTTAAGTTTCTAGTTGAAAGTTAGAGAATTCTGGGTTGGTTTGCATTAGAATTCTTGTTACCCTTTTTAAGGGGGAAAAACTCATTAAAAAGTAGAAAGGTTTTCTTGGATATCAAGTAGCTTTTTCCAAATCACATTTGGCCTACTAAAGTGTGAAGGGAAAAGAAATGCTTGAATTCTGATTTCCTTAATGCCCACTTGGGTTTAAGTAAGAAATGGAAAACACCCTGCTAAATGCCTTTTGAATTATTCTAGAACTCAAATATTTGGAAAGGCACTTAAGATATTTGAGAATGCCCAAGTTGATTTCAGTTTTACTCTGGACATTTTCTAAGTACATCATTACCATCGAAATTTTCTTGTTGGAAGCACAATAGCCCTAAGGTTTTTTTGTTTGTTTTTGTTTTCTAAAGATGTGTAAAGTGATATAAAAGGGAGGGGGGAACCTGCTCAATGGGCTGTATAGGAAGCAGACTTCTCTATTTGTGTGTCTTGTGTTGCATTCCTGCTTAAGCACTTAGCTTGCCTCCCTGTTGTCCACTGAATCGAGTCAAAGCCTCCCTCTCTGGAGTTCACAGATGTCCACAGTAGTATCCAGCCTGGTTTCCTGCTGTTGCATGAAGAATGGTGTCAGAAAAAAATTCAAAATTAGGTAGGTGCTGAGCAAGGCCATCCTGGGAGGGGTCAGATTTGAATTTGATGAGTTCTCTGAGGTGGGAAGAGGTGCTTGCAGTACAGTTCCTGGGGGTGCCGAGTCCCCCATAGAAGTTATTAAAGCAGGGATAGAGGTTTAGCTTCCTGATCCCAGTAAAAATGTGGGGGTTTGGTTGCAGGAGTATCAGAGAGACCTTGATATTTATGCAAGGGCACAAAGGCCAAGAGCAACTAGGGGTGAGGCTGGAAATGCCATTTTTGGAGCTGCTGCACAAGTGAGACAGGGGCAGTTCTAAAAGCTTAAACATCCTGCTGCTGAAGGCAAGCATCACAAGACTCCAGTGCTGGAAATCGGAAGGAGGGAGTCAAGATCCTTCTCTCCTGTGAAATGGCACTTATTTTAAGCCTCATCTGTGTTCTCTGGGCTGTAGACATGCCTGGGCATAACTGACAGATTGGAAGGAAGAGCCAGAAGGAGTGTGTTTGCATAAAAGACCAAGATGATAGCTGGTGCACGTGGCTTTCTCCCACAGCAATAGAATGGGTGAATATGAATACAATATGGGCTGTCACTCTAACTGTCATTAGCTCTCCTTCCACAGATTTATGTCTGAGTCTTAGGTTCAGAGGAGGCTGCAAATAAAAATGGGAGCAGTTGCTCTTATGTACAATTTAAGAACAAAAATCAGCACTGTTTTGAGACCAATGCACAGAATAATATGAAATTGAGAGAGATTTTCCTGACTCCATTATGAGACACATGGAAGCTTTGCTGTGCTGAGGGGCTTTTAGAGGGGATACTGCCATTGTCTTATTGACGACTAGACTTTGTGCTTTGATAACACATCAGAGATTTAATCTGGCAAAGAGATAAGTAAAACCCACTTCATGTAAAATTGCAATAACTAATGACATGCATCACTGCATCTTCCACCAAGATACTCATTTTATTTTTTCTCCTTATTTAAAAAATCGTGGAGAATTTTCATTGGGTGCTTTATAACATATTGCATAGGTACATTTGTTTAATTTTTATTTCCTTAAAGTATTATGTTTGTAAGAACAACCTATTGCCTTAAAAAAATTGTAACATATTGTTTTTTACATAATTAATGCTAAGCTTGTCAATCTCCTTTCATTAAGCACAAAACCCACGGACAGATATTGTCTTCATGGCACTTCTTTTGATGCAACAGAGTAGGCATCCACTCTCCTTATATGTTTGCTATGGGCAGCAGAAGTGATACTATTATGGATGATTATTTTATTTATCATAATTATAAAATTTATTGAAAAAATATTTTTGTACGCCTCTAAGGAAGGCAAAAAGATGATTCACTGTTTTAGAATTTGACATTTTTTTTTTCTTCCCCTGACTGGTTACAATAGCAAGGGAAGATTCTGATAGAGTCCAAAGAATGGAACCAAAGGCCTAGAATTAAAAAAAAAAAAAAAAAGAAAAAGAAATAGGAAAAAACAAAGTACAATTGATTGATGTACTTAACTGTCAACTGTACTGATTCCCATAGTCATTGGTTTGGGCTACCCTGCCACGTAACCCTAGCATATATACCCAAGAGCCACAATAAAATAGTCTGTTTCATAGAAATAGTTTCTATCCAATATAGGATCTTAAGAATTAGAGAAACCTGAGATGTTCTTTTTCTTCTCAATGTTATGTTAATGTTAAGGGAGGATCCCCAGCCCGATATCCAGACTAATTCCCTGTCCAAAGGTCTGAACTTCTTTTGAAACTAGATAAACATTTATGTGAAATCAAAGGACTTGACTTTTGCTTTGAGACTCCTAAGAGAATGGAATCAGGAGAATGAGATGAAAAGAAAAATATCGTCAAGTATCAGTGAGAGTCTTTGAGTAATGGAGTCTGAGAGCTGGGAGGATGCTTGAAATAAGGTGATCAAATATCTAGTTTGCCCAGGAATGAGGAGTTTCCTGTGATGCAGGACTTTGAGCGCTAAAACCTTTCATGATAAGGGGAGCCCATGATCACCTGTTGTTGAGCACATCCTGCCCAACTTCTTCACTATATACATGAAAAAGTAAGGCCCAGTTAGGTGAGATGACTGGCCCAGTGGCAGAATCAAGATGACAGTCCAAATCTGGTGTTTTTCTCCCTATCCTGTGTCATGTCATTAAAAACTGAGAGAAAGAATAGATAGGCTATGTGAGATATGAGTGACCACAGGACACAGATGCCTTTACTCAGGGAGGTACTGCTGCAAGGCATCCTGGGAATTCAGATTTGGATAGTCACTGCCAAGACAGGGTTGAGGGCCAGCTGTAGGCAGACTTTCCGTGGTGTTCCTTACACTGTTCAGCGAATAGCATTACATTAGTTTCCTAAGGCTGCCATAATAAATTACCACAAACTTGCTGGCTTAGAAAGCGAAAACCAGTTTTCCCAAAGTCCCTGAGGCTGGAAGTATAAAATCATTGTAACAGCAGGGCCATGTTCCCTCCAAAGGCTCTGTGGGAGAATCTTTCCTTGTCTCTTTCAACTTCTGGTCGCTACAGACATTTCTTGGCTTGGGGCTGTGTATGTCCAATCTCTGCTTCTATTTTCACGTCTTCTCTTTTCCCTTTCTCTTACAAGGACTCTTGTCACTGGATTTCAGACTTACCCTGGATCTCAGTTCTACTAGATGAGATTGAGTCATCTTAGACGAGATCTTTACCTTAATGATAAGTGCAAGGAGTGTGATCAATCTTAGTGAATGTTTCATAGGCACTAGAAGGGGATGTGTATTCTACTGTTGTATTAAAAATCCTCTATAAATGCCAATTAAGTTCAATTAGATGATGGTATAGTTCAGATTTTCTATGTCTATATTGATTTTTTACTTGTTCTGTTAATTACTGAGAGAGGGGTATTCTAGTCTCCAGTTATGACTCTACATATTTTTTTTTTGTTTCACTCTTTTAGTTCTTAGAGTAGGTTTCTCTTCTCAGTGTCATGGATTAGCTGTTTCATGTGTTGGGAACCTCTACCATTTGCTGTATGTACATTTAGATTATTATGTCTTCTTGAAAATTTGATCCTGTTAGCAATTATGAACTGTTCTTCTTTATGCCTGGAAGTTTGTCTTGTTCTGAAGATTACTTTTTCTGATATTAATATAGTTATTCCAGCTTTTTTATATTGATGAATTTATGGTATATTTGTTTCTCATTTTTTGACTTTTAAACAATTTCTCGTTTTGCATCTAAAATAGGTTTCTCCAAGACAATATCTAGTTTGGATCTTCCTTTTATTTTTCAATGTTTATTTATTTATTTTTGAGAAAAAGAGAAAGAGAGTGCATGCTCGAGTGGGGGAGAGGCAGGTAAGAGGGAGAGAGAAAATCCCAAGCAGTTGTTGTCAGTGTGCAGCCCAATGTGGGGTCAATCTCACAATGGTTAGATCATGACCTGAGCTGAAATCAAGAGTTGGACACTTAACTACCTGAGCCACCCAGGTGCCCTAGGAGCTTGATTTTTTAACCCAATTTGACAGTCTTTGTTATTTAATTGGGCCATTTGGCTTTTATTAATTAAAGCAGTTATTGATAGGATTTGGTTTGTATGGTTGATTTTGAACAATACTGGCTTGAATTGCACCCTGTGTACTTATAAGTGGATTTTTTATAGTTCAGTACTACAAATGTATTTTCATTTCCTTTTGATTTTTTAAATAATGTTTTCTTTAGCTTAATTGCAAGGATATAATATCTAATTTATATAACATATAAAATATATGTTAATCAACTATATTATTGGTAAGGCTAGTGCCCAATAGTGGGCTATCTATAGTTAAGTTTACGGGGAGTTAAAAGTTAAAGGAGGATTTTTGAGTACATGGAGCAGGGTCAGCATCCCAACCCCTCTGTTGTTCATGGATCAAGTGTGTATACCATCTTACTGTTTGTTTTCTATGTGTTCCATCTGTTCTTTGTGTTTTTTTTTCTTTTTGCTTAAAGAAATTTATTTAAGATTCCTTAGAATTTGTTTACAAATTTTCTTAGATTCAGTTAGTCTGAGAAAGTTTTTACTTGGCTTTTAATTTGAAAGATATTTCCACTAGATAAAGAGTTGCATGTTGGCAATTAATTTCTGCCGCCTGTGTAAAGATCTATTCCGTTGTCTTTGTATTTACGTAGTTTTGGGTAATGAATCTATACTAAATTTTATCTTTGTTTCTCTGATGAATGCACATTTTTTTCTTTGAATAATTAACATTTTTTTTCTGTCTCCTGTATTTTAGCAATATTAAAAAGTGCATAGGGGTGTGTGTGTACATTTGCGTGTGCATGTATGTACACATACATAGGTGTGTTTATCCTATTTGGGTTTTATGGAGCTCTTGTATCTATAGGTTTATAGTTGTCGTCAAGTGTGAACATTTGGTCATCATTCCTTCAAATATTTTTACTCATTCTACCTGTTCTGACCACACTCCCCTGCCACCATTTTTCTCCTGGAACTCTAGCCCCTATAATTGCTGCTTTTTTTTAAATTTTTTTTTAAAGTTTATTTATTTTTGACAGAGACAGAGTGCGAGCACGAGCTGGGGAAGGGCAGAGAGAGAGAGGGAGGCACAAAATCCGAAGCAGGCTCTAGGCTCCGAGCTGTCAGCACAGAGCCTGACACGGGGCTCAAACTCATGAACCGTGAGATCATGACCTGGGCCGAAGTCAGATGCTTAACCGACTGAGCCACCCAGGCGCCCCTATAATTGCTGCTTTAATGTCCTTGCCCATTAATTTTATCATCTCTGTAATTTTTGGGTTTCTTTGTTTTGTTTTATTTTTCTCCCACTTATAAACAACATTTTCCCACTCCTTTGTATTCTAGCATTTTTTTTTTTTTGGCATTTTTTAATTGTGAATTTTACATTGCTGATAGCTTACTTTTGTTATTTACCTTTTAAAAGTATTAAACTTTTTTTTTTTATGAAAAGCCAAGTTAGTTACAGATTAGTTTGTTTTTTGTTTTTTGGGTTTTTTTTTTTTGTTTTTTGCAAATTATTTGTAAGCTCTCTGAGAGTTGGGCTACAGTGGCTTTATTCTAGAGCAGATTCATCCCTACTTTTAAGGTATAGACATTTGTGTGTCTACTGACTTTTATGTTCATTCAATGAGGTCTCTCTACTTTGGATGGAGCAGAGCTAAACGATTTCTACTACTATGTCACCACAAAGAATTCTGCTGTATTTCTCCTAGTATTTGTCCTTTTCTCAGAAATTGATTTTGTTCACAACATGTAATAATTGATATTCGACCAAAGAGTCAAGAGAATTCCTATTCAGACATTTGAGCCTCTCTCTCTCTCTGTGTTGATTTCTGCTGTTAGGAATTGTCTCACCCTTGGGGCACCTGGGTGTCTCAGTGGTTAAACATCCGACTTCGGCTCAGATCATGATCTCAGGGTTCATAAGTTGGAGCCCTGCACTGGGCTGTGTGCTGACAGCTCAGAGCCTAGAACCTGCTTTGGATTCTGTGTCTCCTCTCTCCTTCTCCCACTCATGGTCTGTCTGTCTGTCTCTCTCTCAAAAATAAGTAAATATTAAAAAAAAAATTTAAAAAAGTCTCCTACCAATTCTAGAAACATCATCTTCCCTGAACTCAGATATTCATCTCAATTCAGTAAGACCACTAGCTTTGTTTAGATTCTCTCTCCCAGTGTTGTAGTCTGGAAATTGCCTCCAGGCAGGTGATGATAGAGTTCATCTCATTTTTTCCTTCTTATATCAGGTATCAAAGTCCTGGGCTGTTTCCAGTGTCTAAAAATATTTTTTGCATAGTTAATATTTATCATGAGAAGGTATTCCAGCCACTATTACTTGTCTATAGTCGCAATCCAGGCCTATCTCAAGACACAAGAAAAATCCCAAATACGAAATCTAACAGCACACTTAAAGGAAATAGAAGCACAACAGCAAAGACAGCCTAAACCCAGCAGAAGAAGAGAAATAATAAAGATCAGAGCAGAAATAAACAATATAGAATCTAAAAAAACCATAGAGCAGATCAACGAAACCAAGAGTTGGTTTTTTGAAAAAATAAACAAAATTGATAAACCTCTAGCCAGGCTTCTCAAAAAGAAAAGGGAGATGACCCAAATAGATAAAATCATGAATGAAAATGGAATTATTACAACCAATCCCTCAGAGATACAAGCAATTATCAGGGAATACTATGAAAAATTATATGCCAACAAACTGGACAAACTGGAAGAAATGGACAAATTCCTAAACACCCACACACTTCCAAAACTCAATCAGGAATTGAGTGCCCTGCAAATAGAAAGCTGGAACAGACCCATAACCAGCGAAGAAATTGAATCAGTCATCAAAAATCTCCCAACAAATAAGAGTCCAGGACCAGATGGCTTCCCAGGGGAGTTCTACCAGACGTTTAAAGCAGCGATAATACCTATCCTTCTCAAACTATTCCAAAAAATAGAAAGGGAAGGAAAACTTCTAGACTCATTCTATGAAGCCAGTATTACTTGGATTCCTAAACCAGACAGAGACCCAGTAAAAAAAGAGAACTACTGGCCAATATCCCTGATGAATATGGATACAAAAATTCTCAATAAAATACTAGCAAATCAAATTCAACAGCTTATAAAAAGAATTATTCACCATGATCAAGTGGGATTCATTCCTGGGATGCAGGGCTGGTTCAACATTCGCAAATCAATCAATGTGATACATCACATTAATAAAAGAAAAGATAAGAACCATATGATTCTGTCAATCGATGCAGAAAAGACCTTTGATAAAATTCAGCACCTTAATAAAAACCCTCGAGAAAGTCGGGATAGAAGGAACATACTTAAAGATCATAAAAGCCATTTATGAAAAGCCCACAGCTAACATCATCCTCAACGGGGAAAAACTGAGAGCTTTTTCCCTGAGATCAGGAACACGACAGGGATGCCCACTCTCACCGCTGTTGTTTAACATAGTGTTGGAAGTGCTAGCATCAGCAATCAGACAACAAAAGGAAATCAAAGGCATCAAAATTGGCAAAGAGGAAGTTAAGCTTTCACTTTTTGCAGATGACATGATATTATACAGGGAAAATCCGATAGACTCCACCAGAAGTCTGCTAGAACTGATCCATGAATTTAGCAAAGTTGCAGGATACAAAATCAATGTACAGAAATCAATTGCATTCTTATACACTAATAATGAAGCAACAGAAAGACAAATAAAGAAACTGATCCCATTCACAATTGCACCAAGAAGCATAAAATACCTAGGAATAAATCTAACCAAAGATGTAAAGGATCTGTATGCTGAAAACTATAGAAAGCTTATGAAGGAAATTGAAGAAGATTTAAAGAAATGGAAAGACATTCCCTGCTCATGGATTGGAAAAATAAATATTGTCAAAGTGTCAATACTACCCAAAGCTATCTACACATTCAATGCAATCCCAATCAAAATTGCACCAGCATTCTTCTCGAAGCTAGAACAAGCAATCCTAAAATTCATATGGAACCACAAAAGGCCCCAAATAGCCAAAGTCATTTTGAAGAAGAAGACCAAAGCAGGAGGCATCACAATCCCAGACTTTAGCCTCTACTACAAAGCTATAATCATCAAGACAGCCTGGTATTGGCACAAAAACAGACACATAGACCAATGGAATAGAATAGAAACCCCAGAACTAAACCCACAAATGAATGGCCAACTAATCTTTGACAAAGCAGGAAAGAATATCCAATGGAAAAACAGACAGTCTCTTTAACAAATAGTGCCGGGAGAACTGGACACCAACATGCAGAAGATTGAAACTAGACCACTTTCTCACACCTTTCACAAAAATAAACTCAAAATGGATAAAGGACCTGAATGTGAGACAGGAAACCATCAAAGCCCTAGAGGAGAAAGCGGGAAAAACCTCTCTGACCTCAGCCGTAGCAATTTCTTACTTGATACATCTCCAAAGAAAAGGGAATTAAAAGCAAAAATGAACTCTTGGGACCTCGTGAAGATAAACAGGTTTTGCACAGCAAAGGAAACAACCAACAAAACTAAAAGGCAACCAACGGAATGGGAAAAGATATTTGCAAATGACATATCAGACAAAGGGCTAGTATCCAAAATCTATAAAGAGCTCACCAAACTCCACACCCGAAAAACAAATAATCCAGTGAAGAAATGGGCAGAAAACATGAATAGACACTTCTCTCAAGAAGACATGCGATGGCCAATGGGCACATGAAAAGATGCTCAATGTCGCTCCTCATCAGGGAAATACAAATCAAAACCACACTCAGATATCACCTCACGCCAGTCAGAGTGGCCAAAACGAACAAATCAGGAGACTATAGATGCTGGAGAGGACGTGGAGAAACGGGAACCCTGTTGCACTGTTGGTGGGAATGCAAATTGGTGCAGCCACTCTGGAAAACAGTGTGGAGATTCCTCAAAAAATTAAAAATAGACCTACCCTATGACCCAGCAATAGCACTACTAGGTATTTACCCAAGGGATACAGGAGTACTGATGCATAAGGGCACTTGTACCCCAATGTTTATAGCAGCACTCTCAACAATAGCCAAATTATGGAAAGAGCCTAAATGTCCATCAACTGATGAATGGATAAAGAAATTGTGGTTTATATATACAATGGAGTACTACATGGCAATGAGAAAGAAAGCAATATGGCCCTTTGTAGCAACGTGGATGGAACTGGAGAGTGTGATGCTAAGTGAAATAAGCCATACAGAGAAAGACAGATACCATATGTTTTCACTCTTATGTGGATCCTGAGAAACTTAACAGAAACCCATGGGGGAGGGGAAGGAAAAAAAAAGAGGTTAGAGTGGGAGAGAGCCAAAGCATAAGAGACTGTTAAAAACTGAGAACAAACTGAGGGTTGATGGGGGTGGGAAAGAGGGGAGGGTGGGTGATGGGTATTGAGGAGGGCACCTTCTGGGATGAGTACTGGGTGTTGTATGGAAACCAATTTGACAATAAATTTCATATATTGAAAAAAAAAACCAGAAGTTGAAGCCAATAATTGTATTTTTTTACATGAACAAAATTGGCTCTAAAGGTTAGAAATTTGGAATTTATGTTGTAATTCTGGTTGTACATATATAGCAGGTTAATTGATATTTCCACTTGGATCTCTAATAGATATCCCAGACTTAACATTCTCCTAAAAAGAACTCTAATTTCTCAAGCATAGTCTCATCCACAGTATCCTTCCCTTTGTCTTTACTATTGACTAAGTGTCATCAACATCTACCAAATTATTCAAGCCAGGAATGTAGAAGTCTTATCCATTCTAGTTTTTCTTTCATATCCCATATTCAACTCATTAACAGTTCTGTCAGTTTTAAGATATGCCTCTCTCATATCCCTCCAATTCTTGTCATCTCACTGATAACCACTTGGATTATTACCTCTCATCTAATTATTGTAATGACCTCTATACTGATTTTCTATCTTCCAATTTTGCTCTTCTCTTATTCATTCTCCATATAGTAGCAAGAGTGATCTTCTCTAGAATGTAAATTGAATCCTATCATTTTTCTTTTTCAAACTTTAAATGTCTCACTTTGCACTCAGAATAAATTCAAACTCCTTAATGCAATCTGCAAAGTCCCACAACACCTAGCTCTTATGTATCTTACCAGTGCACCACTATTCCCATTGTTCACTGTGTTGTGACCATCCATTTCTCTTTGCATGGGCTATTTGTGTTCTGACCATACAGTTCTACTTGTAGTTCATAGGCTACTTGCTGTCTCAAAAAGCTTTGCATATGAATTCCTTTTCTAAAATGCACTTTTCCAATTCTCTGTATGTCACTTCCTTGTCCTTAAGGTTTTAGTTTATAAACAACCTTTTCTGAGATATATTCCCTGATCATTCCATCTAAAGAAGTCACTCTAATCCATTGTTTGTTTCCCACATGAATTTTATCATTTTATTTTGGTAATTTGTAAATTTAATTTTTTTCTCTTTACCCCAATAAAATATAATCCCCATGTGGCAGAGACCTGCCTATTCGTGTTGCCTTTTATTGGCCTTCTAATATCTAGTACAGTGCTTGGCTCTGTGATTATTCAGGTTTCTGTCTCAAGGCAGTGTCCAAACCATAGTATTGAGAAGGGAAATCCACATAGAGACAGGTAGCCTTACTGAGTTGAGAAGATAAATATCTGAGTTTGTGGGGCCTGAGATTCCTAGAATTGGTTGGTTGAAAAAATTAATGTATCAGAATTATATAGAGAAGACAAACCTAAAATAGAAAAAGCTTAGAATAGAATTGATATATCTGATGGAACTGTATAAGGTAGATTAATTGATACATCTGGTAGAACTGGACGTAAAATGGTACAACATTAGAGTTTAGCACAATATCTGACTTAACACTCAATCTATTATTGTTAAATCTGTGAAAATTGACAGAGCCTTCAATTACACAGTGGTCCCTCTTCAAAACTGGAGAAAATTGGCCAAGAGCCTCCATTTTATTTCATCCACAGGACATGGAATTCATTTTGACTTGTTTTCACTCTGGCTGATTAGTAATTTACAGTCTTGTTGGTTTTATAAAGTAAAGCATTCTCCTGCAGTGCTAATCCAGTTCACTTTTCTCCCTGAAAATAAAGGGCTACATACGGTGACAAAACAATCCCTTTACTACCATTCTGCACATGAGCCCATTGTATTCAAGACCTAGATATTACTGGGAATCCTTAAACGCTTTCTGATGTCATCCTGTAGTGCAGTATGTGCATGTACAAATGGCCTCACACTTAAACACCTTCCTCCAAACCCCATTCCACAAACATGCTCATGCTTGTCAAGCAATGGGCCATGGGAAGTAGAAGGTTACATTTATAAAGAAAGTTCCTAGTCCGGATCATCTTTCTTTCTTCTTCCCTGTTGTGTTATTTCTAAAACACATAATAGTAGCATCGGTTGTTATTTTGAGATTAGTTACTATTGGTTCCACCAGTTTCTTCCTATTGTTTCCTGGAAAGAACACAATTTATTCAGTGCCCAAGAGATTTCAAGAACTATTTTAGAGTCTTTACAATGATAAATTTGTAAGTTCATGTAATTGTCATATTAGCCATAAGAAATGGTTGCTATTGACCACATTTTACAGATGAGAAAGTGAGGTTCATATAGATGTTTGATATATGTTTGCACACCTGGTAACTAGGGGAGCTGGAGTCTGAATCCAACTCTCTTTAACACTACTGAACAATGAAGTCTATTCATTTTATTTATTTATTTATTTATTTATTTATTTATTTATTTATTTATTTAAGTATTCCATGTGGAATAATTTTGATGGAATGGTCCTTTGTGCTTGGAAGTTGTGTGACAGTCTTTGGAATAGTGATCAACATTCTGTACCTTGTTTGGAGGAGAAGTTCAAACTCTCCTAGCCAAGGCTATGCCCTTTGGGGTTTGTTAGACAGTTATTTTAATAGTTTGTCTCACGCTTGTCTTGTTTATATGTTACCTTTTTTATTTTTCCATTCTCTCTTGCCTTTGGAGAAAAAAACATGAAGATACCCTCCATCAGACTTTTTACTTTTCTAAACGATCAGAGCTTTCAGAATATAATTCCCAGATGACCTCACTTGGGGATTACAGAACATAGGTGAGAATTGGCACTTTTATTTGTGTAATGAATCTTTATTGAGAAAGTACTAGGTGACAGGCCCAATTCCAGGTATAAGGAGAACTAATGTTAAAAGACTGACAACATTCAAGGGGCAGTGGAGTATTTCCTGGTTGTGGAGGGGGAGAGATAATAGTTTTATGATCACTAATATTTCAAAGATGCTAACTGCCATAAAATAACCCCTGAAAACCAAACAAGGCTAGGTAATAGTTAGGTGCTGTTTTAGATTGGATAATCAGGGAAGATCTAGTGTCTGCGTGAATATCTGGACTGTTGCATGTGAAGTACATGAGGAAACAGGCCCAAGAGGATTAAATACATTATCCAAAGAAACATCAATTCTTCTGTGGCTAAATTAGGACTGGAGCCTGAATTTTGCAATTATATTATTATTATTATTATTATTTAATTAACTTTGCTATCTGATAAAACAAATCTTCCTCTTCAAAATTGTCTTGAATATTCTTGTCCTTTCAAATGATTTTTAGGATTGTTTACGATATTTCACCAAAATACTCCAGTTGTTTTTATTGAAATTAAATTAAATTATTGATTGATTTGGGTATAATTGTCATCTTTACCTTACTCTGTCTTCCCATCCAAAGGATTGTGTGTCTCTTCATATGGTAAAGTTGTCTTGGATGTCTTTTTAGTACTGTTTACATTTTAGTCTTAAAAATTAATATATATTATCAGGGAAATACAAATCAAAACCACACTCAGGTATCACCTCACGCCAGTCAGAGTGGCCAAAATGAACAAATCAGGAGACTATAGATGCTGGAGAGGATGTGGAGAAACGGGAACCCTCTTGCACTGTTGGTGGGAATGCAAATTGGTGCAGCCACTCTGGAAAACAGTGTGGAGGTTCCTCAGAAAATTAAAAATAGACCTACCCTATGACCCAGCAATAGCACTGCTAGGAATTTATCCAAGGGATACAGGAGTACTGATGCATAGGGGCACTTGTACCCCAATGTTCATAGCAGCACTCTCAACAATAGCCAAATTATGGAAAGAGCCTAAATGTCCATCAACTGATGAATGGATAAAGAAATTGTGGTTTATACACACAATGGAATACTACGTGGCAATGAGAAAAAATGAAATGGCCTTTTGTAGCAACGTGGATGGAACTGGAGAGTGTGATGCTAAGTGAAATAAGCCATACAGAGAAAGACAGATACCATATGGTTTCACTCTTATGTGGATCCTGAGAAACTTAACAGGAACCCATGGGGGAGGGGAAGAAAAAAAAAAAAGAGGTTAGAGTGGGAGAGAGCCAAAGCATAAGAGACTGTTAAAAACTGAGAACAAACTGAGGGTTGATGGGGGGTGGGAGGGAGGAGAGGGTGGGTGATGGGTATTGAGGAGGGCATCTTTTGGGATGAACACTGGGTGTTGTATGGAAACCAATTTGTCAATAAATTTCATATATAAAAAAATAAAATAAATAAATAAATTCTACACCTGAAAAAAAAATTAATATATATTTTATTCCTAGGCATTTAGAGGGTGATTGGAAATAGTATTTTTTAAAGTACATTTCAAATCACTTGCTGTGTTAATATAGGGATGAAAGCAATAGATTTTTTATACTGATTTTTTTTATCCATCTAGCAACCTTGGTGAAACTTGTAAATTTAAACAGTTTATCTGAAGTTTGTCTTGTTTAAATGTCACCTCTTCTTTATTCTCTTTTTCATGAAGAGTCTTGACTGAGATTTTTAAATTATATTTACAAATATCTAGCTTTTGATCTCATTGGCCTTTTTAAAAAAGATAGTATGTTATGAGAATTTGTTATTATTCTGTGAGTTTAATGCAGTTTATTTATTATAGTTACTAATATATTTGGATTCATTTCTGGAACCTGCATAAGGTCCTAGCTACAGACTTTGTATGGACTTGGGTATATACTTTGTGTCTTTTTACTCAGTCTCTGGCACTTAATAGCTCTAGCTGTTGAACAAACGACTTAACCTCCCTTTGCTTCACTTTTGTCATTGGTAATGTGAGGGTTTATTATCAGGTGACATACTTGATGAGGCTGTGAGGAATAAAGGACTTGTAAAACCTTGAGAGCAGTACTCAGCATATATAAGCTTTATGTAACTGTTAGTTGTTGTTATTCATAATATCTTGTTTTGGTGCTGGCTTCGGCAGCACATATACATAATATCTTGTTTTGTTCTTTAGATTTAATCGACTTTTTATTTGATTTTCCCCCTTCCAACATTTTTTAAGTCTTTTTTTAATGTTTGTTTATTTATTTTTGAGACAGAGTGGGTGAACACAAGCAGGGGAGGGGCAGGGAAAGAAGGAGAAATAGAATCCCAAGCAAGCTCCATGACATAGGCACAGAGCCTGATGTGGGGCTCGATCTTAAAAACAATGAGATCATGACCTGAGCTGATATCAGGAGTAGAAACTTACCCAACTGAGCCACCCAGCCCTCCCCCCCTTTCCAACATCATGGATTCACTGAATTTCCTTTATTCCTTCCCTTCTCTCTATACACACAACGATGATTTGGAAGTTTTCCATTTATATTTCTTGGAAGTAATCAGTAGCTCCTCTAAATATGTCAGACTTAGAATATCTTAACCTTTCTCACCACTTTTTTTATGTTGTTGTCAAGTATGTTCGTATCACCAAATATTTAATTCCTCAACTTAGTTGTCATGTTTATTTTTATATTTTTTTGTAAATACATACAGTGCAAGTGGTAGCGGCAGAGAGAGAGGGGGAGAGAGAGAATCCCAAACAGGCTCCATGCTGCCAGCAGAGAATGGATGCAGGGCTCGAATTCACAAAAGCACCAGATTCTAACTTGACCTGAAGCCAAGATTCTGACACTTAACTGACAAGCCGCCCAGGTGCCCCGTCATGTTTATTTTTATGCAGTCAACTCATGCTTAGATTTGTTAAAATGTTTGCTAATTCCCTTGTTCACCTTTGTTCAAGTATCCCATTCCTTCTTTCTATGTCAAATTTCCTTTAAATTTCTTGAAAAATATTTTGTACTTCTGGGGCTTCTAGCTGCTTTGCTCAGTCAAAAGAGCACGTGACTTTTGATCTCAGGGTCATGAGTTTGATCCCCTTGTTGGGTATAGCAATTATTTAAATAAATAAAACTTAAACAAAATGTTTTATAATTTTAATATTCCTATCATGGAGGGTCACTTAGTGATTAATGTTCTCTCTCTAAGTATCTTGATTTCCTTCTTACTTTTAAATGATAATTTAGCTGAACATTTAAGTTGATGGTTATTTTCTCTCAGTACTTTGAAATACCCCTTTGCCTTTTGACTTCTGTGATTGTTCTTGGGAAGCCTGCTGTCAGTCTATTTCTTGTTCTTTTTAATGTTTCCTGTCTTTGATTTTAGGTTATTTAAAAAAATCTTTGGGGCACCTGGGTGACTCAGTTGGTTGAGCATCTGGCTTTGGCTCAGGTCATGATCTCATGGTTTGTGGGTTGGAGCTCCATGTCAGGCTCTGTACTGACAGTTCAGAGCCTGGAGCCTGCTTCAGATTCTGTGACTCGCTCTATTTCTGCCCCGGGCCTGCTCAGACTCTGTCTCTGTCTCTGTCTCAAAAACAAATAACCATTTTTAAAAAATTAAAAAAATCTTCCTCTTTGGTGTTCTCCAGTTTTACTGCACATGTGTCTACTGTGGATTTATATTTAAGTCTTTTTATTGATATTCAGTTTGCTTCTTAGTCTGAGAAGTATGCCTTTAATCCATTCTATAAAATTAACTACCATTTGGTATTTGAATGGTGCCTTTTCCAATGCTTTTTTCCTTACACAACTCCTAGTGGATGCATGTTAGTTTTTCTTATTTCTATCCTTTATCTCTCCTTTATATTCTATTTATTTTCTTAAATGTTTATTTATTTATTTTTGAGAGAGAGAGAGAGAGAGAGAGAGAGAGGCAGAGAGAGAGGGGAACAGAAAATCCCAGGCAGGCTCTGTGCTTTCAGGGCTGAGCTTGATCCCATGAACCATGAGATCATGACCTGAACCAAAATCAATAGTTGGACACTTAACTGACTGGGCTATCCAGGTGCCCCAGCTTTCTTTTATGTTTTATACCTCTTTACCTCTTACTATTGTTTTCTGGTTAGTTCCTTCCAATCTATTTCTTCTTGGTGTGTACAAAACAACACTTGGTATTTATTTTATTAATTTATCAGTTATTAAAGGTATGCCTTATCTTTATATGTGAATAACCTGTATCTCCAACTAGATGCTAAGCTTCCTGAGGGCAGTTGGCTGGCTACATCTTATATGTCTTTGGGGTATTGTGACTCAGAGCATGGATTCTGGAAATATATCACCTTGCCTTGAATTCTGGCTCTATCACCTACTACCTTTGAAGTCTCAGACACCATTACTTTGCTCTCTACAGTACAATGAACATAGTAGTAGTACAGTTCTCAGAAGGTGCTGAGGCACTTAGCACTATGTGAATATTAGCTATTATACTATTTTTCCATAAAGCAAAACTGTTAAATAAACTTGACTTCATGAAATGATTTGGCATTTAGAAAGAATTTTGAAGAGTAAATCAGTAAGTGCTTAATGTTAGAGGAGGGAAATAAACAATAAATGAATACTATAGGCAGAAAAAATAACATGTATGTAAGTATGAGAGTTGTAATGTGTGGAGTGTATTTGAGAAATGCAGCAGATTGCCTTGGCCGACCCATATCCTCTCAGCATTCAAGGGTCAGTATGTAAGCTGACTTCCTATTGCTCTCTACTGGAAGTCTGCCCCTTGACCTGGCTACCCAGCAAGTGGAATTCATGCCTTTGGGAGTATCCCTCAGCCAATGATGGATGAAGCTGGAGAATAAATACTCCAGCTCCCTACCTTTCAAATGTGATAACTCTGAGTTGTGTTTTATATTTTCTCCCAAATTCTCAGTGAAATTGAACACCAGTTACCTTCTAAGGTTACTTGCTTACAATGTATCCTGCTATACCTTTTTCTTTTTTTTTTGCCCCTAGTCCTACTTTGCTACATACCTATGCATCCTTTCTGGGATCCTGCCAAATCATCTGCGTAGTCTCAAAGCCCATTTTTTAAAGGACTTTTTGGGCACCCAGACTAAAAGGAGAAATAGTAAGGAATTTTGAGAGGTTGGAGTTCTGGAGAGATAGGATATGTGAGGAAAATACCAAAGTAAATGAGTTAAGGAAGGCAGTTTGTGAACATATTGACACGATGGCCAAAGTTAAACCTTTAATGTTACAGGAATTTCCTTCCCACAACCTTCATAAAGTGATCTGTTTTTGTGTACTAATTTGAGTAGTTCATATTTGTTGTTTTCTCTCTTTTCTCTCTGATACGTAGATCACCCTGTAACATTTGACAGATATTTACATTTTCAGGAGTCACTAAAGCCCTAAGAAAATTATGGACTAAGTTTACTTGATCCTAGAACGATTTTAGGTTTTTTGATTGGGTTTTTTCCAGTCCCAGGTACAAAATGTGTTTTATAAATGATATCTATCTATTATTATATGCATCCTCAAGTGAATGAAAATCTTCTTTTCTGTCCTCTCCTATTCTCTCCATCACTTTATTTATTTGATTTTGGGGGAAAGTGGAAAGGGAAGATAAACATTTCCCCCTTGTTCTACTTTTCAGTATTTTAAAATGCACCTGTGTTAGTTTTAAATGAAAATGAAAATTTAAAATTAGAATTTTCAGATACTGAATGATTGGGTTTCTTAATTTTATGTCCAAATGTTTCTAGGTAATTATCTTTTTTGTTCTTTCACTGCTTTGTGTCAACCTTCTGATAAGACTGCAGAAACAAGATATATTTGAAAGTCTTCAGTCTATTTCCTGCTTCTGAAGTGTAAATGCTTTAATTATTTGAAATTCTCTGAGGTCTCCTTCCAAAGAGCTGTCAGAACATTGCAATTCCACTCATGAACATCTTTCTCAGGCCCAGCTCAAGGTTTGTGATTTAATGAGATAGGCATTTCAAATAGCGACTTGGTAAGTATTTCAGAGCAAAACTTGTGATAAAGGTTCTGTGTTCCTCAGGGGATCTTTAATTTTTTGGATTAGGTCAATTCTTGGGAGGGTGTTTACTGTGAGATTGGCATGTATTGCCTCAGATTTATAAATGAAGTTTTTCATCTTGCAAGAAAACAAAAGTTTCACCTCTCATCTTGCTTTTCTATTTTGAAGGAGTACAAAAATTTCCAAAGTAAGGGTAGACCACATGCCTTCCTGGAGTCCTTGGGGTGTCCTATGAGATAATGGATTTGTATATCATAATGCCTAATCATACCTGTAATAATACTAACACTGTTGGAAGGATTGACAGGCTATCTAGTCCAACCAGATTTTGTAGATGAGAAATCTAAGATCCTGAGGGTTAAATGGGTTACCTAAGATGAACAGGCAGGTTAATACTGGCCAAATACTTGCTCTCTTGACTCCTTGGTTCAGTGCTGTTTCCATGTTATAGAAAAGTTTCTGTTCTGTTCCCAACATTACTTCAGAGGGTTCCTTCATTTTGACTGTCTTCAAAGAAAAAATAAAATTATTCATTTAAGCTCCTGCATCACATAGACAACATTTAAGACATAATATGGCATACACATTTCTCATTATCTGTACTTGCCAAACATAGGAACTGAATAGATTCAGATAAAATTACTGAGATAGGGCTAGTATCCCTTGCTATCCATACTCATCCCATTTGATATTAAAAGTACAGGAATAACTTCTGTAGATTCATTCAATATCTGAACTTACTTTCCTAATTCTTTCTCCTGCAACAACTAGATTCAATAATGAAGTTGCTTAGATTTGCAACAGGACAGATCTGGGAAAATTATGCATCTTAGCAATCATAGAATCTCTTTGTTTTAAGCAATAGCAATATTCATGTAGTTGAAACACTCATCTTTCTGAAGAAGGCATTTAGCAACTATACCATTTAGCAACTATACCAACATAGTTTCCTAGTTGTAGGGAACAAGGGACCAGCATCTGGAAGCTCTAAGATAGTTGGCCATTGGTATACAAGGAGGCCGATTTGAATGCCCTATTTCTGTCAGTGACTTCTCTGGTGATAATTCTCTCACTCATATGATGTAAAAATCTGACAGTGTCAAATAAAAGATAATTTTTTAGTCCTTATCTTACTGGAATAACTCATCTTGATCCCTGTTCTCTTGACCTCTATAATACCCACCCTCGTTACTCTTTGAATTGACTGATGGTCTCTCCCATTTCATTTGTAGAATCCTCTGCCTTCTTTCACTTCCTGAATGTTAATTTTATTAGCTATCAGTGTTCTATTCCTGTCCCAGTTCTTCTCACTCTATTTAATGATCTTATATGCATATAAAGTACTTAATATGTATCTGGTCCAGTTGGAAAATAAGCAAATAGATGCTTCCTTTGTTCTTAAGGTTTTCAATGCCACCTATATGCTGATAACTCATATATAATTAACATGCTGTGTCTCCATCTACATGTTACCTAGACTGTCCTAACTCAATATGCAAAATAACTCATCTACAGTATTATCTATGTCAATTGTAGAACCTGCTCATTCCCCAAAGTTAGAAACTAATTGCCCACCCTTTTCTCCTGTGCCCTTACCAACTCCAATCCAATGCATTTTAAAATTCTGCTGATATTTTATTCTAGGAAATTCTCTCATTCATTGTGCTCTTCATCCTTAATGTTACCAGCCTTAGTTGGAATTTTATCATTTCTCTTTCTGGTTACTTTAAGAGACTCCTACCCTGTGTCCTTGCCTTTAGATATGCTCTATCCAATCCCTTTCTCTGTACAGAAACCAGTATACCAATATCTGTATCTGAAATGTACATCTGATTCTATTCTTTTCTTATTGTTATTTTCAATGACTATCCATTTTCTAATGAATAAAATCTCACCTTCTTAGCATGGCCCAATAGGCTCTCTCTATGAACCTCTTGAGCTTTATCTTACAACAGTCTGTCTCTCACTTCATGCTTCATTTGCACAATATTGCTTATATTCCTCCTGTAGAAACCATCCTGTTCACTTTCATGCCTTATGTATTTGATGCCATTTTCCCCTTCTCCTCTCCTCTTCTATCTATTCCTACTTTTTTTTTTTATGAATCAGCCCTGTACTCATTCAGTAAAGCCACCCACAAAGACTTTAATGATTTCCTTAGTTGGATTATGTGTTTCCATATACTCAGAGTAACTATAACTTCACATACGACATTGTTTTATAATTATCTGTTTACAGATCTGTCACCTCTACAATAAAGGAATCTTTAGGTGTGGATATTTTGTCCTTTTTACTTCTATACCCAAGACGTGGACCTCAATGCTTGAAATAAAGCAGACCCTCAATAAGCATCTGTAGGATGAATGCTAGTGAGAGAGGATGGCTTCTGTTAGCCTTTATTCCGTAAACCCAGAAGACTCCAATCTGGCAGTATTGGAGGTTGGGTGGTTTACTCTGGAAGCTTTGTTGATGGATTGATCTGTGATCTCCTGAATTTATGGTCTATGGGGCAAGAGAGGGATAAACCCTTGGGTACACTTTGGTTTGCCCTGGTAAAAACACAATTCTGTCTATTCAAGTGCATAAATACTTATTCAGTGCATTCCCAATTTTAATTCAGACTACCACATTGCTTGCATGGATGTCTGAGCTGCTGTTTGATAACTGGTTTCCTTGCCTTAAATCTTGTCTCTTCTAATTCTTTCCCTGCACATAATTAACCTCCATAATCTTTCTCAGATGTTAAAATTCTTTGTTGTGTTCTGAAGCTTTTAGACAAAAGTCCAAACTCCTTAATGCAGCTTATAATAATGACATTTTATGATCTTATTCTTGCTTGTTTTTCTAACCTCATGGCTCACCATGCTATCCTGGCCCATGCAGTCTGCTAGACTGAATGGTTTTTGGTTTATTTGGCCTGTTTTATTTCAGGTCTTTAAGTTTGCTTGGAACCCTCTTCCTTTTTTGCCCTCATTGTCATTTCTAGGTTAACTCTTCACTAATCACTCAGGTGATAGCTCAGGTATTACTTCCTCCAGAAAGCTGTCCTTCATGTCCAAACTCAGGTTAGGGATTTTTTTTTTTTACGTCTTCCTCTCTACTGATTTCTCTTCCCATATTCTTCTGTAACACTCCTGTACTTCTCGCATACATAAATGTCACACTATCATAATTGCCTTTCTTACTGTCTATGTAACCCACTTAACCAAATCCTGAGAATGCAGAAAGCATGTCACTTGTGTTCCTTGTAGTATACTCAGCACCTAGTACAAGAGCTTGCACACGTTGGAGCTGAATATTTATTAAATGAATAAATGCATGCAGTATAAAGCCATTTTATATTATCTACTGGATTCCATGTCACCATGCTGTTGAGAAATTGCAAGATAAAGACATTTGGAACTCTGGAGTTAAAAAGAAACTTTGCTAGTAACACATGAGACTGTTCCTGACAGTACTGTGTGTGTTGTTTTCAGGTGTATAATTAGGAACATGGATTTTCTGACTTTTGTGTTCCTTCCAGACTTAGTGAGTCTGAATCTGTGAGTAACCATAAGAATGAAGAATCTTCTGAGAATAAATCACTAATAAGGGGAATGTGGTGACTGATGGAGCTAAGGTAGATAACCTCATTTCTACTTCTGTAAGGAGGAAAGTCCCCTTTCTGTACCAAAGTGAATGGGAGCCTCTAAGTCACTGACATTGGTCTCATATGCCAGGAATAGTTTTCTGGAACCATCATGAAATTTGGTTTCAGTTTCATGACAAGAGTATGGACTCAGGAAGACAAGCTAAGTATTGTTGTAGAGCATTTTGTCTTCTTGTGAGGTGTACAGCTAAAATTTATTAGTGACTCAGCAAGGCTGCCCTATTTTTAGGCCTAAGGGTTAGCTTGTCACACTTCAGAGAGTGGGAGACAGAGAGGAAGTGTTACCAGCTCAACTGAGTCTTGTTTTATTTATAAATTCTGTGTTGAATAATTTTAAATTGGTTATATTTAATTTGGGACCTGAAATAGATCAGACCCCCTTCCTACTTCCCTCATTTGAGTCAAAAGATATCAAAATAATTATTTATATATGTATTAACAAATAGTGGGTGTGTTGTATTTGTGGCTTTATTTGCTGCAGTGAGTATTAATGAAATATATAAAAAGATTTATCTTTCTTTCCTTGCAATTGATTCCAGCGTCCAAGGATGTATCCCTTAAGAAACTTGTTTTATCTCTCATTTCTCCTGTAGAGAAATAATCCTTAGCTATAGTTTGTCCAGTTATTTCTCATGTGTGACATTGGTCATTAGAAGATCCAAGAAGGGAAATGATGACTCACTCTGGATGAATCACTGCTACTCATGTGTAGATTGAGGACCATGGGTTTTATGACCTCTTCTGCTCTGAGTTCAGGAGTTCTGTAAGGGGGAGGATTTGTCCCAGAATAAATTCTAATAAGAGGAGTTGGGTAACCAATTGAGTTAAAGACAGACTTTCTTTCTAATTCATATTCTCTTTGGGTCATTGGTATTAATTGTGACAGACTGGCATACTGTTTTTAGACAACTGAAGTTTGGTCAAACAAATTCAACTTAAATAAGAACTGCCCTCTGCCTCTACCTGTGTGATTCTGGGTAATCACTTTAATTATTTCAGTTTCAATTTCCTCCTCTTTAAAATGGGATTAATTTGAACATGGCACAGAAGTCAGGAAAATACACCAAATGGGTTGATGGAAAATTTTCGATATTACTGACTAAACGAGGAAATTCAGAAGATATAGCTGTAATAAGTGTCATGGTTAATACAGTTAATTCCATTCAGCAGACTCCCCCGCTCCCCAATTCACATACATCCATGCATGCGCGCGCACGCGCACGCACACACACACACACGCACACACACACACACACACACACACAGGTTTACGAGTCATTCTTAGGCCCTTTTCCCATGACTTCATCAGGGATTTGTGCACCCTTCACCCAGCAGCCAGGTGGCAGTTGAAAAATTCATAAGTTTAGTTTCCTTTTAACATAAGAGCTAAGATTTACTTTGCATCCATACTAGCCTAGACAAAAGCTTAGTGCTGTACATAAATTACCTTGTTGAGCCTTCAAACTGATATGTTGAGGCACGTATTACCATGATTCCTATCAAAAGAGTAATTATGGAGGAAATAAAGTTCAGATCGTGGAGTCATGTTTCCGCTGGAATTTTAAGAGGTAAACACAAACAAGTAGGGGCGATAAGAGGGATTTGATCTGGGAGTTCTGCTGTGGTTGATTGGTCCTCTTCGTCTTAGTTTGAGAAAGATTACAGGCAGAACCACTATGTATAGTTAGTCAGGTGTTTCATAGCACTAGGATAGCAGGACCCACAAGGACATAAATTTATGATGAACCCACCCATATTCTGCCCCCTAAGGTCTGTGCCATAGCACGGAGCCAGGACTGCCCAGAGAATGGTTCTGGGTGCCTCACATCCCATACCAGTGATCATTGGCCAAGCCATCTGCCTGTAGAGCTGTTCCCATTTCCTAATTTCTACAAAGGTAACATGTGGCTCAGCTGAGACTTTATGAGTTTGAGTGGTGCTTGGCTGGTTTGGTCAGAAGGCCCAGTGACTCTTGATCTTGAGGTTGTAAGTTTGAGCCCCACACTGGATGTGGAGATTACTCCAAGAGACTTAAAAAAAAAAAAGTAAGAGTTTGAGAAACAGCTACCTAGCTGAAGACTGAGCTACTTACACAGGGTGATGTGTTAACATGGAAAAAAATCTAAATTGTTAATGACATCTTTTGGCTTCAGAACTTAGTATTTAGTAGTTAGAGTGCACTGTTTTCATTTTCATCTGAAGCTCTGCACTGCAATATGGTAGCCACTAGCCATATGTAGCCACTTAAATTTAAATTAAAGAAAATTAAATAAAAAATTCACTTCCTTGGTTACACTAACCACATTTCACGTGCTTAATAGCTATAGCTACATATGGTTTATGGCTGCCATAGTGGTCAGTGCAGAATTATAGAACATTTCCATCATTTCATAAAGTTCTCCTGGGCAGTGCTGGTATATTCAACTTTTTTTAAGATATAGATTGTTCCTTGATCCACCTTAAATTATTTAGGCCACTATATTTCCTTTGGTAAGGAAATGTGCTTACGAAACCTGAATAACATGCAAATTCTTATTAAAAGTTTTCATGTGGTTTCCAAATTTGTAACTCAAATTATTTATTCTTTAGCTGTATCTCTGGTCCCGTCTCCAGAGGCAACTCTTGTTATCAGTTGTGTGTATTCTCCCTGAGATTCACACAAATAGAAATAGCACACTCATGTATGCAAACACATCTTCTTTCATTATTTTTCAATCAACTGATAGCAGACTTTACAAGTTGTTCTACAGCTTAATATTTTTCACAATGTATCTTGAAGATAATTTTATTATTATTATTATTATGTTAGTATTTCATTCACTTTGATGACTGTATGATATTTAATTGTATGATGTGTGTGTATATTATATGTGTGTATATGTGTTGCTTCTAATTGTTTTCTGTTATAAATATTGCAAAGAATGACTTATACATATGTCATTTCAAATTTATAGGATTATATTTACAGGAAAATTTCTGAAAGAGGATTTGCTGTGTCTAGGTGAAATGCATTTGAAGTTGGTAAATTTATAAGCAAATTTTCCATAATAGTGTCCTATTGATTTACACTTTGGTTAGGCATATGTAAGTGTTCATGTTTCTCCACACCATCCTCAACCGGATGCATTATCCATCTTTCCCCAGTGTTATAAGTGGAAAATTATATGTCTGGGCAGTTCTGATTTGGGTTTATCTTGTAAGAGGAGACAACTTTCATGTATTTAATAATCATTTGGTTATATTTTTGACTTCATGAAGAAGTGTTCCTTTTTATCTGAAGTCCTTTTACCTGGGATACAGCTTGTATTGACTCACTTGTGGCACTATTTTTAGATTTCTTCTTTGGGTATTCCAATTATGTATATGTTGAATCCCCTTTATCTGTACTTCTTGTCTTTTTCTCTTACATGTTAAACTATCATGATTTACTTTTTCTTTGTCTTTTTCACATTGGTTATAGCCTTCCATTATTGTGTTTTTAACATTATTCATTCTGTTTCTTCCACTTTTGTCTTCATTTATGTATTTTGTTTGTTTAATCTTTTTCTGGGCTTTTTAGTTCACAAACATCTCATCCTTAAACATCCATAATATTTTTTTTATAGGGATGATTAATTCGTTAATTTGGAGGACTATAACTAATGGAATATTTTGTGATAATTTTTATATGTCCCATGTTATTTTTTTGTATGTGTGTGGCTTTTATTTATTTTACTTTTGTTTCATATTTTTATTTCTGCATTTCTGTAGCATTTTTGTATAGATCCTGTGCTGATCTATTAGGTTCACTATTCACCCTTAAAGGAAGTAAAATTTTCCTGGACCTGGTACTGATAGAAAATGTGTGTGATGGAGGAGTTGTCATTATATTCCAGACTAACTGGTATTATTTTAAGATCCTTGGGCTTGTGGGGAATTCATATAGCAATTACTTCTCACCAGCGTCGGGACTGTTGACAATGTAAGGTCTCTCTTCTGCTTTCTTGGTTCAGAGGCAGACAGCTTCCTGAAAATATAGCTTGTCTGTGCAATAAAATTTTTAGCCCCACCCTATTTCCATCTTCCCCCCATGTGCGTACCACTGTCCTGCTGTTAAAAACAAAGGCTTTAGCAATCATGACTTAGGTTATGCTCTTTTAAAAAGTTATTTTTACTGTTTGTTTTTTTCCTGATTCTAACTGCCATGATTTCTTCTATCCGATTCTTTGTGTGTGCCCTTGCTTGATTCCCATTGTATGAACAGCTCCTACAACTATCCTGTGGTTCTACATTTTATGTTGACCATTTTTGCCAAAAGTGGGATTTTAATTACATTTGCAATTTTCATTCTTAGGAAGAAAAGAAGGAAATGCCCACTTTATTCCACATTATTAAATTGAGCATCCTTTGTATTACTTTTTGGGATATTTTGTAATTTCTTAACTTTTCCAAAAAAAAAAAAAATGAAGGCATGGTCCTTGAGATTTCAGCCTTTATCATTTGTTTTATTTTGATCCAGTTCAAGATGTCCAGTTACTTAACAGAACTTCTTCCGAGCAATTCTAATACCTCACATTTAAATTGTTTAGAGATAAATTTATCCTCTTCTCTCACTATACCGTGTTTTTCTAGAATTATGAAAACTTCCTATCAGCAGACTTCAAACATTACCACTGTGTTTTACTCTTCCACATGTTCCTTACCCCACACCTGTGTAATTAGTCACCAACTTCTTTTTTTTTTAATTTTTTTCAACGTTTATTTATTTTTGAGACAGAGAGAGGCAGAGCATGAATGGGGGAGGGTCAGAGAGAGAGAGAGACACAGAATCTGAAACAGGCTCCAGGCTCTGAGTGGTCAGCACAGAGCCCGACGTGGGGCTCGAACTCACGGACCGCGTGATCATGACCTGAGCTGAAGTCAGATGCTTAAACGACTAGGCACCCAGGTGCCCCAGTCACCAGCTTCTTTAATGACTACAACATTAATTATACCCTACCATGTGAATGAGACAGTATGTAGGTACTGGATAGTAATGCCCTTGGACTTGAGTTAGGGATATTTCTGCCTTGAGCCCTTAAGCTTTTGAGAACCCTGTGTGTCATAAATCCATATTCAGAATTACTTTAAAACTCCTAGGCATCCAGAGTTCAGCACTGGCACAGATATTTTTGTGGCTCTAAGAAATGCTTCTTAACGTATCCTATCCTATTTCCTTAGAAGGAAAAGTGTACTAAAGCCCCCAAATTTGGTGGACTGTGCCCCTCTTATGTTGAATATGGACACTCTTTTGGAGTATGGGGAGGATTTGAGCAGTGAAATCTTAAGAATGAAAAATACAAATTATTTCAAGTTGTCATATTTTTTTCCTCATCATGAATGCAATAAATTTTAATACTATTTTTTTCCCGGTAGTGCTGAGCAATCATTTTTTTTCTACTTCTTATCATTTATAATTCATGGTTTGGGAGGTACTCTTAAGTTAACACATTATTTATCACAGTTGGACATAGGGAATAAAGAACCTTTTATAATATTAAATAATTCATATTACTCCTAAGTGAGTATACTTACAGTTCTAGCTATAACATATGAAGCCAATTCTTTATATTAGCAACTAGATGAAGGTTGATCCCTAGAACTTCAAATAGTCTTATTTTTATAAAAATACTTTATAAGGATAAATAAAACGGAATTACATGGTTTTCAAAATTAAATGAAAATCTCTAGCTTTATTAAAATTATCAATTTTAAAATTTGATGTTAACTAATTATAGTATTTTATGTTTTTTGAATATTTTAAAAGAAAAACTAACATTTCTGAAATTATGTGTGAGAAATACCTTCACTTTTTTATATTTGTTTTCATATGTAATTTTGACAAAATACATTTGAATTGTGAAAACTATGTTTATATTCTTAACCATTTAGATCATTGATGTCAATAGGAGACAAATAATGTAAAAAGGAGATATTGATCAACATAATTCTTGTTGAGATAAAGGCAACAAAGATAAATTTATTTGAAGAAACATATACTAGTTTATAAATTATACTAAATATTTTTTACTTTATTACTCATCTAATTGCTGACCCACTAACAAATTATGCAGATATGTGCAATAGTAAGTAAATTTAATAAACATTTTAGTTTTGCTCAATTTTAGTCATATAAAAACATATCTATGTTTTTATAAACATATATAACTTTTAGAAACCTAAAGTTATAAAAGCATAAATTTAATATTTTTTTCAGTTTTTTTGTTTAAAGGTAAATATGTCAAGGTAAAAGGATAGAAAGTATATTAAATCTCCACTTGAGAGTGTAATTTATTAACTTTTATATTCTCAGGCCCTACAAATAAACAAGAAGATTCTGGTTGTGATCCTTTCATTTCCATCTCTATGGTATTCACTGAATTTGCCTTTGAAAGAGTTTCTAATTCCAGTGGAGACATGATGCTTTGTTAGTATTTGAAATCCTTACAGTTGTCTTACACAGAAGTACTTAATAAATAATTGAGAATTAGGCTGAATTGAGTTGACAGAACAAATAAATAAGAGGAAGAAAGATATTGTCCATGAAGAGAAATAAGTAGATGGGTTTGGGGGAGGGAAAGGACACGACCACTAAGGACGGTCATTTAAAGTCTCTTACATCTGTTGGAATTGTGTTGGAAATCATTCCACATAATTTCCTGAAATACAAAGTACCTGGCTCATGTTTCACATTACGATATAGCTCTTTTTAAAACCAGAAAAGATACAGGAGAAAACATTATGTGTGAATCCAGTAAGTCTTACTTGTTATGGGACTCTTGAGAAGACAGTTGGAAAGAATTCTTATCCTTAGATGCTTTTGTTCACAATTGGAAATCTGATCAGTGTCTTGCTTCTGTGCTATAGGCTCACTTAAATGATTTTTAAAAATCTGTGTGTGGTTTTACATTCACACTATGTACCAAGTTTTCTTTCCTACATACGTAACATTAAATGAAATAAATATACTGGGAAAATCCAGAGGAGCCTTGAGAAAATCTAGCAGTTGTCATTACCATGGATGGGAAAACAAAACACTGGCTAGTTTGTGAGACTAGAGTTTTACAAATCCTTTTCTGAGTGATTCTGTTTACTGTTGGAAATATTTATGTATATATATAATATATATATATCTCCACATATAAATATATATGTATATATACACACATAGAATATATATACACATAAAGAGAAAATTTTATATATTTAATTGTGTGTATATAATATATATTATGGATAATATGTATTATATATCTATACATACATATATATAATATACATACATATATATTATATATATGTTATATATATATAACATATATATATGAGTTTGGAGCCTGCTGTGTTGAAAAGAATGTTTTGAAAGTATTACAGACTGTGTGCCATTGCTCAGATGACACAAAGAAAAATCATTTTTCCATCTCTTAAGACAACCACATAACTACTTGTGATTAGTTTCTCACTTTTCAGGTGAAGATCAAAGATTAACTCAATATTTTGAAATATAACAGGTTAAGGCTGGGGGGAAATTTTGCTTCCAAATCTTTAAAAAAGAATATAAGAGTTTAGGGGAGTAAAGAAAAACAAACCAGAGAGTAAAATTTTTAAAATGTAATGTAACTATAGGTATTTTTGCTCAGGAAGGACAGTAGGTTACATGCATGACTGTTGGCTTTAACTTTTTTTTAACTGTATCTATGGTGTCTATATTATTTTCCAGGGTTTTTAAAAATAATTACATTTGATAAAGTGACTTCCTATTTAGTTTGCTGCTTTTGTGTGTTCTTCAACTGTCTAGTCTATGTGCTTAAAGATGTAGTTGCTAAGGGGAACCAACTAAGAATTGTTAACTGACAAGTAACTAAGTAGATACTTCAAATAGATGCTGTTTTTATTTTAATTTTATTTTTTAAAATGTTTATTATTTTTGAGAGAGAGAAAGAGTGCAAGTTGGGGAAGGGCAGAGAGATAGAAGAGAACAGAGGATCTGAAGCAGGCTCCGTTCAGACAGCACAGAGCCCGATGTGGGGCTTGAACTCAAACTGTGAGATTATGACCTGAGCCAAAGTCGGACACTTAACCAAGTGAGCTATGTAGGTGCCCCATGATGTGTTTTTAAAGGCCATCATGGAGGATGGAGGACAGAGGGAGATCAAAGTTTTGATGTGGACTTCTTTGTGGATTTTTTCAGTTGAATAGGTATTTCCTAATTGGTAGAATTACTACAGATGCATGCAACAGATTTTATATAGGTCTCATCTATTATCCTTTTCTTTAATGTTCTGCCTCAAAATTTTAGGAAGGGGGTTTGAGAGTTGGTCAGTGGGCTGATGGAATGAATAGGAAAAATTTCATACAGGGAGTAAATGAGCTGGAAGCTTAGATAATGTACTAGGAACTTTTAGTTGGAAATCCCAAGATGGATCATTCAATAGCTGGAGACTTTTGGCTCTAAATTAATTTTGGTATAAGTGATCACTCTTAGTAATAGCCATAGATTAGAAAGGAAATATACCTTGTAGAATTTATAGGTTTCACATGTGTGTGTGTATGTGTTTAACGTTTATTTTATTCTATAAAATTATCTACTTTTGTGGAATACATTACTTCCAAGCTTATTTCTAATAGAAAACTTGAAATTCATGCATGACCATTTTTCTCAAGACTCAAATTGCTACAAAAAATAAAGGTTCAACTTAGAGTTGTTTTATACTAGCTCCTATTACGTAATTGTTTTACCTGGATTGCTATGCCCCATGACCCAGTTAAGTGGCCAGTTTTTAGTCCCTTCCTCTTAAAAAGGAAGTAATGAGAGGCTCTCTCTCATCCTTAACCCAAATGATCTAAGGCTTCGACAAAGATGAAGCCCAAATTCACCTTTTGGCCTCACCTTTTGATTTAATTTCGATTCTACTGACTCTACTTCTGGCCTAGATTTATTAAAGTCCTCTCTGATTTTCCTTCTGACCTCTTTGCTGACCTGCTGACGTCAATTTAAAATTCCCAAGGAGTGTTTTTAGCTTAGGCTTCCCTATTTTCCATGCCAAACTTGGTAATAAAAGTCCTATGTGCATATGACCAAAAGGAAATGTGTAAATTAGCAGAGAAACTCTGTGTTAAAGCAGATTGAATCTGTGAATCTTTCAAATTTCTAAGAGGCATCAATTAGATAGAAGTTAAATTCCTGCATATTTCTTCAGCAAATTAAGTCACAGGTACAAACTTGCACTTAATTGATTCATTGCATTCCTAAATATTTATTGTGTACATACTGTGTGATGTGCATTGTTCTAGATCCTGAGTGTATGAAACAATCAAAACCTCTGCCTACATGAAATCTAACCTCTAGTGGGTGGAACATGTAGTGAACAATTTTTTGTCTCCTTACTTGGTAATGGTGCTTAGTGGGCATGAAGAGCCTGTACTGACAAGATCTGGTTAGGAAAAGCAAACTTCAAATAATAGAGGCCATTACCATTATTTTTTTAAAGGTTGATGTCCCTAGTGTTCACTGAAGCCTGCCACCTCCAGTCTGACAACTGGGGAAACATATTATTTTCCCTTTTATTTTATTTTGAAATTATTTTATCATAAAAGCTTCCTCTATCTCAGTTATCCAAAAATTGTGATTCGTCAATTAAGGAAGTATCTCAAAGAACAACATAGGAGGACCTCAAGAATCTTCCTGGTATAGTCTTATGGCAAATGCTGTCTCATTTTTCCATAAAGTACAGTCTTCCAGTAGTCAGTGAAGTTGAATTGACCCCAAAGTGGCATCAGACATTTGATGTAATGATTTGGAAGAGAAGAATTAGGAGGGTGGAATTACTGAGGCATAGCTTAACAATGGTAGTGATAAACCATATTGAACTGGTTAAAACATTTCAATTGCTGGAACAGCAAAACAAATGGTGCTTAAGAGCATAAGAGAAAATCAGAGTTTCTCCATAAGGTCATTCAGTTTCTTTTATAGTCTCTGTTTGCTTTCTTCCCATAAACTTATTTATATCTGTAGAGGAAAAAACAAATATGTTTATTTTTATTCAAGCTCTTTAAGCCCTTATGAGCTTGCCTAGAGCAGCTAAGTCAGTTCTATTTGTACGTCTGTGGTAAAGGTCTGATATATTTTCTCTGGCTGTATTTTTCTTTTACTGTGTTTCCCTGGAAAGATTCACCCTTTGAAGAATTTATCTCCCACTGATTGGTTCTCTGGCTGACTGCTGTTGCCTGCTCTGAAGTTGACCTCATGATTTGCAATGTATTCTGAGGTGAGTGAGTCACTTCATTGGCAATAGTCATGCAACTGTGAAATCTCTGTGGTGGTTTCCCTGGCCATTTCTGCCAATTCAAAATTCCAGAGACACTATAATACTGACTTCAGTTTTCACACCCAAAGAAAGGGAGGCTGGTCAGGGCTTCTGTATATGTTTATGCAGGAAGGTGGAAAGACTCTTGCAGAGACTGGTCCACTTGCAAATTTTCCAAGCGGCCTGACACTGCCCCTCCTTCTCTTTAGTATCCTGTGCATTTCTCAAAGAATGGACAGAGTAGAACTAGTCTTATCTCCATCTTGAAGACCCACTGACATTCTCTTGGGATCTAGGCATCACAAGTGGTCGGTCTTTCTCAACCTCTCTCTGTCTGTTTTTTAACACTCCCGAAAATAATGTAAATCCCCTGTCAGAGGAAGGCCAGCCCTTAAAAATCACTGCCATTGATCAGGAGCTCCTTGAGAGTTAGCATTGTTGAATTATACATTGTTGAAGAATGGTTCAGGGCACTTAGTGGGTACTTAATATTTGTTGATGTGCGGAATAAATGAGAAACAGTTGCTATGTTGCAGTTTTAAATGAGTACAGCTGTACAAAGTGTGCCAGATTTGAGCTAAAAGAATGTGGTTGGCATGCCGTTGACACTGGTAGTCTTGGTTTGGGATTTTGTGTCATCTGAAGGACAGTCTCTAGTGAAGAAAAACTTTGTAGCAGAACTAGACTGCTGTTACAAGTGAGAATATCCTGCTGCGTCTAGACATTTTATATGTGGAAGGAGAGTGCTTCCTTTGCATGTCTGAGCTATAAAGCTCACTCTCTCTGTCTCCAAACTGTTGTAAATGCTTTTAAGAGCATAGTAGGGAATGGTCCCAAAGAGAGCCAGGGCTATTTGTTTGGAAGCTGCAATACCAGTTTTCCAAATAAACAACAGATTCACAAATTCTCTGTCCTTGAAAATGTTCCCATTTCTGCTTTGAAGGGATGTATCAGGTCTAACCCATAAGAAACAAGAGATTTGTGAACAACAGCTTGGGAATAAAGGAAAGAAATGCTTTCCAATGCCGAAATGTATGAACAGTCTTCACTTTTGAGCTTACAGAGTGCCTCATGCTGAAATTCAGTAGCCACGCTGAAAATGGGTTGCATATGGGAATATATTTTTTCCAGAGCAATCTATTGCTTCCCCCAAAATGACTCCAGAAGTGACATAGGCTTCTGTTACTTCCTTTTTAAATGTCCTATCCTCTTTGTTCTGTGCTCAACTTCTAGCTCCGCTCCTCAAAACTAAGGTGTTAGTGCTATTATAAACCTACTAACTGCAGAGACAATTGGTGACATCCACCTTTGTGATGTGATAATCCTTTGATGACATGGGATGTTGCTGTTCAGGAAAGGGTCCCTGAGGGTGAAAGTGTAGTAGATTCAGGACATGGTAAGTAGTATGTCTCCAGATACCACTTACCAGAGCTTCATTATTAGAAAAGTTTGAAGCCTTGTCAATCTGTGTATCACTTGTAAAGTCAGGAACCATGAAAGCCAGTTGAAAATCTGTAATCTCCTTTTAGGAGGAAAGGCAGTTGATTAAGAAGTAGATCAACCCAACATTTTATTTGGGATGAATTTTGCTGTTGGCTTTTTTTTTTTTTTTTTTTTTTTTTTTTTTGGCACAGACAGCAGTGTCTTTTGGTCAACTCATAGCCCAAGTAGAAATTCACAGAATCATATTTTGCATTTTTGTTGAGGATTAATTTTCTGGCATATCTGTCATCTCTGACCAAGATTTGCTGCTGTCTTCCTCCCCAGTTTCAACTCCATTTGGAAGCAGAGGTTTGATCTCCCTTTTATTAGGAAGATATTAAGTGATTTCTCAGCCACACAGAAAAGCTGTGCTGATTGCAGAAAATAGAAATGCTGACCCTAGTTTTTTCTCTTTTTTTCTTCTCAAGACAAAATGGTGCTTCTTGGATGCAGATTTCATTTTTGTGTCATAAGTGTTAGTACAATAGGTGTCCTCACTTATATTTGAGAGAAACTAATTTTCAGGCCAATGTTTAAAAGTACAACAGCCAGAGGTAGTTATAATTCTAGTCCTTCCAATATTGTAGAGGTAAATAATTAATCTTTTCTCCCTTTCCCCCTTCCCACACTCCTCTACTTATTGAACACTATGTATTAGATACTAATCAATGAGCTCTATACTAATTAATCCTTGCAACAATGCTTTGCTGTAGGTAGTGTAAATTTCTTTCTTTTTTTTCACATAATAAAACTGAAGCATTGAGAACTTAAGAAAACTGTAAGGGGTTAAATAGCAGCAAATAATGATATCACGTAAGCAGTCTGATTTTGGAAACCATACTCTTAACTGGACACTATAGAAGTTCTTATAGATGTAGATTCATCAGATAAGGGATTTGCAAATATCATCTCCACCCCCTATCAGAATCTTTCAAACAGTAGTAGCTTTAAATTTTGAAAAAGTCCGAATTATCATTTTTTAATTGTATTTTGGTTTTTGGAATTCTATATATATAACAAATCTTTCATCAATCCAAGGTCACAAAAGTTTTCTTCTATTTTTTCTAGAAGTTGTATAGTTTTAGGTTTGAAAGTTAGCTCTGTCACCCATTTTATTTTATTTTATTTTATTTTATTTTATTTTATTTTAATTTTTTTTTCTTTTTTTTTTTCAACGTTTATTTATTTTTGGGACAGAGAGAGACAGAGCATGAACGGGCGAGGGGCAGAGAGAGAGGGAGACACAGAATCGGAAACAGGCTCCAGGCTCTGAGCCATCAGCTCAGAGCCTGACGCGGGGCTCGAACTCACGGACCGCGAGATCGTGACCTGGCTGAAGTCGGACGCTTAACCGACTGCGCCACCCAGGCGCCCCTCTGTCACCCATTTTAAATTAATTAATTATATGTTGGAGGGACTCATCAAAATGTATTTTCATTTTTTAATATAGATATTGAGTTGTTCAAGCATGATTTGTTGAAAGGACTATTCTGTCTCCACAGAATTGCCTTTGCAGTGTGGTCAAAAGTCATTTGTCTGTGTATATAAATGAGTGTATTTCTGGATTCTCTGCTATGTTCCATTGATCTATTTGGCTATTTTGGTGCCAATGCCACACTACCTTTTTTTATTGTAGCTTTATAGTAAGTCTTGAAGTCAGATTGTTTTAATCCTCCAATTTAGCTCTTTTTTTCTTTTTTTTTTCAAAGTTGTTTTGACTACTCTAGATACTTTACATTTCCAAATGAATATTTCTAAGGGCCTGCTAGGGCTTTATGGATTCTATAGGTATTTGAGGAGAATTGACATTTGAACAAGATTGAGTACTTTAAATTATGAATAAGGTTTCTCTTATTTAGAACTTACAAAATTTCTCCCAGCAATGTTTTACAGCTTTAGTATTTAGGTTTTGTACACCTTTTGTCCAATTTATCCCTAAATAGCTTGATGTTCTTATGGATGATATCTTTAAAAAATTTTAATGTTACATGGTTCATTGCTAGCGTATAAAAATATGGTGGATTTTGATATTGATTTTGTATCTGTAAGCTCTCTTAAATTCACTTATTTGTTCCAGTGGCTTTTTATAGATTACACTGGATTCTTTTACAAAAATGATCATGTCATACACAAATAAGTATAGATAACTTCAACACAACTTGAACTAATTGTCAGTTATAGGATACTATATCCCAAAAAAGCATAAAACAAATGCTCTTAGAGCACACTTGAAACCTTTATCTAGAAAGACATATTCTGGACGGGCCATAAAATAAGTCTAAATAAATATAAAAGTTGTTCAATCACAGTGTGCTATTTGACCACAGTGGAATTAAATTAGAAATAAAAAAAGCAAGTATTTCTCTAAAATTTGAAGATTTTTTTGGTCATTATTTCTTCAAATATTTTCAGTCTTGTTTCTCTCACTTCTCCTTTGGGGACTCCAATTATATTACATTAGGCTGCTTGAAATTTTCCCAAGTTTACTGGTGATTTTGTCTTTTTTTTGTCTTTATTTTATTTTGAGAGAGAAACAAAGTTCGAGTGGAGGGAGGAGCAGAGAGAGAGTGAGACACAGAATCTGAAGCAGTCTCCAGGCTCTGAGCTGTCAGCACAGAGCCCGACGTAGGGTTCGAACTCACAGACTGTGAGATCATGACCTGAGCTGAAGTCGGATGCTTAACCGACTGAGCCACCTAGGCACCCCGAGGTTTTCAATTCATAAATTTTTTTCTATGTGTTTTTCAAATTGGATAGGTTATATTATCTTCAAGTTTACTACTTTTTTCTTCTGTAATGATTAATCTGCTATTAATCCTATCCAATGGATTTTTCTTTAAGGCATTATAGTATTCATCTGTAGAAGTTTAGGACTCTGTATTTTCCATATCCTTACTTAACTGTTTGAATATAAAAAATAAGCTATACTTACTGTTTTAATGTTTTTTGTCCAATAATTCTATCATCTGTGTCAATTTTAGGTTGGTTTGGATCATTTAAAATCTGCTCCCCTCCACCATTGGTCACCTTATTTATTCTTTCATTCCTGTTAATCTTTAATTGGGTGTTACATATTGTGAGTTTAACCTATTTAAGTGTTATATCTTTTTGTACTTTTAGATACCTCAAGCTTTGTTCTGACAGACAGTTAAGTTACTTGGAAATTTTTATTTTAGTTCAGTTTTTGGTCTTGTTAGGTACGAATGAGGCAGCATTGAGTCTAGGGCTAATTATCCTACACTACAGAGGCAAGACCCTTGTAAATACTCTTAACTATACTTGTGGAGAAGCCACTTTCCTCAATGTTGTGTAAGTATCAAATACTATTCCTTTTAATCCTTTTGGATGATTGTTTTTCCAGAGTTGATGCGCCATCATTACTCCACCGAATACCCAAGTGGAGCTTTTTATAGATCTCCAGTGTTCTGCATACAGCTATCTCCTCTCTGATACTGTGTTCTGTGATTCTAGCCATCTTGGTCTCTCTGGACTTTCAGCAATATCCATTTACATAAGAGATCCCAGGCTCATAACTGTACCATAGCCTGGAAATTCACTCAAGATACTGAGCTGGGCTTATCTTGCTTGTTTCCCATGTCTCAGGGATCACTAACCTATGCTGCCTGGTATCCAGTGTCTTGAAAACCATTGTTTCAAACATTTTGTCTTGTTTCTTTGAATGTTTTAGGAAGAAGAGTAAATCCAGAAATAAAGAAATTAATTTGATTTTAGAAAATAACAAGAGTGTGCATTTCTTACTGTATGCATTCATCAATATCAGAGCTACTGCATAAGGAAAAGATCTCTTTTGAATTTTATTTCCTTGAGCCTACAACCTTTATATCTGTGTACATTTATTCTTCCAAAAGAGCTAGTTTGTTGCTTTCTGCTTTCGAATCTAAAACATTCATTATCTCTTAAAGGAACTGACAAGTCTTATTCGCCTATTAGTAAATAGTTAAATTAGTGTCTTTCAAATTTGCTTAGATAGTTAAACCACCACCTTAGCTTTTTGTGTAATGTAATCAAAGACAAATACATTTCATTTCATTTCATTTTATACACTACAGAATTTTTTTTACTTGCAAAAATATAATAATTACATGTACACACGTTCCACATCTCAAGTAATAACACTAATTTAATCATCCATTTTTCTATTCAACATGTACTTATTGATTACGTATTGTGGTACATGCATGATCTTGGATATAATCTTCATTACTGTTCATAATTATTGTTAACAATGTATTTAGGTCAATCAAAATCTGAGCTGAGACATCTATTATAATGATTATTTAATAATAGAATTGTGCCTGTGAAACTCTTTGGTACCTTTAGATACAAGGCAATCTAACCTGAATTCTACTCTCAGATATTTATAGTGTTGAAATCTTAAGGAATGATAAGAAAACTCTAGAATATCAACACTGAAGCTCATTACTTCCAAGAATATTGTTGAAAAAAAATCAACATTAATAGTCATTGATTATATTTAAAATCATATTTTTAGCTGTATGATATTTTGTAGTAAAATATTTAGTGTGTGGATATTAATTATATCAACTATCATGCAAATTGAGAAAAATCCTATAGTTTTTCTAAAATTTTCTAAAAGTTATCATCACTTTAGTCGTTGTCTTCTTCTCTTCCTCCTTCTCCTCTTATTTCTCCTCTCTCCTCCTCCTCCTCCTTCTCTTCTTCTTCTTCTTCTTCTTCTTCTTCTTCTTCTTCTTCAAGTAATGAATACTCTAGTTCAAAGAACACCCACAATTGGAAATGGAAATTGATAATTTTTTTTTAATGTTTTAAATGTTCTTTAAATTTATTTTTGAGAGAGAGACAGAACGCAAGTGGGAGAGGGGCAGAGAGAGAGGGAGACACAGAATCCAAAGCAGGCTCCAGGCTCTGAGCTGTAAGTACAGAGCCTGACACGGGGCTTGAACCCATGAACAATGAGATCATGACCTGAGCCAAAGTCCAATGGTTAACTGACTGAGCCACCCAGGTGCCCTGATAAAATCTTTTGAAGGTCATTTTGGCAGTCTGAATCATGAATGTCTTAAACATACTCATATCTTTTGATAGTATCTTAAAAAATTGTCAATGAGTTTACAGAGTTGACCTTTATGAATATTCAACACAAAGCTTCTTATAATAAGAAAAATTAGAAACAACTTAAACGTTGAAAAAATGGATTTAAAAATAAATTGTGATACATAGAAATAAAAGGCACAACATAAGGACCACAGTCAATGATATTATAATAGTGATGTAACAGGACAAGTCGTAGCTAACTTGTGGTGAGCATAGCATAATATATAAATTTGTCAAGTGACTAAGTTTTATGCCTGAAACTAACATAACATTGGGGGTCACCTATATTCAAATAAGAAAGAACAGATTGTGATACAATAATATAAGGAAATACCCTACAATTATTTTAAAAGATACTTTTCAAAATAAAGATTATCATATTAGCTTGAGTAAAAAAAATTTCACATTCCAGACTGTATGCATTATATGACCCCTTTGTACATGTGTTTGTGTGTGTTTGCATTTGTGTGAGTGTTGCATGAAGCAACACATGTATATAAAGACCCAAGGATGCATATCGCAAATACTAGCATTTTTTTTTTAATTTAGGTTCGGTTTTTGATGATTTTTCTTTTCTTTTTCTTTGTTTATATCGTAATATTGTAATAGTGTTAGGCTTCCTGACTTGCAAGGTTACCTTGAAACATTCTCATGTCACCTCTGTGACTGGGAACTGAAAATAAGAACACACAGGAAAGCAGGGAGGAAAGGAAGGTCTTCTCAGCTGAACCATGGATGGTAGAGGCAACATCATAGCCATGCCTCCTCATCAATCAAATATTAGTCCTGACACAGCCCTGCTGTAACATCCACTAACCTAAAAGATTAAACCAACAGTTGTTCAATGCCTGCTCTGGGTCATTGATCCTGACTTTTCACCTCTACCTAGGTCCCTATGGCTTCAGCTTTTCCCTCGATTTTTTTCTTCCTCTTCTCTTGCTCTCATGTCTCTGCTTTGACACCTCTTACTACCACCTAGCAGATGCTTTTTTTTTTTTTTTACCTATAAACATCGTACTTTCAAAGAGATAGGATCTGATGGGCTTTATTAACCATTATCCTAAATAGAGGGCCCATTAGACTGGTATATCAGGCTCAGTCACCTCACTGGTTGGGACCTTTGGGTTAGACATCCTTCCCTGTTCCAATCAGCCATGGCCATTGACATGTGCCACAGAGCATAGGAGCTCTGTGGAGAAGGTTCCTTTTATGACATAGTAGCCACTTAGAGGCTTCTCTGAAAACCTCATTATAGGCTTCTCAGTGTAGTGATTAAAAATAAATAAATAAAAACAAGGAAAGGGGCAGCCCATTACATAGTTCGAGAGAGTTCTCATGATGAGAATGTTTTTCTTTATGTTGAGCTGAAATCTGCCTCTATATATCTTCTGCCCCCTCTTTTGTTTTTCTCATATTTCACTCTGTTCTTTCCAAACTTTTGAGAAGAAATATTTATTGCTCAAATGACAAAGTTTCTAACCTCTCATTAATTGAATACTCTGTTCTGTGGCAGGGGCAGGGTCCAGTTTATCCATATGCCATTAAAATGTGACTTCCAGAAATAAACACCATAGACAGATGTGATCTACTTACCTGTAGTTGCAGATGATGTAAGACTTTCCAGCAGCCAAGTCAGACTCCTGGTTTCTATCAAAATGTTCTCTAACCAGGTTTCTCTCATTTGACACTCACACAATGGATTTATTGTCCTGTGGATGCATGAATTTGCATCTTTTAGATTTCACCTACTGTATTTTCAAAAAGTGTTGTACAGTTTACAAGCACTTTCATAGACATTATCTCATTTAATCCTCCTAACATGTTGATATTGGCTCAAAGCTCCTTCTTGGTTCTATAAGATCATTTCCAGTTGCCAGTCTTTCCTATGTTCACTGTGAACACTGATCTTTTCCATGTAACAACTAAGGTAAGTGGAATACATTGCCCCTTATAGCATTACAGAGAAACTGTGTGGAGCTATGAACTAGGAAAGGCAGGATGTACAGTGTATGGGGGCGTAATCATTGCAAGGATAAACATCATTATGTAACTGGGAGAAGACAGAGTAGGAATCAATAAAAACAGTATTTTCTCCTGAATGTTCACAAATATGCTCTTCTCTTAGTGTCAAGAGAAGCAGTCAAATGCAGGGATGGGACTTTACTCAGACGTTTATAAAGTCATGAGTCAGACACAATACATGGCTTTTGACTAAACTCTTGTACTTCTTTGTTTACCTGTGTCCTAGTCTTTCCAAGTTCTGTCATCACATCTTGATTCTTTCTTACCATGCAAATTTGAAAGCTTTGTGGTTCAAGGTGGTGCTCTCCATTCAGTGGGCTGCTACCTGGTTGGCGTGATTCGCTTGAGAGTCATTCTGTCCATAGCATTGCTCACTCAGTCATTATCATCTCTGCCTCATTCCATTGTCTCTACTCTCTATATAAGGAAAGTACTCTGTCTTGTTTGTTTCCCTGACATATTTTCACTGTCTTAGATCATAGAGGAGATGCAGGATTTTTTTCCTCTTTATAATCATCCAAATGCTACCCAGCTATAGACTATAGTTACAGATCTATTATTTTATTAAAATAAATTGGTAAATATCCAGTTTTGAGCAGAGCATTCTCTTGTTGACTGTCCTAATAGCTACAAAAATTTACCAAATTTGAATCAAGTAAGTCATGCGATATCTATGATTCATTTTCTGTGTGTAAATGTCAAATAGGAACAGAAGCATAGCTGGATTCCAAAAATTTTTCCTAAACATTGAAAAAAAATGATTTTTAATTTTTTTAAAATCGAGTATGGCTGGTAATCTTATGGAAGTTATTTGAAATCCCTCATAGCTCCTAATAATTTAAATGAGATTATGTGTTGGGTTAAGATAGTCTTATAGGTAGCTGTGAATGTCTGTGTGTATTACATCCATGACACTGTGTCTTTGAGGGGGTGGTGTACATTGGAGAGACAGAGTATGAGGAGAAGCACTCCTACCAAATCTTCCCCTCCATTTGGTATTAGTTCAACACTATTAAATGAAAGCACAAACAAAAAATATCAAGAACTACTTGCTATTAGTGACAAAACACTTGGGAAAATATGAAGGCATTCATATGAAAGCATTTTCTGACCAATCCTTTTTCTCCACAGTTGCCAGTTGGGTATGGCTTCCTTTTAGCATAATTCATGAATGCATAACAAAGTATAGTTTTTAGAAGTTGGAAACCAGGTGAGTCTGCTGAAATGGGTCATTTTATAACTATTTCTACTGTCTGAAGCTGATAGAGATATTTTGTCCAACCACCCCATACTTGCTTGCTTCATCAACTGTATTTCTTTTTACCTGAGTAGACCCTTGCCCTTTGTACCAAGTAATAGTCATTATTTATCTCATTTATCCCACATCAGTAGTCTTTACAGTAGATATTTTTATGTCCATTTGACCAATGGAGTAAGACAACTTCCAAGAGCTGAATAGTTTGCTATAGGTCATTCAGCCAGGAAGTGGTAGACACAAGATGACAGTTCTATTTGTCTGCATACCCCTTATTTGGCTGCACTTAGAATGCTTCTCCAGTCTCTCTTGGATCCTTCCCTGTCCTCTTTACCCTGTGACTCATAAAGTAGATGACCTAATCTACGTGTTGCTTCTCAATAATTACTTTAACACAACACAGTATGTAATGATCGGTATTTCCAATAAAATTAAAGAGTTAATAGCAAAGCAGATGTTCCAACCCATCTTCTCCTGAGAACTTAGTGAATTGTATTCCAGAAGAAGCTCTCAAATAACTACTTAGCCTTCTTGTCACCTGTCTGCATGCACACAAGAGAGCAAATCCATACCTGTATCAAGTTTCTTAGTCCTATGTTAGAGAAAACACCTCCTCCTGGTGTTTAAACACATTTCACCTTCAGGTGCTTTATGCAAGAGCCCACATTTATGCATTTATTCAGATAATCAGCATTCAGAGAAGACCCACTAGGCCCTCCCCAGGGTTCTCTCTGAGGAGAACTGAGAACTGGTGGCTCTATATGAGTAGCTGTAGGTGTTTATCTAGTCTTCTTCAACAGTCTGAAGAGGATCTAGCTTCATTCAAAGCTTGGTGGTGCTGTTCCTGAATAATTAATGCCCATGCTATTTGAATTTAATTTGAAGCCATTATATTGTGCTGGTGACAAAACATTGAACAAGATTAGTATCCTGGACCTCCCTGAGTTTACCATGCTTTGGTAAATGGATATGAGGATACTTGTTGCTCTTTTTCTCCATCCAGGCCAGAGCTGAATGCCAACTTCAGCTCTGTATCCATTTGCCTTTTCATGTTACATTATGTGAGAAAGGAAGTGTACAACCTAACCTTGTCTTAAACCTCTTCAGGATCATCTCTGCATCCTTGAGGTTAGTCATACCCTCTTTTATTCTCTAACCCAACAACTTCCTATTTTCATTAAAAAATAAGAATGAATAAAGCAATATTTGGAAAGAGCATCTCTGGTTAGAAGATCTTATCAAAAGCACTGCCGGTTTGTCTCCTTAAGGTTTTATCTTCTTGGGGCGCCTGGGTGGCTCAGTCAGTTAAGCGTCCGACTTCAGCTCAGGTCACCATCTCACGGTCCGTGAGTTCGAGCCCCGTGTCGTGCTCTGGGCTGATGGCTCAGAGCCTGGAGTCTGCTTCTGATTCTGTGTCTCCTTCTCTCTCTGCCCCTCCCCCATTCATGCTCTGTCTCTCTCTGTCTCAAAAATAAATAAACGTTAAAAAAAATTTAAAAAAAGGTTTTATCTTCTTAGAGACTCTAATTCTAGAAAGTCTAATATTTGCTTCTATTTGCACTTTGATTTACACATTTTTTTAACAACTATTTATGGGGCTTGGGCTCTCCTTGAGGGACCATGCCGGCTACCAAGAATACCCACCTGAGAGCACCCATCACCACCGCAGCCTTTACCCAGAGGCTTTCTGAATAGAAGTCAGATTTTAAAATATCTCTTATTGTAAATGTTTCTTTTCTCCCCTTTCCTTTGGTGCAGGTGAGATAATTTTTGCTTTTGTGATTCAATAAAAAGCTTTTAAATACCTCTACAGTTGAAACACTTTGTTTATAAACAAAGGGAAAATGGATTGAAGTAACTTACTATGTCCATCTGAAAACAATTTGTACTACTACTGGAATTTATTGAAAATGTGGATGAATCAAACAAGCTAGATTAGTTATTAACAAAGTATTGGAGAAAAAATGGATAAAACAATGAAATTTGTCTTAAAACATGGATATAATTTGAAGATTCATAAAACAAAGCAAATCCTAGGGTGTTCTTCAAGTGAGGCCATTTGAAGGAAACTGACTCATCAATGAAATTCTTATAAGGGGATAAAATGATTATTCTAATTCCATTGGAAAATTAGATACATAAGAAGGCCTACCTGAAAGATTTGCTTCCTCATCGTGAGATAACAGAAAATATATGTATTGGTCTCTGCTCTCCAGTTCCTGACATAAATCTTCTAAAGCTCTCATAAATTCCTAAGAATAAGGAGCATTTTTTTTATTAACATTTTTATTTTTTTTTATATGAAATTTATTGACAAATTAGTTTCCATACAACACCCAGTGCTCATCCCAAAAGGTGCCCTCCTCAATACCCATCACCCACCCTCTCCTCCCTCCCACCCCCCATCAACCCTCAGTTTGTTCTCAGTTTTTAAGAGTCTCTTATGCTTTGGCTCTCTCCCACTCTAACCTGTTTTTTTTTTTTTTTCCTTCCCCTCCCCCATGGGTTCCTGTTAATTTCTCAGGGTCCACATAAGAGTGAAACCATATGGTATCTGTCTTTCTCTGTATGGCTTATTTCACTTAGCATAACACTCTCCAGTTCCATCCACGTTGCTACAAAAGGCCATATTTCATTTTTTCTCATTGCCACGTAATATTCCATTGTGTATATAAACCACAATTTCTTTATCCATTCATCAGTTGATGGACATTTAGGCTCTTTCCATAATTTGGCTATTGTTGAGAGTGCTGCTATGAACATTGGGGTACAAGTGGCCCTATAAGGAGCATTTCTTGTTTTAACATGTGATCTTTGACCTTGTCCCTAACAGAGAGCTCCTAAAACCCTTGTAAATTCCTAAATGATAAGAGCACTAGGATTATCTTTTGTTCTAACCAGGTGATGCTGGATGGGCTGTTGGATGCAGACTTGTCATCAGAAAGACCAAGCCATGATTAGAAGCTTGCAATTTTCAACTCTTCCCCTCACTCCCAGCTTCTGCACAGAGTGGAGAAGAGTTGGAAATGAAGTTAAGGAAGCCTCCATAAAATCCCAATAGTATGGGGTTCAGGAAGATTGTGAGTTAGTGAACATTTCCATATACTGGCAGACTGACATGCCCCTTCTCCACTGGAACAGAAGCTCCCATACTCGAAACCCTCCCAGACCTTATGCTATGTATCTCTTCATCTCACTCTTTATCTGTTTCCTTTATCATATCCGTTAATAAACTGGTAAACATAAGTAGGAGTTTCTTCAAGTTCTGGGAGCCACTCCAGGAAATTAACCAAATCTGAGGAGGAGGTCATGGTAGCCTCTATTTGATAGCCTAATTGGACAGAAGTTGTGGGCAACCTGGGACCTATTAAGTGTGATTGGCATCTGAAGTGGGGAGCTGTGTTCTGGGACTGAGCTCTTAATCTGTGGGATGAAATGCTATTTCTAGGTAGATAGTGTCAGAATTGAATTAAATTGTATGATACCCAGCTGATGTCACAGAATTGCTTGGTGTGGAGAAAATGCACACATCTGGTGTCAGAAGTGTTGGGAGTGTGGTAGTAGTGTAAGAGCAAAGGGTTTACAAAAGGAAAAAAAGTAGGATTCTCTACTCACCTATCAAATTATTAAACATGCAATAGCATGTTATCACAAATAGTAGGAAGCTAGCAAGTATCTATTAAACATATTTGAAATCAACTGCTCTGGAGCATATTAAAGAATCAGACTACATTAAAAATATTTAAAGTCTATTTTAGTATTGAAGAATAGTATAAAGCTCAGTAAACATGTTTAAACTAACTTGTTGGGGATAACTTTTCCTATATGTGTTCAAAAGTGAATCCACTTTTACTCTTGTTATTCAAACACAGGTGAGACATGGTCTTTTAGTGACAAATCTGGATCTAAGAAACTCATTTGCAACATATATAAATTTTGCACTATATACAAAAATTGAATCATTCTGTTGTACATTTGAAACTAATATAATGTTATGTTAGTTACACCTCTGTCAAAAAAAGAAACTCAAATAGAAAAAATGAATTAAATATTTTATATATTTAATAAACAACTACATATCTCTGTTTTGCCTGGTATTTTCCTGATTTCTTTTCAGGATAAAAACAACAAAAGAGTAGGAATGAAAACAACTACTTACTCAGAAATTTGTTACTGAACACACATTTTCTATTAGGCCTCTTCTAGGCTTTGTAAAGATCTTTATAAAGATTCTGTTTTGTCCTTAAGCCATTTGTGCTGTAAAATAATTCATCAAAATCATGATTGATTTATTCATTCATAGGACAAGTCTTCATTAAACACTACTAAGTGTAAGGCTTACAGCTAAGGGGGTACTGATGAACCAAACAGGAATTGTTTTTGACTTCATGGAGTGCAGTCCAATGGAGTTCACAGACATTCATCACAGTGTCAAGGTAGCACATGTGGACTCATCACACAGAATCTAAAAGTTCAATGAAGAGAAGCATATGGTCCTTTTAAAGTACAAAAACTGGAGGATAGTACTCAAGAAAGCCAGATAATTGTTCATCTGAAATCTAAAATGTGTGTAGAAGTAAGTAGGAGTGCATAGGGAAATAAGAGAAAACTGTGTATTCCTAGCACAAGAACTAGTGTTAGGGTTGACTTGTGTCTCCCCAAAAGATGTGTTGAAGTCCCAGCCACCATTCCTTCAGAATGTAATCTTAACTTGGAAATATGGTCATTGCCAATGTAATTAATTAAATTGAGGCCATAGTAGAGTAGATTGGGTCCTTAACCCAATATGACTGGTGTCCTTATAAAAAGAGTAAAAGTCACAGAAAGAGAAGATGGCTACATGAAGACTGACCTAGTGAGTGAAGTCATCCTGCTACCAGCCAAGGGTCATCTGGTGCTGCCAGAAGGAAGGAACTAGGAATAGCATAGCCCTGACAGCACCTTGACTTTAGACTTCTAATATCCAGAATTATGAGACAATGTATTTCTATAGTTTTAAGCCACCTAGTTGGTGGGTCTTCATTACAGCAACCTTAGGAAATGAAAATACCCAGCATTTATAAAAGTCTGTGGCAATGAAAAACATTCCAAAATCAAAGGACCGGAAGATATCCAGGTTGGATTGTACTATGTGGGAGAGATAGGGTTGCTGGATATAATACCAGAACTAGTTTGAATTTCAGATAGACAACAAATACTTTTTTTTTGTATAAGTATGCCTCATCTAAAAATCTGCTAAAATTATTTGTTTCCTGAAATTCAAATTTATTTGAGCACGCTATGTAGGTTTACTGGCTAAATTTTACAACCCATGACTCATGGTAGAAGGTGATGGGAAGGAGGAATGGAGAGGCTACTCCATGGCAGATTGAGTTTATAGGGACGTGGAAATGGTGACAGCAGTTATAGACAGCCCTGCAGCAATTTAGCTATAAAAGGTATAAGACGGATGCTGCAGGAGCTGGGATAGAAATGGAGGAATGAAGGGTTGAGTGAGGATACATTTTTTTCATATTTCTGTTTTTGAAATGGGAGAGATTTGTGTATATTTAATAGATGTCTTAGTCTATGCCATCCTCTGACCTAAGTACCTCTCAAAGGCCCCACATCTTCATCCCATCACATTTGGCATTAGGATTTCACCATAGGAATTTGTGGGGCAGTTGGACATTCAGACCACAGCAACAACCAACTGATAGAATCCAGTTGAGAGTTTGATTACACAAAGGGAAAAAAGGGATAACAAATATTTATAGCTCATGAGAAGATAAAAAATGGTGGATCCAAAGAGGTTAATCTTAGGTAATAGAAGAGGAATATCCTTTAACAAAAAAAGAGGAGGATAGTGAGGGTTCAGTGTGGGTTATTTGATATAGGTAATATTAGAGAAATAATTGGTGTTTGGGAATTCACATCGGGTAATCCCTATCTTATGTTTAAGAGGCAAGTTTATAAGCTAAAAACCAAGAGGATCAAGACTGTTTTAGAAGATTGAAGGGAGAGGAGAAGGTTTAATTTGTCATTGTGGATTGGATTGAGAAACTGAAGGCAATGTCCAACAGTATTAGTGGGCCATTTGACTTTTAATCTCAACAATTTAACAGTAACATAAGTCCTCTTTTTGCTCAATGGAAAAAGTTCACATGGAGGCTTGGAGAAGGAAGTAATTCATTAGGGTAGGAGGGAAGAGAGTCCAGGCAGTTATAAATGAGGAGGAAGCAACTCTTCTGATCTTACCTTGAGGGATCCATAGGACTCTGTTGTATGTAGAAGGTGGGGTGGGAATATCTTGCTTAGTGTGCATAGAGGAAGGTAGGATTGAAAAAGGTCTGTTATTTACCCTCATTAAGTCTATAATAAGCTTAAATTTTTGCTTTGAGGGAGAAAAGAGATAGCAAACACTCCAGGAACTCATAGGTGGGAAAAATCTTCAAAGTTTGGGATAGGTGGAAAGACTTCTGAGAAGAGAGGTAGACTTGAAAAGAAGGACTAAGCCTTCTTAAGTGGAAACATGGTAGAAAAGGTGGCTTAAGAAAAGATGTGATGCCTGGAAAACCTGGTTTTAACTCCCAGGTTTTCTTTTGAGATGCCTCAGTAATTTTTTTAAATTGGACTTTATGTGTCTACAGAATTCCAATTTTCGTGTAATCTTCCTGCTCATGTAGATATTTGATACTAGTAATCTTATTACACAGGCTACTGTATTTATGTTTCAGCCCTGCGCTTTGCCAGGGACTTTCTTGCCCTTGAATGTGGAAGATATTCTATTCATCTAGAAAGTATGTATGGAATGTAATGTAGCCAGTTAGTGCCATGAGCCGTCAATATCAGAGATGTGGGATTAAATGCCAAGAGGATAATCATGACCCCATGGGAGAGTTTAGGGGCAGAAGTGAGCAGTGTGTTTGGTGGCATCAGGATGGCACAATGGGAGGGCTGAGACTCATCTCTGGTCTCAGCTACAAATCTGTCTGCAGGATTTTGTTAAGTTATTTTCAGGATTCCATTAACCCAAACTTACAGTTTCATGTTTTTCATAGAAAAACTCTTACATGTATAAAATGTGTGTAATTGATGATATGTGCCTCTCTAGGATCAATTGGTCATGTTTAAGGATTTTTCAGAATATGGGAAACACTGTTTTTTTTTTTTTTTTACATTTTCCTTGGTTAATAGTTTCACAAGAACAATCAGAATACTTTTTAAAAACATAATGCTAAATTAATAATTTAGAAGACTCCTTTATTCTGAGACTATGATTGTCCTACTTGTTTTGCTGTTAAATATCCTTATTTTATGAAATAATGGTAGTTAGGTCATGGTAGGTTTTAGAAATTTTGTTTTTAATGGTTGTTCTGAGCAGGAATTGTTTTCACTGTTATTGGATCTATGAACTTGGGAAGTCTGGGAAAGTCCAATTGTGACCGTGTTACAGAGAATTGCATCTTGTTCCCACTGGACACAGGTCAAGGCTGTTTCAGACTATCATCACACATTACCGTGAGGGTCAGTGTGTGGTTATTCTGCACCTGGCTCTGGCTTGGGGAAAACTGCCTTTCTGTATGTGATTTGGATGCATGACCATCCAGATTAATAAAATCCAGTCGAAAGCAACTAAGTCTATTGCTGGCAAGAGTCATAAATTCTTCCTTGGAGAAGGCTGGGTGCCAGATGTAAAGCCAAAACATGTGTTCACCTCCTCCTTCGGGGAAACAAAACAAAACAAAACAATAACAATTGCCTATGACCACTCAGCATCAATAGCTCTGCCAGACACATTATATCTCACTTTTCCATTCTCAGGAAATCACTGGTAAGATTTCTATCAGTGTAACCAGCTCCTTCCTCACATGGGCATGGATACTGTTTTGGGCTTTTCTTAATTGAAATGGCAGGAGTCCTAGGCACTGACCCAGAGGTGTTCCTCTGTAAGATCTGAGTCAGAGATCTTGGTTTCCTCCACTGTTGGCCACTTGATCTTTAAAGTGAGTGGGAAAACTTAGCAATCCCTCCTAGAATTAGGACATGAAGCCAAATTCTCAAGATACATATAACAAAATCAGATTGAAATAATCTGGCTGAAATTGATGGATAATAAGAAGTCTTTCATTATAACTAGGGTTAAAGGAATCTGATTCTCATCAGTATGAATGAATTACTTTTGTGTTACTCTAACTCATGGCTATGGTATAGGTGGATTATAACATGGAGAGAAGGAGGATGGGATGGGGCCTTCACTGTTGGTCAGGGAGATAAGCAAGTACATAAAAATGGGCTTTGTCTTGATTACCATCTCTACATGGCTCCTGGTCTTATTTTTACCCTTCTCCTTTTAATATCTTTTCATCATAGCCTTAACAACTGTCATGTTGATACATCAACATACCTCCTTTAAAAATATTATTGAAGATTATGCTGAGGAAGAGCCTTATTATAGTTCTGGAATGGATCTTGTTATAGTTCCTAATTTTTTTTTTAAATGCTTACTTATTTATTTGTTTTTGAGAGAGAGAAAGAGAGAGAGAGAGAGAGAGAGAGAGAGAGTAGGAGAGAGAGAGAGAGTACATGAGCAGGGTAGGGGCAGAGAGAGAGGGAGAGATAGAGAATCCAAACCAGGCTCCGCACTGTCAGGGTAGAGCCTGATATGGGGCTCAAACTGATAAAGCACAGGATCATGTCCAGAGCAGAAGCTGGAAGCTTAACTGACTGAGCTGCCCAGGTGCCCACCTTCCTAATTTTTTTTAAACCATCTTTTTTTTCTCTCTCTTTTTTAATGACTACATTCTGACTCAATCCATAACCTTTTAAAAATATTCCCTGGGGCACCTGAGTGGCTCAGTTGGTTGAGCATTTGTGTCTTGATTTAAGCTCAGGTAATGATCACAGGGTTGAGAGATCGAGCCCTGAGTTGGGCTCTGTGCTGAGCATGAAGCCCGCTTAAGATTCCTCCTTCCATCTCTGTTTGCTTCTCTCCCCCACTAATGTGCATTATCTCTAAAATAAAGAAAAAATCCTCTTTCCTGAAGAAATGGAAAGAACCATTCCTTCTTTCAGGATTTTCTATTGCCTGAAAATGTCTTTGAGATAAGAAGCACCTTCATAATTATTTAATCATCATCAGTTAGTGAATTACCAATTAACTGTTATTTATTTATTTTTTTAGTAATAATTAACCAACATGTATTTGGTATTTCCTATAGGCTAAACATGGTATTAAACCTGCCTTCATGCATATTGTCAGTTGATAGGTACATTGCCTGCCTAAAATATGACAGGCGGTATGGATGAAATAAATTTAAAGATGATGAAATGTAAGAGTTGTGTAGTTAGACACATGAGATTTGAATCACTCACTTGTTAGCTTGGTGAATTTAATCTTTCCTAGCTGTGATTTTCCTTTATGTAAATTAAGGGAAGTATGACCTATGTTGGAAGGTTGCGGTGAGAATCTGAGAGCATTTATGGAGTTCCTGGCACATTATGGAGTTCCAGGCTCAAAAACCTGGGATCTCTAGTTACCACTGGAAGTAAGAGCAGGAGAAGTGGTATAGGAAGAGTTCACTGAGTATGAAGGTAAAGAAAGAAGTTGAAAGAAGAAGCCAGACATTGAGTGAAGAATATTTCCATGAGAGTAAAAGAGGAGGGAAGGCACAGTGAATAGAGGAGTATATATAGAAGGTTGGGGTGGGGGACTATTGTTTGTTGGAAGCCAATTCTGAGTCAGGCACTATGCAAAAGACTTTATGCATATTATCTTATTTAATCTTCACTGCAAATCAACAACAGGGGAAGTAAGAGCTCCATTTTTCCAAGTGAGAAGTTAAGGCTGAGGAACTTAAAATTAAGTTTCCCAAGATGATCCAGGCAGTAAAAGATGGCTTCTGGATTCAGACCCACTCATTCAGGTTCCCAAATTCATGTGCTTTCCTCTGAGGCAAGGCAGTGCTGTGGTCATTAATATGAATGGTGGTGCCTCATGTTTAGCACATTCAGCTAATTCTAGTTTGGGTCCTAAAAGTGTAGGTCTAGGGATGCTGTTGCAGTGGTGGTGGTGTAGGGGTGTACTTGAGAGATGGAGCTCAGCTTGTCCCAAATGTATTCCAGCTGAAAGCTCTTCTAGCCACTATCAATCTGCAGGAGAAAGTGCCTGGAGCAAAAGTCACACTGACGTTCCTCTCTGCAGGGGTCTGTTTCTTCTTGATCCATAGCACTCTGGAGTCTGTAGGCAAACTTGGAATGAGCATGTTAACTTTTATGCCTATCACTTATGCCTGGATCCCATAACAGAAAATGGTGGGTTCCATACTGGAGCAAATGAGGTCTAACAGAAAATGAAAGATCTTTGTCAATGGAGGAAGAAGCACATATTTATCTAGCATTGTACGCTTCATGGGATTCATATGTGACATATCTAGTTTCATTGGATCCTCATTATAAACTTCTGAGGTGGACATTATCATGCTTTGTGCAGATATCAAACAGACTTTCTCCAGGTCACACAAAAGAGAAGTTTCACAACTAAGATTTATACTCAGGATGATTTAGCACCAAAAAGTCAACAGTCACAAAAATACAAGGATTTGAATAAAATATGCATGTGCTGAAAAAACACAAGTAATTTGAATAAATTACAATAAACTGTATGATCCTCTTGTATTTCCTTTTTTGGTGCTCCTGCATTAGAGAAAAAAATCACAAACGATTTTTTTCAAATTTTCTTATTTTCATCTCAAAAAACAAAACTTCTCATCGAGATAGGTGATGTTTTGGGGCAATTGGGTGGCTCAGTGGGTTAAGCGTCTGACTCTTGATCTAGGCTCAGGTCATAATCTCACAGTTTGTGAGATTGAACCCAGCATTGGACTCCATGCTGACCGCTGCACAGGCTGCTTGGGATTCTCTCTCTCTCCCTCTCTCTCTGCCCCTCTCCTGCTTGCATTCTCTTGCTCACTCTCTCTCTCTCAAATAAATAAGCATTAAACAAGATAGGTGATGTTTTATATATTGGATTTGGTTTCTTATATTGGCACAAATGATGTCTGTTGACCATTAGCAAACTATGCCTGTGAATGAGCCATGCCCTACAAAGGCTCCAAAACTTCTTGGAATAGAAGAGATAGAAACCACCCTGTCTTCTAAGTCTAAGAAAACTCAGATGGATCTGCAGGTTCAAGGGTGTGAAGGTGATCTGTGTCTTTTGTGAGCCTTTAGCTGCCTTGTTTAGCTGCTCAAAAATAGAGTTGTTAAAAACTTATATATGGCAATTCTACTCTTGTAGATGCTACTGTATCTACTTCAACATAGTATATTGCCTATAATTTACTTTGAAGTACTTCAGCATTAACATTGGGATGTCTGTAGTGGTTAGTTTCTGTTTCCTGCAGTTGCTGGTGGTCCTAGTTGGAAATACATATTCCATATTGCATGGTGTATTAGTTTCCTAATGTTGTCATAATGAGTTAATTATTTCATGCTCAGGAATCTTATACCTTTGGAAATTTTCAGTAACAAAATGGATTTGACAAAACTTGAACTCTTCACCTGGGACTTTCCCGTGTCCCTTGCCATTGCCAAGAATGGCACATTAGCTCTAAGACTGACTCAGTGTCTCTGGAATTCCCTCCTTCATGCATTCCATGGGAGCCTCCAGTTGGTGGTATTTATGGTGCCAGGCATCTGTTGATTTCACTTGGATTTAATCTGAACCTTTGTTGTTTGACTGGGTTTTGTATTTCTGAGGGGATTATTAATCATAAATCACCAGCTCTGCTGAGCTGTATGTGTGGTTGTTGGGAGGGAGAGTTTAATTTATTGTTGCTACTGGAAATGTAATAAAAAAAATCTTCCAAAGTACATGTCATCTGGATTTTCAGAAGCAATTATTTTGGAGAAGAAATGATCTGGGCGGTCCCCTCATGCTATTCTTCCTTCATGCATCTCAACAAACAAGCAAACATGCAAGCCGAGTGATGGACCTGTGAAATTTCTCCTTGGTTGAATTCCAGACTTTGACTTTCATTGATCTGTCCTTCAGTGAAGAAGTTGTGGCCATGGCAGACAGGAGTCACAAAAGAAATGGAACAGTAGAGTAGAAGAGGAATAAACAACTCGCCCATGTGGATCTGTTTCTTTCTTCCTACCTAATCTCTTTCTGCTTGTTAATCCTGATGAAAACATGCTGGAGGGGTGAAATGCAAAGATGGAAAACTCCAGGAAGGAGACTCTTCCTGGAGAGAAGAGTGCATATACAACCAAAACGTGACATAGGCTAGTAAAGGTGATAGTTGCTTATTTGTGCCATTAAGTCCTGAGTATGTGTGTGAATATGCTAATATGTGCCAGGCTCCCCAAGAGTAAATATACCCGGACTCAGGGATCATGTCATCTGGTCACTACTGGTGAGAAATCAATCACCACCGTGCTTGTGTGGTTGGGGAGGAGGTGCAGGGAAATGTGAGCCAATAGAACAGTGGTGACAGCAAAGGTCATTTTAAGAGTTGAGGCTGTCAGATTAATTTACTAGTCATGTTTTAGGTAGCTTGCAATATTTTAAGGAAGTTTTTAAGTTAAACATAATTCTCCTATTTGTCAGGTCATGCCTTTGGAACAGGTACCTGATTTCCTATTGATACTCTGTCCCTCCCATAAAAAGTGCCAAGAAGATTGATCATACATTGTTCAAAACTTTGTTCCTAGGTGACAGTTCCTTCCTTACATTATAAAATCTGAGGTAATAAATGTGTCCCTTCCTTTTTTCCCTTCTGAAGATTTTGTTGGTGATTCAGTATGTGCATCTTGATGGTGCATTTGCTCAGTCATTAGGTAAACATTTAAGGAGAATCTACAGGGTAATAAATATGAACATAAATAAATAAAATGAACAGGGATTAAGAGAGCCGGCAGTGGTATTTATTGACTGCTTTCTGTAGCCCAGCATTCATTTTTTAAAAATATTTTTATGATTGAAAATGTGCATAGATAAAAAAGTCAAATCATTTTTCAAGGCTTAGAATGCAGAATATTAGCCCCTGTCTCACCCAGCCAACTTCACTTCTCATCCCCTAGGGGAAATAACTTTTAATCCTTTTAGCTGTTTCTTCTGGTATTTGCCTTCATTGTTTTACATAATGTACTCTACTGTCCCTTTTTAACTTGTTGATTTTAGATCCTCCCTCAGAACAATGGGAGACCATGATTTAGCTTCCTTAAACAACTCCTCTCACCCCAAACACACACTTCTTTCTCTATTTTTATAATTGAATTTAAATTATAATTTTTGGCATATTAATATTCAGCTGCATATTGCTTTGTTTACATCAACATTATTCACAGTTAAGCCATGTAGACAACCTGGCCCTGTGGGGAAGGGAAGGGATCCCAGGACTTCGTTATTCCTTACAAAGACTTTCAATGGTGTTTTTGCTTTCATCCCACCAGCACCCACTTCCAAAGTGCCTCCTGCCTCCAACTCCTGAGCCTTCTGAGATTCTGAAATGCAAATGAGCCTTCTTCATGACTTCATTCACTGGAGGGTTTCCATGTTGTTGGTCTGCCAAATCATTTACTGCTTCAGTCCACTGCTTTCCATATGTACATGTCTTTCTGTCTTATCTCTCTTCCCTTGCTTTCTTTGCCCTTACGGGTTTAAGAAGTTTTTTATTTATTTACTAAAATTTTAATGTGTTTCTGGAGTAAAGCATATCTGTTTCAATGTGCTGTATGAAAACAAAGTCCCAAATAATCTTTTAAAATTTTAGTTACTCATACTACATACCTTTATTAACCTCATTTTATAGATGAATAAATCAAGGATGAGAGAAGTGAAGCAACTTGTTCAAGGTTGTATAAATAGTAAGTGGCAATTCCACTTACCAATAAATTCTTGCTCTTTCTAGCACGCTGCCTTTTACTGCAAGACACAGTTCCTGTTTTAAGGAGTTTACAGTTTTTGCAGGGAGATAAGACAAATGTGCAGACATAAGAATACAATGCATTAAATGTCAAGAACAAGAAAAATGGCTCAGTGTGCAATGGGAATTTAGAGGAGAAAGATCTGTTTTGCTGCCCACTTCTTTGTGTCTAAAACTCCATTTGGAATTGAAGTATATGCCTTTCAGTACTGTAGGCACATTTCTTAAAGAAATCTTAATTTAATGGGGTTTAACCTCTATTCTTTGGCCACGTGGGATTCCATGAAGTCGTGGAGTGAACAGTTAATTTGTATGTTCACATAAATATCCTCAAGTGATATTTTAGGAAAAACAAATAAGGCAGACTTTTGATTGACTAGATATCTAAGAATATACTTGACTTTAAGGCATTCGAGAGGTCTTTTTTGACCATATTTATTCTTGCCAGTGATGGTACACAGCCCTTGAACTTGTTAAATCTGAAGAGTGTGTTTGTTTTGGGGGCTCCCTTAAATATCAAAGATGGTTTATAAATTTATCCACATCTGTCTAGACCGAAAGTCTTTTTTTGTTTTTTTCTTGGCCAGTTAGGATGATTATCACTTAGGCTGCATGTAGTTGGTGGGTGAAAGGCACTAACTATACAGTCTCCTAGGAGGCTGAATAGTGAGTTGGTGTACTGAGCCTGGAGCCAATAGGGCTTGTTCTATTCCAGGCTCTGCCAGGAGCTGCTGTGTGACCTTGAGACATTTTACTAACGCTGTCTCCCTGTTTCATATTTCTAATCTGTAAAATAGGGAAAATCACAGAATCTAGTTCACAGTGTTGTTAGGAGGATTATTTGAGTTAATAGATAAAACAGATATGATGCACAAAAATAAAGTGTCTGGTGCACAGAAAAGACTGTCATCAACACTGCTCTCTCTAAGAAGCTGATGAAGAAGCAACCTCTGAGGGCCACATATGCTTCAGGTGCTATCTTGCTTGCTGGAGCAGAAGCTTCTTCAATCACATGCTCATCACTTTATTTTGCAACCATTTATGTGGTGTCTACTATGTGCCAGACCTACTGCTCGGTGCTCAGGATATCATGGAGACCCAAATCAGACACACCCGTTCCTGCACAGAATCCACAGCAACATGGGAGAGACAGTCACTCATCAATTAATTACACAAATAAATAGAGGATTGCACTTGCGGTAAGGGCTAGCAAAGGCAGGCTTCATGACTCCTTGTTACATTTCGGTACACAGAGTCTCGCACCTGAGGGAGTAAAACTGTGTTTCTTGAAGAATCCAGGAAGTGCTCTGATGCCAAGGAAGGGAAGGGCTGCTCTGTGCAGAAACTGAGAACATCCTGAGAAACTAATTAAAATCTTCCTTTTTGATTGCACCCTGGAGGATGGGAATCGCTTCCTCTCTTGCCTCGCCTTGACACAACTTGCTCAGGAGGAATGCAAAGGAGGGGTGGGATCTTCCCCAGCATGAGAGTGAAAGGAAGCAACATACCAAAGAGATGACGCTGGAAGAAATGCTGCAGCTGCTAATTCCACCTCCACCCTCAGGGACAGCTGCTTAGCAATATTTCAAAGGCGAAGGCAACTTACAGGAAAGGAGGGAAAAACTGCATTTAACAACTTCCTCGTCTGGAGGTCTGGATAAGACTGGAGCACATTTGAAAGCTGTATTTATGGCAGAAATATATGTGGCCTTACAGACATCTGTGCCTGGGATTCCCGCAGCCCAAGTGTGCATTTATACATGGAGCACTCAGATTTTCAGGGCACCTGGCAAGACAATTGAATATCGACCATTTGAATATATTGCTTGTTCATCTCATGTGCACTAGCTGTGCCAATGTTACCTGGAAGCTGTAGCTAGGAATTACGTCCAGAATTCCCTCTGCCTTTCTTCATTACCAATGCCTTGAAAGAGCAGTGTCTCTTGCTGAATCTTTAATTGTTAATCTCAGAAAAACATATGCCTTTCAGTATCACATAGCACGTGAAGAGAAATTGAGCTTCAGTGCTAGTAGGTACAGAACGTCCTATACCAATGTCTTAGAAGCAAAGTTTATTTTGCTTCAGTTTGACCTATGCATGTATGTATGTATCTTCTGTCTCACTGCATCTCATTCACTTTCTCTTCCTTCAAGCTTTTACATTTCATTTCAAACGGTTGGTGGATGGCTCTTCATTCAGCATGTAAAACAAGTGATTATTGTTTTACAATACTTTGATAATACAATACTTTTTTTTGAATACAATACTTTTACACCTACTTTGAGTTAGACAGGAATGTCCTTGAACTCATGAATATTCCAGTGTAGAAGTAAAGACCAATATGAAACATGTAATTAAATGTATAGTGTGTGTCAAGAAAAGAGATATGAAGGGCACTTTGGAATCATATAGCAATAATAACAGTACCAGCAACTAAGATTAACTCATTGCTTACTATTCTAAATGATTTATATGTACTATTAACTTTAATTCCCATATGCTACCCATGATGTAGGGTACTATCACTATTTCCATTTTATAGATTATGAAGCTAACCCCAAACTTATTAAACACTGAAGAACTTTTTCAAGTCTGCACAAGAGAAAAGAGCTGACTGAGTGGTGCCTGGGTGGTTCAGTGGGTTGAATGTCTGACTCTTTATTTTAGCTCACCAGGGTCGTGAGATCAAGCCCTGCATCAGGCTCTGCCCTGAGTGTGGAACCTGCTTAATATTCTCTGTCTCTGTCTCTGTGTCTGTCTCTCTCTCTGCCCCTCTCCCCTGCTCATGATCTCTCTCTCTCTCTCTCTCTCAAAAAAAGAAAAGAGCCAACTGGGATTTGAACCCATGTGGTTTGAGTCCTGTGCTTCATGCCTAAATACACTCTCCTAAGTAACAGAATTGACCCTGGTCTTCCTTGGATATATTTATTAAAGTTTGAAACGTGTGTGTGTATGTGTATATATATATATATATATATATATATATATATATATATATATATAATTTTTTTGTGTGTGTACTCCTTTAATAAAAGAAACGAGAACAAATATTTTTCTCTTTAAGAAAGAAACTAGATTGAAAATAAAAATAAAATGCCTCTCTGGGGCACCTAGGTGGCTCCGTTGGTTAAGCCTCTGACTTCAGCTAAGGTAACGATCTCATGGTTCGTGAGTTAGAGACCCACATTGGGCTCTCTGCTGTCAGCATAGACCCCGCTTCAGATCCTCTGTCCCCATTTCTCTCTGCCCCTCCCCCCATTCACATGCACACACATTCTCTCTCTCAAAAATAAATATTAAATAAATGCCTATAAATGTAATGCATTGGTATCATGGTGGGAGATACTAGGAAAAAAAACTAGTGAAATTCAAATAAAATGTGGACTTTAGTTTGCTATAATGTATCAATGTTGGTTTCATTGACTAATGTACCATAGTAATGTAAGCTGGTAATAGGGAAAAATGGGTGAGGGTTATGCAGGGACTGTCTGTGCTCTCTTTGAAACTTTTCTTAAAATCTTAAAGTATTCTAAAATGAGTTTACATAATGAAAAAATGAAATAAAACGCCAATCCCTCCCTCCCCCAACCTGAGCTTTTATTAGTTGCAAACTTGCGAGTTCTCTACGATAGTGGTGCCTCCTCTCTGATGTCCTCCCTCTACTATGTAGACAGCGTGGCATCTTCAGCATCAGCCGGAGCATTTGTGCATCTGTTTCCAGGTCTCTTTCTTGGCCAGGCTGGGCATGCTCTGCATTCATGCCATGCCATCCTCTGTAACCTGCATATCCACATCTCAGCATCCTCTCCTTGTCCTTTTCCTTATTGGTCACTGGATCCTTAGTTCCTATCCTGACTACATCCAAAAAAATCATGTCTTCACAACTTTGTGGGGTCTTCATGTGGCTGGTTCTAAATCAAGTACTGATATCTGGGGCATCAGATGTGGCCTTCCCTTGCATGGTTCTCCTTCCATGCTTGTGGAAGCTGTCAGACAAAAGCCTGGGAGACCCAAACAGAGACTTGCCTGGTCCACACATTCAGTATCCCATTTTTTTTTTTTTTATCTTTTCTTATTGTTATAAGGAGTTTGAACACTCTCAATCTGCCATGCTGCAAATAGCTTCCCAGAAACAGGATATAGACAGCTGGCTGAGGAACCAAGACAATAAACACCACTTCAGTTCAGAATGTGCAAAAAAGTGAGAACAACTTTGAGTTAGGCAATAAGCGTTATCTTCATACAGTTCCAATGGTTCTGCCTCTTAAATATTTCTCAGATGTATCCTCTCCTGTATCAGAGTCCAACCAGGAAAAGAGAAACATCCTCAAATATTTAAAAGAATTTTATACAAGGAATCAATTACACAGGTGATGAAAGAGATCAGAAGCCGAAGGAGACAATGCAGCAACTCAGATGTTAGCAATAGCAGGAAGCCACAATCAACCTTGCGCGGGAGGGACAAAAGAAGGAAATAGGGTTCCCAGAACCTCTGGTGGGCGGACCCTTGGGCAGAAGCCAGAATGGTGGTATGTGTGCACGTGCCATAGAGGAGAGGCAACCAAGAAAGAGGATGAAACACACTGGATTCTTCTATCCTCCTGTTTCCCAGTCTCCTGTTGGTAACTTCCACTGGCCCAAACTAATTAGGAACGGGCCACCATGGAAATCCAGTAAACGGAGGAAACCAAACTTCCTTCCACACAGCACAGAGACACTACCTTGCTGAGATCAAGGACTCTGCTGTCTCTTTCTGGCACCATTACAGAATCTTCTTAATCCTTCCCTTGACTCTGTAATCTCAGTCTCCCTCCAATTCATCCTGTATATTTGAGCCAGCAATGTTGCTGAGATACCAATATATATGTCAAGCCCCTATTTAAGCTCTTAGATGACTTGATGCTGACTACCTGCCTGGGTCAAGCTTTTGCCCCCCTGTCCAGACTCATTTCCCACAACTCAGTACATGGCATGGTTTCAGTGCACTGAAGATTGCCAGGGACACAGAGTGGTGTTGGCTACTCCACTGATGATGGTCTTGTAGACATTCGAAGAGACTGCCTGGGCTGAGCCTTGAGGTTGTCATGGAGGGAATGGCAGGAACAGCAGTCTAGGTAACATTGTCAAGCTATTTTCTGGAGCACATGAGGGGGCCTGGAGCACAGGACAAGACTCTTGGTGAGAGCATGTGAGGGCATGTAACACTTTAGAGCCTTTGGAGGCTCCAGAAAAACAAATGGGAGGAGAACCAAAGGGCCTTAGGGATGTCAGCTAATGGGGGCGTGAGTCAGTGAGATTTGAGTGATTCTTAATGAAACCCATCTGTTGGGTTAAATTGGAGGAAATGGAGGTTATATTTGAGAATAGAATTGAATGTCCAAATATGTTGTTCAGGTTATTGCTTCTAAAGTTAATCCATCATCAAAAGATTTCTAGCAGAATGAATGAATATGAAGGGCTCGTTTCTGATAGGCATTATAGGCTATTTATCTATAATCTGGGGTGGGGCTTGATAAAAAAAGGAGGACATTAACACACATGAGCCTTTTAGGGAGTAATTGAGTTCTAGATGATAAGCAGAAAACAGACGGTGGAAAATATGGGTTTGGAACATCAGAGAAAGTTTCAGTGAAGTTTCTCTAACCTCTAGATACTTAAAAAAATCTCTATTATACTATACATACCTATTAACCATTCTTTGCATTTCCTTCTAGTCTTGCTGTGATGTGAACTTCTCTTATGCAGTTAAAAGGTGATGCTACCCTTCAATATCAAGGGAAACCAAACATTTACTAAGCTAACATAATGTGCCAAAGTGTTGAACTGGGCAGATTACATAATGTATTTTATTTTGTCATAATTTTCCCGTAACAGATGAGGGAAAGGAGGCTCAGAGAGAGTAAGTCACTTGCCTGAGGCTGCATATCAAGTGCAGGCATTGGTATTTAAATGTAGGTCTCCTTTTACTATGCCACAATTTTCACCTGTCACTAAGCAACCCTCATGATGAGTGCAAATAAGAATAACTTAGTATTCAGCTTTCTCGCCAGGAACATTAAAATAACATTTGGATGTATTTCCACACAAAATCACTCTAAAATCCTATATACAGGTTTCTAAAACATGGAATTCATTTTGAAGGTTTATTTTCCTATTGAATGATAAGGATCTTGCACCCTACATCTCTCAAAATTCAAGCCAAATCATGGTGCCCTTGATCTACCCAGTCTTTGGACTCATGTATTTATTATCATATCTTTCTGAGTCTTTGACTTGCATGTTGGGAGAGGTCCTCAGAAAGCAGATACTGAGATGGAGGTAAGTGTTTGGGGCATTTGTCAGGAAGTGCTCTTGGGAACCAGCCCTGCGGAAGATAGCGCCAGGAAGCAGAATTTAGCAGAGAAAAAAGTTAAACTGTGATGTAATATGATGAAGGGTCTAGAGAGCTTACTGGCGGCTCTAGTCCTCTTTTGTTCTGATTTGGGAAAGGAGGTTCTACATGTTGATCAGTTCCTGAATGTAGAAGACCAGTTACCAGAAGGAGGTGTAGTCTAATGTGAATTATTATTATTCAGGTGAGGGAATCCCTGAGCAAGACCCTCAGCCAAGGGCTGTTTTGTGGCACCACTTCCAGCAGCTGGGGAAATAAGTCCTTCATTTTCCAGAGGGCATCTGGGTGATACCTCACAATATTCACCACTGTGAGAAATGTAATTCCTCATAAATCTGTGTATATACAATAAACATATATATGTATTGAATATATAAGATGTGGCAAAATATATGAAAATATGCAATATATAAATAAATGTTTACTTCATATAATTATAAAAAAATATATATATTTTATAGATAACTTGTTAAGGCATTAACTACCTGGATCAGGATGAAAGCTGGACTTTAAAGAATTAATATGTTTGGGGCGCCTGGGTGGCTCAGTCGGTTAAGCGGCCGACTTCGGCTCAGGTCATGATCTCACGGTCCACGAGTTTAAGCCCCGCATCGGGCTCTGTGCTGACAGCTCAGAGCCTGGAGCCTGTTTCAGATTCTGTGTCTCCCTCTCTCTGACCATCTCCCGTTCATGCTCTGTCTCTCTCTGTCTCAAAAATAAATAAACGTTAAAAAAAAAAAGAATTAATATGTTTGACAGTGTGGTTCCTACAAACTGAAAATGCAGGGTACCCCTCTTTGGTTCAAGAGGGAACAGAAGTGTATGAGACTTCTTGAGACCCTCATGCTTCTTACCACCACGTGACGTATTGTTGCTGTACCAATAATAAGAATGTAAGTCCATCAAGTGATGTGGACTATGTACAGAGAATGATGCTTGGCTTATTGGCTGTTTTTACACATTTGCTTATTCTGAAGACCAAGAAAACAAACAGATAATAAAATCATTATGTAGTTAAAAACTTAAAAAAACATGAATTCCTTAGAAACTGCATTGGCCCAGCCTCTGTTCACTTTGTCAACTTCTTCCTGTGTTAGCTATGCCCATTAACGAAGAGTTGTACTAGAGATCTGAGAAGGCAAATATCTAACCACAGTCAATAAATGTAGAGAATCCTCACACGTCCAAGACAAAAAGAAGGAGATGCCTAACATATTCATCTCTTTTAGGTTTAGAAGCTTAAGAGACTCTGCCGTGCTGTCTCCTTTCCTCTGCCCATCCCTTTCACTGACTCAGCAGTCTGAATCAAGAGTGCTCCACATTTCTGTGGTTCCTTGAAGCACAGTCCCTAATAGCTGGTGCCTGAAGGGTATTTGTAACTTGCTCACAGTGATTGAAAGGGCAAGTGGCTTCAATTTGTTCATGTAGAGCTGTATCGTATGGAGTGCATACCTAGGATAAGCTGAACTGTGTGTTGAATTAGGAACTATGGCTGCCCAAGGCAATCTGGAAAATGCTGGCCCTCCTAAAATGACAGTCACCTTCATTGTTGGCATTTTTCTTCCATTAGCCCTTTCCTGTGTTTTTGGGCAATGAGTGAGGTCTGATTCAGCTATTACCTATATTAGGACGTCTTAGTCACACCCAAAAGATGTGAATGAGCCAAATATGTTCTTTTTTAAAATTTTTATTTGATCTATTTATTTATTCATTCCATCATTTACTCTTAATTTATAGTTAAATAACTATTTTGTTTTGTGGCCAGGTAGTACAGGTAATTGCTCTAAGGCTAAAGTACAGAACCGGTGTCATCATGCACACTGAATATTGAGAATTTAGATCTGGATTTTAGGATCATAGAATTCCAGTTAGTCTGATTATTATAGCAATTGAATAGGAGGCAACTGTCTTTTTCTATTTTTTTTCTTCTTAATTTTTTTCTAAATAATGTCATAATTCAGAAGGCTGAGTGTTTCTTGTTTCTCTTCTGCAAAGTCATCACTAGGAAAGGTGCTTTAATTCATTTTCTTTTGATGTGCTTTAACCTTCGTAAAAACTTGCCTCATCTTGCTTTAATTCCTTTATTAGAATTGCAATTTCATTCCATTTTTCTTTTTTATATCATTGGTACATACCAGGAGAATTTTATATTAATCCCCCAAATTTTGTCATCTTGTTTTCTAACAGCTCACTTCTGAGCATCAATAGATTCAGTTCTCTTATTGGTCGGTTTTGTGGCCTTGGGCCAGTCAAACTCCATGAACCTCAACTTCTCCATTTGCAAAATGGGATAATAATACTTACCTCCCACACACCATGGGTGTTGTGAGAATTAGAAAGATAATGTTTACAAAGTGTTTTGTAAAAGCATAGAGCCTTTCATCTAAGGAAGGAGTTCAGAGTGTTATTATTTTTGTTTTTACTGATGGTCTGGTTCCCACATGGCTTTATTTTTATGGTGTACTTAACTGCAATAGAAATGAGAGATGGTAAAGATTATAGCAGGTCATCTAGTTCAAACATATTGTGGAATTCTTCCCCTGCAACATGCTGTTTATACTTTACTCCTTCTATTTTTAAATGCCAAGCATCAAGCATTACATGGTTCATTTCTTCCTGCCGACAGCAGAACTCTTCTAAAGAACAATTTCAATGGCAACTTTCGATCCAAGTATTTTCTTAATGACCCAATGGGAATAACTCTTTGAGTCTCTTCTAGGGGGATATTTTTGCCCAATGTGAGGGCTACAATTATTTTCAGGGCCTTTTTACTACTTTACTGGGGAGATGGAGTCACAATCCATTAGCTCTCCTTCTGATGATGTTCTTTACACTGTTCATCTCAAACTTTCAATTTAGGAATTTCCTAACCATTGGTCCATGGAGCAGACCAAATCTTGTTCAGAGATATCTCATTTCAAACACAGTTAAATTGCTTTAAATTCAATTCTAGAAGACTAATTTGAAAGAATGTGCTAACTCCAGTCTTGTGCACTGCACATCTTTTGCTTTTGGCAGGTCCATAATCTGTCATTGAAGATAGAGACATTCTAGCATATGATAGTACATAAATACTTATTGAATGGATAAATGGATAATTCATAATATCACATATCTAATTCATTGTGGGATAAATTATAGTCCTTTTTCCATGGGATAATCATAGTCCTTTTATTTTTTTAGGGTTATATATTAATATATTTATATTTACATAAAATAGTTATGAATATATTATATGGAAGTATCACTACTTAAAGTATAAATACAACTAGTATCTTGACAAAGGGACCCTCTACAATAAACATACTTTGAAAAACTGTGGAGCATTTACTGTATATTAGGAGCTGAGAATATGTTGGAAGGCTTAACAAACGTATTTCTTTTCTTGCGGTGCTTACTGACTACTTCAGCCAATGAGAATTGGTTCTGAAGATACAATGATTCCTTCCCCCATAGCCCCCCAGCAATTGTTTTCCCATCCTTTCACTGTAGAGAGTGAATTCTAAGATTAAATCAATACCCCAAGTATTTCTTTCCTGTTTTTGTACTTTATGGTAGTTTAATTACTCTCAAATAAACTAATCCATTGGCTAAAACTAAACTTTATTCTATGTGCTAATGGTATTGTTTTGAATGTACTTGTGCCCAACAGAATCAGATTCATAGTGAGACTTTATAAGTGGCAAGATTTTGTTTTTCATCAATCCATAAATTTTCTAAATCCAAAGATTGGAGCAGTAATTAGGCTTCCTTAATAAAGAATAGGATATGACTTTTAAGAGAGAACTCCATTCCAATCTCAAGCAGTCAAAAAACTAAAATCTAAAAAAAAAAAAAAAGGGAAAAATAGTAAATCTCTCTCTTTTGAGGTACATGGGAAATTAAGAAACATAACTTTATCCAAAATTGCTCATTATTACCTGTTGAAATTGGATCAGAAAGCTTATGCCATTTGAAATCTTTTCATATGGCATATTTCCAGATAGTGAAATCATTGGTGGTCAACTTTTTGGATGCTTTGCTCTTTAATCACTTATGCCTTCAACCTGGTAGTAGCTGCGTAGTGAGATAGGTGATGGTAATTAGCTTGCTGAGTCAGTGGGAAGGAGCCCTGTAATATTGAATAATTGTTTCTTTGATGTATGGTGTGGTTAACATGCTTAAGATTTTTAACTCAGGACCATCTGGATGTTAGATCTGAGAAGAGGAAGTAAAATCAGTTTTATATACTGTGTAGAACATGAAATAACAAATCTCAGTCTGTTCTTTGCCATTCTTTTTCTTTACCTTTTCGGTTTTTTAAAAAACTTTATACCAATTAATTTAAGCACTTAGCAATCAAACATATCAAATAAAATGAAATCATTATAAGTCTTGAATCACCTTACTTGTTATGATCTTTGTTCCAGATAACTATGGAACAAAAATCTGGACAAAAATATAAAGGCACAGTGACACTACCATTTTGGAAAGTAGATGTAGTTTATTGTCTTTAGACTTATATAACACTAATGTGTCAGCAATGGATTTAGCTTATTCCCTGATATTAGTCTCATCATGCTTTCATTTCTGTGAGAGATATTCCTGTTAGGCCCAGGAGTTGACTAAGGAGAATGTAGAACCTGGAGTTGAAAGTCATTAGTTTTGATCTTCTCTGTAATCACCAATTTATTATCATGAACTTTGGTGCAATGGAAAATTATTATCTCTTTATAGATCTCAGCAGCTTAAAATGGGAAGAATTGGGGCCTCCAAGGATTTGTGTGTGTGTGTTTATTTATTCTTTGAGGAAGAGAGAAAACACACACACACACACACACACACACACACACACACACACACACACACACAAGCAGCGGAGGAGCGGAGAGAGGGAACCATAGAATCTGAAGCAAACTCCAGGCTATGAGCTGTCAGCACAGAGCCTGATGTGGGGCTCAAACTCATACACTGTTAGATCTTGACCTGAGCCAAAGTCAGATTTTCACCCAACTGAGCCATCCAGGTGCCCCTGGGCCTTCGGGGGTCTTAACCTCTGCATCTCTTTCTTGTCCTTAGCTGCTGTCTTCCAGGTTCTTCTGCTTCTGATGCCCAAGAGAACAGCAACAAGCTGGGATTTGGAGAGGTCTTGAGGACTCCTGCTATTTGAGCCTCATTTGTGGTTGAGGTGCAGACTGATAAGAGGAAGAATGATTTGCAATGAGATGCAGGAGGAAAGAATGGATTCATAACGTTAGATGAAAATTACAAAACAATAGAATGATAACATCCTGCAGAAAATGTCTTCATGCATGGGTTTGTGTCTCTCGTATAAGTGTAATTAGCTAGGATTCAAATTCAAGTTAAGGCACTTTTTTTTTCTATCTCTACCACTGCAAACATAAATTTTGGTTTTCATAAAAATCACCAGTAGCTTTGTATGCCTTTGCCCAAAGACAGCTGAATGGTATTTACTTGTCTCTTGCTAGGACTTAGCATTGTTTGCAATGGCTGGGTGCATTTGACTTGTATGAAAAGATTTCCGAATTGCGTCCTTGTTGGAGTGAACTCGGCAGGTGAATAGATGAACAGCAGCTTTTATCTTCCATGGTCAGATCTCACTCTCCTGAGTTGACTAATATTTACCTAAGCCTCTCTCTACTTCTTCCTTCTCTCTCAGAGTTTGTTTTCTTGTTATCCCAACCTGGATGCTTGACCTACAACTCAGCTTCCTTGGAATTGTTCTTGGCTCACCTTGCACATTTTTCGTTTCCATGATTCTTTATTTCTTAATTTGAATGCTTCTCTTTGTTCTGTAACATGGCATTCACCACTGCTTTCCTGTTCTCCCCTAGGTTGCCCTTTGCTGTTGGTGTGCTTCCCACCTACACAGGTATGCAACACATTTCTTTATCTAATCTCTTGGCTTATCTGGCCTTTAATATTTTCTTAACACAGTATATAGTTCAGCCTTATTTGATTTATCACCAACATATAAACTCCCCCATAACCTCACATTTTCATTTGCTTCTGTGGAAGTGAATTCCTTCAGGAGAAACTGATTTTTATTCCCAAAAAAGAAATAATATCTGAAGAGTTTTATAAAAGGACCTTAGAACATCTCACAAACATTATCACCTTCATCTTTCGTGTTGTCTCTATTAAAAAACATAGATGGAAGACAAGCATTCAATTTTGAGATAAAAAATTATAGTTACGGCCAATTGCTTACAACTAGTGAGTAGACAGTAATCCTGAGTACAAACAAAGGATAATATGTCTTCCTATTTTGCATTCTTCTATCTTTTGGAGGAACTATTTATATAACACAATTACATTGTATTGATTCATTTCAACAACACATATACAATAATTAATATATGAAAGTCACTCTAAGTCGAATATATATAAGACATAGAAGAATGGTAGTTGTCTTTGAGGGAGTGGGGAGACACCTACAGAGAGGCAGTCTATACTAAGTACTATGACAAAAGAAAGAACAAGTGTCCTGAGCCACAGATACACTAGAGGGTTGACTGGGTTGGTGTAGAGTACTTTGTGAAGGAGGCAGCTCTGGACTAGAATCATATGAAAAGAGGATGGGCAGAAATGTGCCTCTAGAGAAAAACACTCTGAGCCATATTCTCCCAATCCCTGGTCCACCATTTCAATGTCCCTTTTAAACACCAATATAGCTTCTAAAGATACTATCTTGCAAATTGAGAATACGTTGTTTTCTAGGAGCCACCTGAGTATGAATAGCTGTGCGGTATATATATATAATAGAAAGTAATTATAATTTCACCTCTCAAAGAAATGAGTTTAAATATGATCATCACAAAATGGTAAAAACTCTATTGACCTAGAAATTATAATGAAAATAATAAATGAAAGTGAGAGAATTTATGAAAATATTTGCTGGGTTTTAAGTTGTGTGTGTGCTTCACTGAGAAGCATATTGTAAAAATTGTTCACAGTGCCTTGTTTCCCAGTCTTGTGATTAGCCTCCTGAGGCAGTCACATGGGCTCACTTCCTCTAAATCAGTATTAAAGAAGAGTGTTTCAGGCAGACCACCTTGAGGTGATAATTGCTTTTCTCAGGAGATAGTCACATGTGTCAGGTCCTCTGGGAGGAAATGAATGAATTGCCTATTGTGTCTTAAAACTCAGACAAGAAATTTTAAAGGTGAATTTCCAAAGTATTAAGGCTCAGAGTAATCACTGGAGTGTGGCAGCTAGCCTGGGGGGCCCCACCCTTCCTAGACTCAGCAATCTCTTCCCCTGTACAAAATTACATAAACATTTGAAGATTTCCTTCTGCCCTCAGAATTCGATTTGTCTGCCAAAGTTATGGTCATTTGGGCTGGAAATTTGGCTATTTGCACTATCTTTTAAGGCACCGGTAGCTGCATTCTTTCCTGCACTTGCTTATTCATGATCTTGTGATTCTTTGAGTCTCTGGGGCCTCTTGGGTCAATTGCTCTGAGACCTATCAGTAGGGAAAAGAGGACACACTTATGTCATTTCTATCTAAATAGCAGGCTTCACTTTGGAGCTGACCCAAGATAGCCTCTTCTGTATTCCAAGTAAAAGCCTTTTGCCAAATCTTGGTTGGGCAGAAACCCAGAGACTTGAGTTGTAGGGCATCCTTCTTCATGAGAATAATCAATAGATCTACAAAACATACAAGGTTGGTCACATGACCAATTTTTCTCTTTCCTACTACCCCCATGCCATTCCTTATCCCCTGTATCTTGACAGAACATCTACTGTAGAGGAACACAAAGTTTGGGCAGCTTCACTCCCTCCCTAGTTCCATTAAATAACTCTATTCTTGGCTCCTTAATACCTTACTACCATAGTGCTTTCAGAAATAAAAAGCATTTTCTTTTCCCAGTACACAAATGGCTCAGAATTATTTCTTTTTCTAGATGTTCTCATCTGTTGCTGCTTGGGTTACACTGAGAAATTCTGAAATGGAATTTTGAGGATAGAATATTAATGTAGAGTGTTCTTGGGGTAGCACCTCTGGAGGGCTGGAAAAAGCAACGGAATTGGAAAGAAGGACATGCTCAGCTGAGACACAAACACAACAAATCTTAGTCAATCCCACAGGGATGTCTGGAAGTAGAATGGCCCCTCATAGTTGCCCTGAGTTGGGCTAAGATGGCAGGCCTCAATATTACCACATCAATAAGTCATTGGATGTGGGCATCCTTAGCAAGGGCATCCCATGGTTGAGAGGGCTCTCTGTAGCTGAGACAACCCTGAGGAGCTGACAGCTTAGATGTCTGCTGGCTGAATTCTAAGTAGCTGGAACAGGAAGAAAGGAACATCTGGATGGTGCACAGTGATCACAAAAGCCTGCCCCCCTGCTCCATTCAGATTCACATTTCAATATTACATTTAAGAAGCAGCTCTTTAAGATTCTCTTGACTTCTCTTCCTGGGTTAAAGTATGAACAGCATGTTAGTGAGACAAACTATAGTCCAATGCTATAGCTGGCCTCAGTATCACAACTTACACTTAATGCCTCCTACTATTGATTCTCTGTTTTCCTCACTCTCACCTTGCATTTCTGTTGGCCTCCATTGTTTACCTGATGGCGTAACCCATACCCTCACGCTTAAGTAGTCTCAGCCCCCATTCACCATGCCCTTCTCAAAACAAGATTTCTGCACTTGCCCATTTGCCGTAATAACTGGGAAGGGGAGGACCAAGAGGTGCTCAAGTGGACCACCAAGTGGATAGCAACGCTACTACCTGATGATTGGTCAGTTACTCTGCCCAAACGATTACTCCTCCTCTTGCCACCTGGTTCCTAGGCACATGGAGACTGACTGCCAAGGCTATAGTAAACATTTATAATACAATGGGATTATACTCTATTCTTTGGATCAAGTATTCTCCCTTTAAGAACAAGCATCTTTAAATGCATAGAGCCCAGAGTTGTGTATAGAAAGGGCACACAAATGATTCAAGCATGGAACTGGGAAAGATGAGAGGACAACTTTTGTTTCCATGCCTTAGTTCCTAGATTCATATATTTATCATTTGGGAATATGATCCATATTCTTTGATTCAAAGAATATACTAACCTTGGAAGATGATACCCCATCCTAGTAAATCATTGGTCCTAAGTTGAAATTTCATCTGTGCCTTTGGAAGGATATTTCAATGCTCTATCTATGTGGTTATTTAGTACCTATTCTATGTTGGATGCTATTTGGTGGGCTTGATAAAATTATACAAGGGTTTTTATAATTTGTGTCCACTTCCATATGTTCATTCACATGCCTGTGCCCTGAATTTCCTTGTCCCTGATTTTCCTATTTTTTTTCTTTCCAGGCCCTGATCAGCCCACCAAGCCAATTGCCACTACTCGTGAGTCTATATATGTATTCCCATCTTGTGTAGCTTCTCTTTCTCCACAAAGTAGATGGCTAGGTGCAGAGAAGTGACTTTGCACTATCTCTTGAGGTCCTTGCTAAGATTCTAAATCCTGCAGGTTTAGAAAGTATACTGTCTTTCTTCTCTTATGGACCCAGTATGTCCTTGGCTTGGTTATGCTGAAAGTTAACCTTAGCTATTGGTCAAGTGAGCTGCTTGGGAGATAGGGATATATCCTGAAAGAAGCAAACATTATCTTTCAGAGGGAGACCTCTGCATTTTCTCCTTACAAAAGTAGAGTGTGTTAGCTGTTGATAGTGGGGGTGCACTTTTTCAGCCTTATAGGCTGTCAGGGATCTAAGGATTTAGGATTTTTGTTGATCTCTACTTTAGATACTTATCTAAAGTATCTGTGTGAAGGTCATATTCTCTCCTAGCCCGGGTCCTAATCTTGGCATGGAAGATCTGTTTTTAATTAGAAACTGAAATGAGGGCTCAAATACAGCCTCAGCCAACACCAGAGAGAGCGTGTAGGCTGAAATGACCCTTCATAAATGTCTTGAGCTTGGCCAAGATGATCAGATATTTGTACTCCTGCATTGATCAAGCATTGGATATAGGTCTAGGGAAAGGGCATTACCTTGGATGAAAACTCTCCAGTGGAGGCAATTTTTTAAAAAAGTTTATTTATTTTTGAGAGAGAATATGAGAGGGGGGGGGCGGGGGGGAGGTGCAGAGAGAGAGAGAGCAGGAGACAGATAAACTGAAGCAGGCTCCATGCTGTCAACGCAAAACCTGATATAGGGCTCGAATCTATGAACCCTGAGATCATGACACAAGCTGAAGTTGGATGCTCAACTGACTGAACCACCAGGCGTCCCCCAGGCAATTCTTGAAGGGGCTGACAGCTAACAGGTACCTGACAGCTCTCCAAGCAGTGGGGGCAATAAGTCCTCTATTGAAAAGGGATCTAGACATGAGAGCTAATCCTTTTAGGGAAGTAGCAATTTGAGGAACATATGGAAGAAACTTTCAGAAGGATTATGCCATCTCTTTACATGGCTCTGCCTTTGTACATTCTGCCTTTTCTGTCCCAAATGATCTTTTACCTACTTTTAATTCTTTTCTTAGCTAACTGAGACCTGTCCTGTAAGCATTGGCTTCTCAGGGTAGCTTTTTTTTTTTTTTTTTTTTTTCTCACCACCTTCAACCTCAAGGCTACTTGCCTAACAAACTTCCTGGCTGATTAAATGATCCTTTGAGTCACCTTGATGTTTTTAACATGCTTCTATGTTAACTCTATTAACTCTATTAGTCTGTTTGGCTGGTGTAACAGAATACCAGAGACTGCGGGGTTTGGGGAGGGGGGCTTATAAACAACAGAAATTTATTTCTGGAGGCTGGGAAGTCCAAGATCAAGGCACCAGCTAATTTGTTGTCTGATGAGGACCAACTTCCTGGTCCATAGATGGCTGTCTTCTTCCTGTGTCCTCATATGGCTAAAGAGGAGAGGGAGCCTTATTGGGTCTCTTTTATAAGGGCACTAATCTCATTCATGAAGGCTCTACTCTCATGACCTAGTCACCTCCCAGAGGCTGCATCTTCAGGTACCATCATGTTGGGGATTAGGGTTTGTTTTTGTTTTTGTGTTTTGTTTTGTTTTGTTGAGAAGTTAAAAAAATTTTTTTAACATTTATTTTTGAGAAACAGAGAGAGAGACAGTGAGTGGGGGAGGGGGAGAGAGAGAGAGGGACACAGAATCTGGAGCAGGCTCCAGGATCCAAGCTGGATATGAGCATAAAGCCCAATGCTGAGCTCAAACCCATGAACTTAATGAGTTCATTGAGTCATGAGTTGAACTCAAACTCATGACCTGAGCAGAAGTGGGATGCTGAACCGACTGAGCCACCCAGGTGCCCTGAGGATTAGGTTTTAACATGTGAATTGTTCTGGGTATTGGGGAGACAAAACATTTAGTCCATAACATTAACACCTAATACACTGATATGTAATTATGCAATTACCTTCTTATATTTTAACTTGGACTATACATTTCTTGAGGGTTATAAATTTTCTTTTATTTCTGGGTATTCAAGATCAGAATGAGTATGGTACATTTCATATATCATATATATTAAATACATAAATGAACCCAAAATAATATCATTCATGTTGTACTATAAGGACATAGGGCTAGAGTCAAGAGACTCAATTTGAGTTCTTACTTGATTATAGATAGACAATAGATAAGTCATTCAATCTCACTATATCTCAGTTTTACCCTCTGTAAAATGTAGACAAGTACTTTCCCTACACTGTATCATTATTTTAAAGATAAAAGAAAATAAAATATGTGAAAGAATTTTGGATAATAAAAGGGCTATATGAATGCCAGGAGTGATTACTGTTGATCTCTCTATCACTTTCTTCACCAGTGACCAATGTTCACTTATGCTGCTGCCTGTGAATGTTTCTGTTCTAATCCTCCATGTTGATCACAGATACAGACTCTTTACTGTTGTTATAGTGTATCTTCTCTGTTCTTTTCAATTCTGGACAATTAGCCTATATGTGTATTTGGAAACTGGTGAACAAATAAGCCACTGAAAACTATCACCTCTGGGAGAACTCCCAAGAACAGCTAAAGGCTAGTCATAGAGGGTGGAAAGATGATTGAGATATAGTTTCTAACTGTAGGAAACTGGTAGTCTTCTAGACAGAGACAAACACATAGCAATTTAAGAGAAATAAAATATTATAGGTATCTTATAAATATAAATATGAGATGGGATATTGTGCAGGTACAAAGGAAGGAGTGTTTGTGGTAGCTCAAGAGAGTCTCCATTAAAGAGGTGAAGCTTGCTTGGGAGTAGGTCTGATGCAGGAAGACAAGGAACTGAAGAGCATCCAGGATGAGCAGAGGCCCTAAGAAGAAGACAGCCACACATGTGCCCATTTTAGTGTTATGAAAGCATCCTTAGACATGTTACCTGAAAAACCTGCCCAGATCTTGCAAGATGAATTCTTATTAGATGGGCCTCAGTTATCATGCTATGGGGCCACCATCTCATTTTCTTATTTTTTGTTTTTATTTCAGCCTTCCAGCCCAGGCTTTGGGGCCTTTGGGCTATGGACTTTCTGTGTCCCTACATCAAAAAATGTATATTCAGAGATGAAGGAAAAAAAATGAAGTATCTTAGTAATAGTTTTAAGTAAATACGCAAGTAATCAGGAATTCAAGAGAGAGAGAGAGAGAGAGATTTATATCTTAAGAGACAAGTTTAGGATAAAAAATTACTAGACTTGGAATCTGAGGACTTGAATTCAAGCCTTCTAAGTCAGGTACTAGCTGTATGATTTGGATGCTTGGTGAACATTGCTTACCTTCAGGTGATTACTTACACTTACACTCCGTGTCATTACAAGAATGAAAACTTCAGTTTGCAAAAGGACAGTGCTGTTTCTGGTCTAGACCCAGGTCTGCACACTCAATTCACACTGAATTTTTGTTGTTGAATTAATTATAGCTATATCTGTGGAGGAAAGAATTAGATTTAACATGGTAAAGATGATGAATTCCAAAATATCTCCCTTTATTTATTTTTTACTTTTTAATTTTTTTTTAGAGACAGAGAATGCTCATGGGGGAGATGGGCAGATAGAAAGAGATAATCTTAAGCAGGTTCCATGCTCTGTGTGGAGCCCAATGACCAATGACCCTGGGATCATACTCTAAGCCAAAATAAAGAGTTGGATGCTCAAACAAATGGGCCACCCATGTGTCCCTTTATTTACTTTTACAAAATTTTTATTTATTTCTTTAAAAGTATGTGTATTTTTAATTGAAGTATAATTAGCACACAGCATTATATTAGTTTCGGGTGTACAATGTAGTGCTTCAACAATTCTATACATTGCTCAGCACTCCTCATGATAATTACATTCTTAACTCCCTTTTTCCATTTTTCTATTTCACCTCTGCCCTCCCTGGCAACCATCAGTTTATTCTCTGTATTTAAGAGTCTGTCTTTGTTGTACCTTTCCTCCTTTATTTATTTATTTTTTAAAATTCCACATATGAGTGAAATTATATGGTATTTGTCTTTCTTTGTTTGGCTTATTTCACTTAGCATTATATACTCTAGGTATATCTTTGTTGTTGCAAATGTCAAGATCTCATTTTTTATGACTCAGTAATATTCTACTGTAAATATATATGTGTGTGTGTGTGTGTGTGTGTGTGTGTGTGTGTGTGTACACACTTACATACATACATACATACATATACCACATCTTCTTTATCCATTTATCAATATGTAGACACTTGGGTTACTTTCATATCTTGGCCATTGTCAATAATGCTGCAATAAAAATAGTGCAATAAAAATAATGCTGCATACGTTTTTTTGATTTAGTGCTTTTATTTTCTACAAGTAAATACCCAGTAGTGGAATTAATGGATCATATGGTAGTTCTATTTTTAATTTTTTGAGGAACCTCCATAGTATTTTCCACAGTTGTTGTACTAATTTAACTTTCCACCAGTGGTGCACAAGGGTTCCTTTTTCTCCATATCCTTGGCAATACTAGTTATTTCTTGCCCTTTTGATCCTAGCTATTCTGACAGATGTTAGGTGCCATCTCACTGTGGTTTTGATTTGTTTATTCCTGATGATTACTGATGTTGAGCATCTCTTCATGTGTCTATTGGCCATCTGTATGTCTTCTTTGGAAAAATGTATCTTCAGGTCCTCTGCCCATTTTTTAATTGGATTATTGTGGTGTTTTTGGTGTTGAGGTATATAAGTTCTTTATGTATTTTGGATATTAACCCCTTATTGAATAGATAATTTGCAAATATCTTCTCTCATTCCATAAGTTGCTTGTAATTTTGTTGATGCTTTCCTTTGGTGTGCAAAAACTTTTTATTTTGGTGTAGTCTCAATAGTTTAATTTTTCTTTAACAGTAAAACCTTAGATTGCGAGTAACTTGTTTTGCACGTGTACTGCAAGATGAGCAAACATTTCCAATAGATTTTTAATTGATAAATAAGCATTGTCTTGCAATATGAGTTGCATGTCTCAGGCTGTGGTATTTGGCAGAAATCCATGATTTTTCAGAATGTTGGAAGGTGCCCACAACTGGCACTAGTGTACTTTTTGTCACTTCAAAGCACCTATGGAAGTCCTTTGCTTTTTCATACAAGTGTAAGCTTAGGAATGCTTTGCTTCATTCTAGGTCAGGCTGCCTGCAGATATAGACCCTTTCCTCTGCTGCCTTATTGCCAGTCTCATTAAATACAGTATATGACAAGAGCTTATTAATACTGTACTGTAGTCAACATCTGTGTGAGTGTACACAATGGCCTCCATGCAGAAAAGGTTGAAAAGAAAGGAGGTAAGAGGAAGGAGATGATTATGGTGGAAGTTAAGAAGGAAATCATTGAAAAGTATGATGAAGTATGTGAATGGCTGAAACTGAAAGATTTTATAAGAAGACTATGTCTGTATCTCATCTGTAGAGGAGGAGGTGAAAAAGTCAGAGGAATCTCTCCCTTCATATGAGATTAGAGAGATGTGTAAAAAGGGAAACGGTGCAAAATTTTGTAGAAAAGCACCACCAAATAAGGCTGTAGCAGTGTGAGCAATGAATCTGTTTAATGACAATGCAAGTTCACATTTCCATGAAATCCTCAAAAGGAGGCAAAAGCATGTGTCATTGGATAGGTTCCTTATTAAAGTTGCTCAAAAAGAAAAAGATTCCATTGAGCCAATAGACAGCAATGATTCCATTAGTAATAGTGAAAATCGTTCTACACAGTAACCCTCATCTCTCTTGTGTCCCTCACATGAGCCACAAAGGTTTTCAAAGGTAAGTGTAGGTTAACTTGTTTATTTTTCTTTATATTTTATATTTTCTTTATTATTTTGTATCATATTACAGTATTTTAATCACTTTTATATGAATATTTTTGGGTTGTGGAATGAATCATCTGAGTTTCCATTATTTCTTGTGGGGAAATTCGCTTTGATGTACAAGTGCTTTGGATTACAAGCATGTTTCTGGAATGAATTACACTCACAGACCAAGGTTTTACTGTATTTCCCTTGCTTTGGGAGACATAGCTAGGAAAATGTTTCTACAGCCCAATATTGTTAAAATGTCCATACTACCCAAGGCAATCTACAGATTTAGTGCAATCTCTATCAAAATGCCAACAACATTTTTCACAGAACTAGAACGAATAATCCTTAAATTTTTTTGGTATCCCAAAAGACTTAATATAGCCAGAGAAGTCTTGAGAATGAAGAACAAATCTGGAGGTATCACAATCCTAGATTTTAGACTATACTACAAAGCTATAGTAATCAAACCTATACGACACTGGCACAAATAAACACACAGGTCAGTGGAACAGAAGAGAGAGTCCATAAATAAATGCATGATTATATGGTCAATAAATCTATGATAAAGGAGGAAAGAATATGCAATAGAGAAAAGACTGTCTCCTCAATACATGGTATTGGGGAAGCAAAAGAATGAAACTGAAAGTGGACTACTTTCATACACCATACACAAAATTAAACTCAAAATGGATTAAAGACCTAAATGTGAGACCTAGAACCATAAGGTTCCTAGAAGAAAACATAGGAAGTAATTTCTTTGACATTGGCTACAGAAACTTTTTTTTAGATATTTCTCCTCAGATCTCTTCTTAAACTGGAAAGCATGTTGCCTGATGGAATGCCATAGGTACCAGAGCTGAACCACCCGAGTGGGAGTCCCCTCTCTGCTGCTTATTGACTCTCTGACTTTATACATGTCATTTAATCTCTCTGTGTTCCCATTCTCAATAGCAGAATCAGGTTTTGATGATTAAATCACTGTTTTGACACTGGGAATTGCAGTAATAAACAAAATTCGAAAACCCCCTTTTTTATGTAGGTTATGTTCTAGTGATGATGATAATAATCTCTATTTTAACATTGTAGTGAGGATTAAATATGTCTTTGTACCTAAAGCCATTTGAACAGTGCCTGACATATAGAAAGTACATAATATCTACTAGGTATTATTATTATTAGACCAAACTCTGATCTTTGTAGACTTAAAAGCTATGAGTGTCTGTGGCGTCCCTTTATTCCTTAACATGACAGCACGTTGCAAGTACCAGCCCTAAAGAAATGTAGGCTTCAATATATTAGAATTTAGTAAATTTTGGTTCTTCTTTTAGTGGAAAGACTTCCTTGTAGTCCTATGGAAGTGGCTTTCTCAATATCGTTAATCTCAATCTTGGTTCTTCCACTTCTGTCCTTTTGTAGGGCTGGTTTAATCCTCTCTGCCATGGTTATGGGATCCTCCCCACTTGCTTGCTTCCTGTCTTGAGTGGTAGAAATTCTATTGTTTGAAGATTCCCTATTCTCCCCTACCCTGTCCCCAATTACCCTGCCTCCTGGGAGATTTTTCACCTCTCTTCTCACCTCTCACTTCCTTTCCGTACCACTCATTTGACTCTGAACACTTCTGCTCTGAATTATAGGCTTTTTTTTTTTTTTTAATAAAAGCGTTGTTAGTAGCTGAGAAGGATGGGCAGTGATGAGGTCTTATATTCTTTTGCATTTTTCTGTAGTCCTTTGCACAATAGGTATTTAGTGTGGTTTATTTCCATGTGGCTTTGGTGGATTTTCTGTTTGTATAAAAGCAGTGAGGGGATTTGCTACTATGGATACTTTCAGCCGAATGTTGTGTGGAGCAGTTGGGATGGCTTTCAGGGAGAAGGATGGGTAGGTAACAGTAATTACGGACAGGATGGACCTAAATATTGCAACTTACGTGTTCTGTGAACTTAGCTTATAAAACTGCGGAGGGAAATGGAGAAAGTTGGTCTTCACTGGCTTTTGTTGTGAGAAGCCAACCACACGCAGGTGGAAAAATCAACTTAGCAAATACGGTGAGTTTTTTTCTAAGGCATTAGATGTTAGTTTCCATCTTGCTGGTCAGACTGCTGTTTATGAACCAACAGGGTTAGCAACACTTGGAAGTTTATTAGAAATGCAGAATCTCAGGCTTCACTACTGTACCAAACTACGAATTTTAACAAGATTACCAGGTGAATCTTATTCAACTAAATGTTGATAAGCCTTGAATTCTAGAGTTGAGCATTTAAATATTCCTGTATCTGAGCTGCTTCCCAAACAAATTAAATGAGAATCTGTAGGTGGGGGTGGGCCTCAGTAATTTTTAAAGCTCTGTAGATTCCAATGTGTAATGAAAGCTGAGAACCACTAATAGGGGGTGGTTTTGGGGACTGGTAAATATGTAGGAAAGGAGCAGATATGAATCTATTTACCTTTGGAATAGCTTTGTTTTCTTTTTTGACTGGGCCAAATGCACAGTAGGTGAGTTGACAGAACTGGTTCATAAATCTTCAGCCAGACTACACTCTTGTCTCTGCCATCTTGTACTGAGTCCATAGATTGAGTCCAACGCCAGCTATAGCCTCTATGGGCTGATAGATCTCAGAGCCTGTGGACTCTTGCACAGGGGCCAACACCCCCACCCCTGACCTGGCAGCAGGCACAGTCAGATATTGCCAAAGCACAAAACAAAGGATCTGTCATTGGTATAGGCTCTGGGGCTGGAGTTAGATTAGGAAAGCCCCTTTCCTAGTGATCTGAAGTAGAATGAAGCTTAAATTTGAGTGTCTAGTTGTGTCTAGAAGTGCAGGCTGAGAGTTAGTGTCAGAGAATGACACTATCCAAGGAATAAGTGTCTGGAGCCAAAATTCCTAAATGAATTAAGAGTCCTTGAGTCAGGAGAATGCAAGACCAGTGTTGGTTGTGAGGGTCCAGGAAGAAGCAAAGCCTGCAGGTCCAGGACACTGACCATGAATCAACGTGGGTTGTTAAAAGCTTGTTTTTATTTGGCCACAGTATGAGCTGGCAAGAGTTAAAGGCATAGTGCTTGTGTAAACAAATAATTGCAATTGCAGTTCTGAGATCCTTTGACCTACGTCAATTGGTACCTTATTCTAAAGGATTCTGCTCCTTTACAATAATGGTTTCCTGCAATGAATTTTCTTTCCTTATTGCAGATAGGATTTATTCTGAAAAATGCAAAGGCTTTGGTGATTGGAGATAAGAAAGTCCATTAGGACTTCAAAGGCTTCAGATGGCTGTTGTTTGATGGCACTATAAATAAATTTAACATAAAATTAAAGGAGACTGCTTTGAAAAGTAAAGTGAAGTGGTCATCAATTGTTTGTTCTTGGGGCTGAGGTTGGGGTGAGGAGGAGATTCTCTCCTTTAATAGAGAACCATTTTTGTGTTTATGAACCTGGAACAGGGCAAAGAACATCAAGGCACTTCTAGATTGGTAAAGATGAAAAATTATCTTCTTGGGTCCCTTCCTAGCAGAAAAATACCTCAACCATACTGTATAATTGTTTCTATAGGGCAATGGCATCTTAAAAGGTGCAAAAAACTGGAGTGACAGAGGATGACAGTGCTGTCCAGTCATTTCTTAGTAATGGCTTATACATCTCTCCATATTTGTAAAGCTATAAGAGAGCTCAATAGTGTGGAAAGACTGGGATGAAAGTGCATTTCCCTTTCTGAAGGCAGCATAGAGAGGCATAAGCACCATCTTTGCTCTACCATTGGATATGCCAATACTACATTTTTACAATGGTAGAAAATCAAAGAGAAAAATGAGAGAATTTAATTCCCTCATTCTTCCAGTAAAGTAGAATAGTGAAGTCATTGTATAAATAGCAGTCCAAAGGTTATAATTTAGAATCCAGGTATATTAAGATCCTTAAAAATAATTAAACCAAATTTTTTACCTATGAGGGAACTGAGTCCCAAAGAGCCCAAGGTCATTAATGGCCTTAAGTAGTCTCCCATCCCCCATACTATAACATTTATGGGTTATAAGGCTTGTTTCATAGAAGAGTCCCTTCTAATCAAGAAGCATTGTGTAGAACAAGAACATAGCATCCTCCTCATCCACCACAGTGAAGCTCCTTCCTTCTGAGAAGGACTGCTTGCTCTTGATTATTCAGGTGATCAGTTATCTTATGGCTCCTCCCATTCACTTTTGGTTTATTTCCCTGTTCACATAGTTAGTTCTTGGGAAGAGAGAAAAATAAGGGAGGTAAAACACATGGTCATTCTTTCACTTATAAGTGGTTGGGTGGGGGACAGGTTGTGTAGAGAAAGGGCTGGTGGAAAGATTGAAATAAGTTTTGGTGGCTACTTGTAGATTTTATTTATTCTACAATATTAAGAACATAAAAAAATTTGAAAGCTTAACTGAAAATACATTGTCTTGTAAAATCTCCAATGTTTCGTGACTCACAATTCAAATGTTGAATCTTATTCAGTCATATAAATCACTAATCTTGAGTTATGAGTTTACCTCGTGATTTGTATTTCTGTTGGAAGCACTATGAGTTTTAGACATCAAGTTTTATATTTGTAAATGTGTGAAAGTGGATGAGTGAGTGAAAGAAGGTAAGTTCCCAGGCTTTTCTAAGCTGAGAGTGTCAACCTATGTGTGAACAAATGCCTTCCTAGCCGATACTGGGTGTAAACCTCTTGAAATTTTGGAGGAGAGCCAACATTTCATCACCTTGGCTGATCTCTTCATACACAATGTAATGCTGTCATGTACTTTGCCAGCACAATGAAATGCCAAAGGCTTGTCCAAAATGCCAATGATAATACACCTATTTTCAACTAGCACAACCACTGTAGTTCATGTAGTTACTTTCCCAACTGAAAAATGCTGGTGAACCAGCGCAGTGAGGCCAAGATAAGTACCGGCTTACAGTTACTGGCAAACAGCAAAGACAATTAAACTTCAGTATTGAGTCACTTGTCAGCTGGGCAGGCTGACTTCAACTCCTAACGCTGAGTTTTCAAGCTGCGTGGGATTTTGCCATATTGAGCTTGGTTCACATTAATAGAGTTGTGCTGTTAAATCCTAGAAAAGCCAAATGTTTTTAACAGAGGCTATATGCCTGTATTCTGAAGCGTGTGCAATACTTAGCCATTCTAATTTCTGAACTGAAATTGGATTGTTGATGCCAGGAGGGGAGATTATGACATGCCTTAACGCATTGTGAGCAGACAAAATGCAACTCCTCTTTGCTAGTTAGGAATCTGTGTGAATACCCAGTCAGCTTCCCACACACATGAGTCTTCCCCATCACTTCAGTGGGAGTTTTATGTGGGAATTAAGAAGAGGAAAATGTCACCCAGGCTGTGTGCCTGATCGTGATTTAATATCTGAGCCAAGAAGTCCTCAGAGAGTGAAAGCTCCTGCCCACATAGCACTAAGTCATGGACATGTGCAGCAATGACGCTTGGAATAAGCCTTACAGTACTTTAGATGTAATGATTTATATGCAATATTTCATAAACCTGAATGGACAGTCACAGGAGACCTTCATATTGGGATCTTTCATTGAGTACAAGTGATAGAATGGTCAATGTTTACTTTTGTTCTTTCTTTGTAGGAGACCACAAAAGTCCTAGTTAATGTCTGCTGAGAGAATAAAACCTAAAAAAATTTAAATGTCTTCATGGTCTGAAACAGCAGAGTGGGAGGCAAGAGGCTTCTTTGACTAAACCAATTAATTATACCTTCTGTATGATGAAGATGCATTTGTGGAAAATTAGAGTTCTTAAAATTTTGATCACTATTAAAAAAATACAAACATCAAACAAGCACAACCATGTTTTATTAAATAAATAATGGAACTTATGGGATCAGTCCGTGGCATTTAAATGCAGTCCCATTCTCTGTTTCCCATGGGGTAATTACATGACTCAGTCCACTGGACACCCAGCTGAGCCAAAGCAGCTTTGCAGGGAGTTGGGTGAGATCGGCCTAGGATTCGTTTTACTTGCTTTTTAGTTGCTGAATTAGTGTAGAGCTGAGTGTGATCTTCTGAACCAGGAGGAGGACATTTATAAGTAAAGAGGCTGTCATCTTGTGGCTCTGGCCCTACTCATGTTTGAAAATTAAAGAAATGAAAGGAACATTGAGGATGAAGTTTACGCAGCTTTATCCAAGATACCTGGGAAGGCTGTATTGAATCAAAAAGCATGGAAGCCAAGGATATGTCTCTGGGAGAGCTTGCTGCTGTTCAACTGCATGTAATTCAGTCATTGTTCTTCAATGCAATACATTCCAACTGTAGCCCTGACTCCTCTCCTGACAATGTGGTAGGCTTTCATCACGTTTCAGGAAAGATGTTTTTACTCAGAACTTTTAAATATCTTAGCTGCAGCTCTAGAAGCAGTTCATGCAACATTTTGCAGGTAGAACAGATTATGTACAAGACCTTGTTTGCATGAGGACCCTTAAAATTATATTAGGGTACCTGTATCCCATTTCCAAAATCAACACGAGTACCTTTTTAAGACAGGTAAATAAAACAGAACATCATGTTTCCAATAAGATTTTATCAACAGAGATGTCATTATTCCTCTGGAATGTAAGCTCATGCTGATTCTATCTAGTATGGTATTTTGGGGTTTCTCATAAATGTAGGCTGATTTTTGTCCTTTATATGCTGCTGTCAACCACAGATTCTCTAACTCAAACAGGGTAAGAGGCATGTATGTGTGTATGTGTTTAAATAATTTTTTTTTCCAGAGCAATTTTAGATCCAGAGCAAATTGGGAGAAAGATCTATTTTCGATATGCATCCTTTGCCCACCCCCCATACGCATAGCCTCTCCCATTATCAACATCCTCCCCCAGAGGGATGCTTGTTACAATGGATGAACCTGCACTGACACATCTCATCACCAAAGTCTATAGTTTAGCTTAGGGTTCACTGTTGGTGTTCTACATTCTTTGGGTTTGTAGAAATGTATATTGACATGTATCTATCATTATGGTATTATATAGAGTATTTTCACTGCCCTAAAATCCTCTTTACTCTGCCTACTCATCCCTCCTTTCACTCCCAACCTTTGGAAGTTACTGATCTTTTTACAGTCCCCATAGTTTGTGTTCTCGGAATGCCATATATTTGGAATCATTACCATGTAAGTGGCCTCTTTCACTTAGTAATATGCGTCCCAGTTTTCTCCTTTTCATGGCTTTATAATTTCTTTTTAGCAATGAATAATATTTCATTATCTGGATATAGCACAGTTTATTTATACATTCACCTACTCAAGGACAGCTTGGTTGCTTCCAAGTTTTGGTAACTATAAATAAAACTGTTGTAAACATCTGTGTGCTGGGTTTTGTGCAGACATAGTTCTCAGCATCTTTGGGTAAATACCAAGGAGCATGATTGCTGGATCACATGGGAAGATATGTTTAGTTTTATAGGAAACTGCCAAAATTCCAAAGTGGCTGTTCCATTTTTTATCCCCACCAGCAAAGAATACCTGTTGTTCCACATCCTTACTCCCATTTGGTGATATCAGTGTTCTGGATTGTCACAGAAAAACCCAAAGCAATGCTAACTGGCAGACAGAAGGAAGATTCTGAGTGTTTGGCAATTATTATAACTTATTCTTTTGACCAAGATTATTTATTTATAGAGACATTTTTAAAAATCTTAATGCGGAATACCTTATCTAGGTTCTGAAATATTATTGGTAAAATCAAAGTCACTCAAGGATACTTTCTACTTATCTCTTGGGAAATCAAGCTATTGGATTATTAGCTCTTGGTTATATCATCACTGCACAGTTTGATGTTGTGTCTGGGCGTTAGAAGACTAACCGTTGCAGACTAGTGTGGGTGTTGGTTATTTTGAAGCTAAGTTTATGTGAAAAGAACTCTTCACAAGTTGCCGTATGTTGTATTGTTTGGCTCAGGGAGTTGATTCAAGTCTTGAAGCTGGAGATTGTGTGATAAATAATGCAGGGTAGAAACTTGCCCCACTAATTAATCAGAATCCTGTGAACTTCAGTGGAGTGAGTCAGAGACATCCAAACAGGTAGAATTGCTCTGCAAAACTGTTCTAGATGTAACGCAACCACCATTTGGGATCTCGATGCCACACACAAAAAGAAAATGATTCAAAAGTTCAGAACTGATTTCTTTAAAGACAGTGCCACTCAACACAATTTTATTTACAGATGCATTCAATAATAAATACCAAGTAAGTCATAATGAATTAAACAGAAGGAATTTTACGAGTTTTTATTTGTATCAACTTGCAAATGTGTAAACATCCCTAATGTGATAATTTCTTAGATTTGATCAAATTTTTCATCATCTCACCTTTTTCTCAAATAAGTTTGTTTGGTCTTATCAGGGAAGTTTTTCATACATTGTGCTTCTGGCGAGTTTTCAGTAAGTTGGTACTTTCTGCTTGTTTTAATCCTTTGTTGTTTGTTTTGTTTTTTAAGTTCATTTTTTTTACATGTTTTCATTTAGTTTTGAAATAGAGACAGAGAGTGAAGGAGGGGCAGAGAGAGAGGGACAGAAGATCTGAAGGGGACTCTGTGCTGATGGGGCTCAAACTCATGAACTGTGAGATCATGACTTTAGCCAAAGCCAGACATTTAATTGACTGAGCAACCCAGGTGCCCCTCAGTTTACTTTTTTATTATTTATTTTTCAGAGAGAGAGAGAAAGGGAGTGCATGAGTGAGGGAGATCCAGAACGAGGAGAGAGAGTCCCAAGTAGGCTCCATGCAGTCAGTACAGAGCCTGATGAGAGGCTCTAACTCAGTATGCCTTTATCAAGAGAGAGAGAGAAAGAAGGAGAAATTTCTTAAACTTAAAAACAGAATATCAATGAGAAATACATGCTCAATTTGCAGAAATATCATCAATGTGTTATTTCATGATGGATCCTAATCACATAGATTTCTGCTAATAACCCCACTCAAGTTGACATAAAATAAAACCTGGTAATGACATTTTTGGTGATTTTTTGGTACTTGAGTTGTCCTGGATATTGTAAGACATCCAAGTCAAATATCAGTGGGATTTCTCTCACATTCTGTAACTTGTAAGTTTGAATGAGAATTATATGAAGGATGTTTAGGACGCCAAAAAGTAAAGATATGAGGAAAGAGAGTTTTAAGGCCTGATTTATTGGAGATGAATACATTCTAGTGCTTCCTGAGACTTAGGCTGGAGTCAAATATTTTGAAAATTTCCTGATATGAAGTAAATAATCTATTGAACAAGTTTTGAAGACCTAATCACCTTCTCTGTAGGAGGCTATTTTCTTCTCTACTGATGGAAAATGCAGGATAAGAAATAACATCCCTTTGGAATATTTACCATTACTACTGGAAACAGATATCACAGCAATTAAACAATGGAATAAGAAACATGCTTTCCCAGGTACTGTTAATCTAGGATAGACCTATTCAACCTTGCTAGAGCCTCTAATCACCAAGAGGTTTTATTTCGATATTGCAGAGGATTCTTTTTAAAGATGCCTTTATCTTCAGACTATACCCATTTGTTTGAAGAGAGGTAACATCACCAAGTTATTAGATACAAAACATCTGAGTTCAGTTTTCAGCTCCACCTCAAACTCTTTGACCTCATCAAGGAAGAGGACAGCTTAAACCCTGCTGTTAGCAATGGACTCAGTGACCTTGGGCAAACCACTTAGTCACTAAGTCTCCATTCATCTATATTTAAAGTGGATTCCTCTTTGCTCTCCTTCTTATGGAGATAATATTGGTAAATTGCTTTGGGTTCCTAACAATAAAAGCACACTTCAAATAGAGGCACCATTATATTGTTTTGCAATCAAGCTATATCTTTGTTTCCTTCAGTTATCGCTATGACTGTTGTGTTGATTTCAACAGTTAGGTGTGTCTGCTCTAATTGGTCAAACCAATACTTACCTCATATACTTTTCCTTATTTCTGTTAGTTAACCCTATTTTGCATATTGTTCCCAAGTTGATTTCTTTGGGAATTATCTATGAATGAGCAGGTCATATTAACAATAAGAGCACAGATTTCAGAAAGAGTCTTGGGTTATAATATATGTTATGGCAAAATAACATCCAGGAGCTTCTTGTATTTTCAAATGATTATGTACAATAAAAATAATAATTAATGTTGTAAATGTAAAGTACACCTTTCATCTGATCATCTCAAAGTACCTTAGAAACGCTAATTAAACTCCACACCACCTCTGTGCCATACATATTATTATTTCCATTTTGCAAGTGAAGAAAATGAGGTTCAACAAGGTTATGTGACTAGCATAGGACACAACATGAGTCAGTGTCAGGAAGGGGATTTAGTGTTTCCAAGGCCCAGTCAAAAGCTTTTCATCTAGAGCTAATTAGTGTTTTATAATTTCAAAGCTGGAAGGTAGCAGGTAAACATCACTTCCTCCCAAGATTCCTGAGTGGAATCCCAGTGCCTATGTTACCTGGTGCCCCTCTTTCCCCCGCTGATTTCTGTTCTTAACTATCAGAAGGTTTTCTGGTTTTTCAAACTCATTCATCAGTTGTATGACTTCAGACAGATCACTTAACCTCTCTGAGTTTGTTTTATCATTTGTAGAATGGAAATAGTATTTCTCTATCCTAGACTTGTGCAAATAAATGGACATAATGTAAGAAAATCCTGACTGTGATACCTGGCATATGGGAGGCTTTCCATAAATGGCTGCTATTTGTATTACTATTTGAATTATTCCCTGTATTTACAAGGGAATCATCCTAATAAAAACTGATAATAAATATGAAGATTTAAAAAGGATTGGGGCACCTGGGGTGGCTCAGTCTGTTAAGCATCCAACTTTGGCTGGGGTCATGATCTCACAGTTTGTGGGTTCAAACCCTGCATCGGGCTCTGTGCTGACAGATCGGAATCTGGAGCCTGCTTCGGATTCTGTATTTCCCTCTCCCTGTTCCTCCCACACTCATGCTCTGTCCCTGTTTCTTTCAAAAATAAATAAACAGTAAATAATTTTTTAAAAAAGGATAAAAAGATGGAGGATGTCCAAAATAAAATAGGTGTAGGCTGAATTATCCTGTATTTGTGACTAGAGAAACAAGGTGAAAAGGGGTCAAGTGTGTGACCAGATGGCTCTTAAGGACAGAGGCAGGAATGTGTGACACATTAATTATAGGAGAAATAGGGTATGTAAATTGGCACTGAATATTATCATGCCTTTTCTCTAACAAAAATTTCATTGTTACTTTGGTATATTACAATGGAAAATTGTTCTCAGTAACGCCAGCTTTTCTTTTGATGTTTCTCATGGAATTGAATTTGGCTAATGCCCCAAAGCATTTAATGTTATTTTCAAAGAAGTTTTAAAAATGTTTGTGAAAATAATAAGACCAAAGTTAAAGCTAATGTAAAATAGAAGACTCATTCCAGATGGGACTGGAAGTGAACTACAAATACCATTTTGCTTAATAATAATAAAAAACCTACTTATAAAAAATGGATTTGTCATTTAAATGTAAGATGTGCTTGAAGGGAGAGAGGGGAAGACAATTTCCTTTTTGTCTAAGGACGGCAGATGTTTAGGAGACAGGAAGCTATTTTCCTTTTCTTAACCTTGCAAGAAGATCCATACAATTAAGTCCATGAGACAGAAAATCTCCTTGAAATTTACAATCCAAGACTCCAGGATAATGCATGAAAATAAAATTTGTGATAGTTAGAAGGTCCATAGTCCTAATTTTTCAATGAATGCACAGTTTGCATTTGCCATCAAAGTCTTTATTTTCAGATGATTATCCAGCTTGATTTATTAGTCTGATCTTTCAGTGTTTCCATGCTTACTGCACTTCAGTACCTGCCTTTAGATCGGTCATTGAAGAATTTTAATTTTTCTTCCACTAACTTTATAGGTTATTTATCTCAGGGTTACCTCTTAGTTGATTTCCCTATCTCTAGTTTCTTCCTTGTTCAATCTATTCCCCACACTTCCTGCCAAAAATAATTAAAGATGAAAACCCCAAAATATAATATGTCACCACACAGATTAAAATCCTTCGATATCTCCCTGTATCTGCAAAATAGGGGGGAAAAGTATGAACTTATTAGCATGAGAGGTGTGTCCTTTCAAAATAAAGACCTGGTCTAGTTTTCCAATTTCATGGATTAGCCCCTCACCTAAAAACACTTTCTCCTTCCTGCCATTCAAACATTAGTATGGATTTAGCAGAAACAAACTAGTCTGAGTGGTAATAAAAGAGAAAAATCTATGTGGCTCAGCACTTTCTAACACCTAACAAGAAGAGAGAGACTAAGGACAAAAATGAAACTCAAAGCCCACATGAGTTGGTGAAGAGACCGGACAAAAGGATGAGGAAGAATATGTGGTTGGTGAAGAATTTGCATGGACTTATTATTGTTGTTATTCTAATTGCTACTACAATTCTGGTTGGTTTTTATTTTGTTAGTTGGTCTCAGTAGGATACAAGCCCGAAAGCAACTTTGTGCTTTCTCATTGCTCCTCATTGTCGACGATGTTAAAACCGTTGTTCCCCATGACTGGATGGAAGAGCTTTCCAAGACACTCTTACTAAAAAGATTCCAGTTACATTCAATAATTAAAAACTTCAGTTCAGTTTAAAAATAGGTCTTGGCCCTGGAGGTATCAGAAAGAACAATGAACTAGTAGGGAGAGTTGAGGGAGGTTGCTGCAATTGCCCTCTGCGTTTCTGCCCTCTGGATGATGTGGACTCACTACTGTTGGCTCTTTCTCTTGGGGGATGTTTTTGTGGGATCCTTAGAATCCCTCTCTTCTGAAGATCTCAGACTTCAGTGAATGTTATGAGTAGTAACTCTCACCTGCTTGTCACTTAAAACTACCTCATCCCGTGGACTTCTCAAGGGCCACCTCACTGTTGGGGACACTTTGTAGCCCTATATGTTCTCCTTGAGGAGGGTCTGTTTTGGGTTGGGTCAGAGAGGCTTTATTTTCCCCACAGGATCTACTTCTAGAAACAGGGAGGTAAAAGCCCCTTTGCCATGTCATGGGTGGAAAAACATCTCCCTTCCCACACAGTTCTCTTTTTCTTTGTTATGAAAGAACAAAGTCTTTTTCTCTCCTTTTTTTCCCTCTCTAGTCTTTCTCCTTTGAATTTTCCCAACATCCATCAGACACTAGTCCCTGTGTCCCCCAGATTCCTGAAGACACATGTCAAGCTTTCCCATTAGTCTCTTTCACCCTGTTTTACTAGGTTTGAAGTGAGGCTGCAGCTGTTTTCTACCATCATCCAAGGAGAAGTAAAATACTCAACAATTTTTTTCCAAAGAAATTTCTGTTTTGATGTTTTTCAACTTTAACTTTTTACATGGTTAGAGGGGATGATCACCTAATTCTGGCAGCACCAGCTTGGGGGTGGTCCTCTTCTAATCTTGTTGAGATGATTTACCACCTTACTTTAGACTTTGTAGATAAGTGGTGCCTACCACTTTCTTCTTGACCTTGGCGTGTCTGCTAAAATTCCAAAGCAACAAAGAGTTACATTCAGTATCCTGTGATACTATGGTGGTTGCTGTGGCACCTCTTTTGTAGGCCCTGCTTCAGCTCCCCCTGACAGGCCCAGAGCTTCACACATGGCACATGCTAAATACTTTCAGGCTGTTGTTAGATGTTTAGACAGTTCTGTCTGCCTGGGAGACACTTCCCCATCTTGAAAAAAGATCTCCTCCATCTTTTAAGAGTCTGTTCAAATGTTGTCTCTTTGGTCCTGCCTTTCTGACCTCCCTTAGTCTGAAGCTATACTAATCCCAGCTACGTTTATCTAATGTTTGGAATCAACCATGAAAGTTCTGAGTTTAAGAGTAAGACAGACCTGGGTTTAAATTTGAGCTCAGAATTTTATGAGCTCTGTGTGACTTCAAATAAGTCCTTCATCTCTCCAAGTCTGATCATCTGTATAAATGAAGGAAAAATAACATCTTAAGTTATTTGAGATTATATGAATATTAAAAGGAATAATTTATAGAAAGCTAAGACTACAATATCTTTTAAAAAAATTTTTAAGTGTTTATTTATTTTTGAGAAAGAGAGAGCATGAGTTGGGGAGGGGAAGAGAGAGAGGAAGACACAGAATCTGAAGCAGGCTTCAGGCTCTGAGCTGTCAGCACAGAGCTTGATGCGGGGCTCGAACTCATGAACTGTGAGATCATGACCTTGGCCAAAGTTGGACACTCAACTGACTGAGCCACTGAGGCTCCCCTACAATACTTTAATATGGTCAGTACTCAATATGATAGGCAAGTATTTAATATGATTGTTAGATACTAATACTATGACTTAATACTCTTACTATGATTAATAGTACTTACACTTCTGCTATCACCTGGGGAGTAAAATGGTACAAACACCAAAAAAAGGAAGTGTCCTGCTGCTTGTCTAGCTTGACTTTTATTCACTGCCATCTGCAAACCACTAGACTAGATTCTTTATATATGCTACCCAATTTAATTGTCCTAACTTCCCTGTGAGACTAGTGCAGTTATCTGGCAGATGAGCAAACTGAGGTTCTACGAAATGAGGTAACTGGCTCAGGTTCCCAGGTTTCTGGCAGAGCCAGAAAGGAAAATCTAGGTGTGCCTCACATTTAAGCTTGTTTGGGGAACGACCACACTGCATGGCAGAATCCACAGGCTTTTAATGTGTATTTGCTAAATGTCCAGATTTTTCTAAACAGCATCACCTACTCCAGTGCTTTCGAAGCCCCTTGATTCCAGCGCAACTCTAGCTCTGATGTGACTGTAGCTGTGCAAAAATTCCCTGCTGTAAAATGCCATTCACAATTCCCATGAGTGCCCTCTAAGTGCACAGGAGAGTCTTTCTTCATGAGCTCTTCTGATTTTAGGCCTAGTTCTCTGCAAGAGTGTTTCTCTTCATCTCCCCTCTCCCCAAAAGTCTTTACAGTCTCTCTATCAAAGCGATTCTTCCTCACAGTACCTGGAGCTTTAAACGATCAGCTTGAGCCAAGCCAGGCTATTGTTGTTAAATCATGTCATGATTACTTAATATGTATGGCACACCCTCCCAGGAAACCTGAAGTGCATAGTGTTATTAATTTCCCCTCAATGTTCCAGTTTTGTCACTGGCATAGCTTTTCTTTCCTTCCAACTGTGAAACATACTACATTTCAACTGCAGAGGCTGAATGAAAATGTGTGAGGTGGATGGCACCAAATGTCCTATTTCCCCCATTTCTGGTGAAATGAATCCAGTCTTGCTGCTTCCTGACCCTCTGCACATGCCCCAAACTCATTGGAGCTGTATGTGACGTAGCCGATGGGATACCCTGCTCTTAATCACATCCCTGTATTTCTCTACAGATGTGTGAGTTGCATTTTCTTGCAGTTCTCCTTAACCAGGGTGTTGCTTATTGCCAGCTTGGAGTGGCTCTCAAATCCCCCAAGACTGCAGTTCAGTTTAATATCAGGTAGTTTAAAAAATTGGGCAAGAACATTTTCCCTTTCTATAATGTGGATCAATTTAGGGACTCAGAGAAATGACAAATAGTTCAGCTGAATTCTCACAAAAAGTTTAAGAATCTTTGGCAGGTTTTCAAATAAATGCAGGGGCTGGCTTAGCATTAACTCTGAGGTGTCCCAACTTAAAAGCCACAAAAGTTTATATTTCCTGCCAATAATTTTTGTATATAATACTCTCGTCACTAAGGAAATTAATTAATTATGTTATTATCTTTTTCTCCTCAGTTTGGAGTAGGGGTAGATGTGGGGAATAATATAAAAGCCCTAAGGAGCAACAACATAGAAATATCTATAACTGAAAGGAAGGTAGACTCGTATTATACAGAATTAATGGATATATATATATAGATATATAGATATATAGATATATAGATATATAGATATATAGATATATAGATATATAGATATATAGATATATAGATATGTGTGTGTGTGTAGTTTATAATGTATGTACAATTGGTATTATATATCATAAATACTAATCTTCTATATGTAATATATATAGTACTAATTCCAATTTTATATACATACATATGTTGGGTGATATATATATATACAGAAGACTCCATTCCATTTGCCTGTGAAGTTTCTTATTCATCCTTCAAGAAAGATGCAGGTGGAATAACCCGTCACGGGTGGAATACCTTCAGTAGTCCTCCCAAGCTGTCCTCCTCACTTCCTGTTTCATGCCCCCCTGCACTTTCCACAGGCAGACAGCTTCTTCAGCTCCTTATCCAGTAGTTATCTGTTTACTGGTCTGTGGAATCTTCTGAGCTGTGTCTCCCTAAGGGCAGGGACTGTGTTTTATGCTTGGCTTTCTCAATACATGGTAGATGCTCAATAACTATTATCATGTTAGCATGTACCTTCATGAAGTAGTTTGAATGTCAATAGTAATATTATTATCAACATTAAGCTGCAATTATTTATAGTATTGTCACACAGCTTAGTGTCTCTCAGTTCCAAAATATGTTTGCCTTCAAAAAATAAAATTTCAACATAAAGCCAAAGTGTTTTTGGCCAGTGCATTATTTTATTATTTCTCTTGAAGAGAAAATATAATTGTAAATCTGTGAGACATCTTTGGCTGTCTGTGTCTCCTTTCTTATCCTATAATTTTGGAAAAGTACAATTAATCATATGCTTATTCCTCAAAATTGTGGAGGAAAGAATTTTATGAAACTCTTTGAGTTCTTGACTTGGCAATGAGTTCTCTCAGTTCAGATCCATCCCATCCTAATCATGGAGCTAGAGGGTCTAAGCAGGTGGGGTCCTAATGTCACAAGACAGGGACATTAACTGTTATGAAGGCAGAGGCTATATTGCTTTGTTCAAGGGAAGTGAACAATAGTTCTTTACCTTAGAGAAATAGTCCTTGCATGGTTTCCTCCAAATATCCTTTGGAATTTTACAACCTTTTCTCTTAGAATTGGAATCTGTAAGCCTGTGTCACTCTGTCTTCCCTTCACTTAGTTTGGTCATTAGTGCTGTTTCCAGATCCCCTGTCTTTGGTTTCTCTGCCACACATGCATACATGTGCATATGTACACACACAAACACACACATATAAACTCATGTACACATATAACCATTTATACATACATATACATGAACACAAGTACATATGCAAATGCACATATAATTACTCAGATACAGGATATATGCAAATGTTCACACAAACAGAAGGATGGGAATACATGCCTATACGAAACTACAAATACACATACTTAGATAAGTACATGCACACATGTACACATGTACCCATACTTGTACAAATCACCTTCGAAGCTTTACCTCATTACCTGAATCTTCTCTTCTCCTAACACCCCTAAGAACTTTAGGGATAAGGGAAAGGGAACCGGGTAATGTTGTTCATTCTCTTCTTTTGGAGTCTAAGAAATGTCTGCTGATATTTCCATTCCCATTTGGCATGCATTACCTGCAATCTCCAGGCTAGCAGATGTCAGGAAAGACCTTCCTCCCTAGCACTGTGTGGTCAGGACTGATGTGTCTCCTGGTGTGCTAAGATCTGAGCTCATTCACTTGGAGTGAAGCTGCTGGGGCCAGGTCCCTGGTGGCCTCTCAGCATTGTGCAACCCCAAAGCCCAAACCCATTATCAAATATGTGGACTTTCATATGTCACTGACCTCCCTGCCCAAATAGATGGAATGGATGAGACTACAATTTTAATGACATATATATTACTTAATCTAAATACCATAGTTCTTCACAACAAGGGCTGTTAACTGGAATCATTTCCTGAGACAGACTGTTGAATCTGTATAAAAGTATTTGAAATTAGGGCATATTTCTATTTATCTGGGATGCTGTCTGAGTAGATGAATAAGATAGCCATTTAGTGTCCTTCTAAGCACTAATGGTGTCTGAAGCTAAAAGAGGGAAATCCCTCTTTAGCAGTTGGTAAACTATTTTATGATTTCAAATACTAAACCTATGGAAATAAAATTCTAGATTTCAGGTCATTTTTATCTCATGCTCTTCTGGCATTTTGATCCTTTTACCTCAGTGCCGAGCCACTTACGGATCTCCAAGTTGTTTTGAGAGAGAAGTATAAAGTGAGTTTACAAATAGCAGCCAGTTGAAACATAAATTCTTAAAATTTTTTTTTGTTAGTGTTTAGTTATTTTTGAGAGAGAGAGAGAGAGAGAGAGAGAGAGAGAGAGAGAGAGAGAGAGATCACGCGTGCACACACAAGTTGGGGAGGGGCAGAGAGAGAGGGAGACACAGAAACTGAAGCAGACTCTGGGCTCCAGACTCTGTGCTGTAAGCACAGAGCCCAAGGCAGGGCTCAAACCCACAAACCTTGAGATTGTGACCTGAGCTGCAGTCAGATGCTTAACCGACTGAGCCTCCCAGGTGCCCCAAAACCTAAATTTTAGTGATAGTTTGATAGTTGTAGTATTGATTTCTTTGGAAAGTCTCTCTTTTTTTCTCTTTGGTTTTGTTTCTAAACAGGAAAACCTAATGTCTTAAAGGCATTCTTTGAAAAACTTATTAAGCCCTATTGTATAAAGCTTCAAAGATTGTTCGACTTTATGAGAATGAAGTTGAAGAATGCCTTTGAAACTTCTAGTTGTAACTCCACCACTGAAAAATGGTTCACTGCTTATTGTTCACTACTTAGCACTGTGGTCACTCATTGTTATTTTAAAAATGTACTTAGGATTTGAGAATTTCCACGAATTTCTGGGAATTTGAATTTCTTATTGCTAATTTAAGTTTATTTATTGCTTTTGAGAGAGAGAGAGAGAGAGAGAGAGAGAGAGAGAGAGAGAGAGAAGGAGCAGGGGAGGGGCAGAGAAAGAGGGAGAGAAAGAGAATCTTAAGCAACCTCTGCACTGTCAGCACAGACCCCAGTGCAGCACTGGAACTCATGAACCCTGAGATCATGATCTGAGCCGAAATCAAGAGTCCGACACTTTAACCGACTGAGCCACTCGGGCGCCCCGGGCTCATTGCCAATTCTTAAAGGCTACTATATGTCATGAATTTGGAGACAGCTGATCTTGTTGTATGGTGTTTCCTCTATCTGAAATACTCTTCCCCACCAGCCTTCCTGGCTATCTTTTATACATCTTTTTGGTCTTAGTATAAATATCACATTAAAAAAAAATAAACCAAAGCTGCTATAAAGAAATCCATTAGTAAGAAAATGGCTGATAATTAATATTAATGTACTGTCACTCTGGGTTCCTGTTACTCACCAGAAACTCTCAAAAGAGGCAAGCTGGTAATAAAGATGTCTAAATGTATGCTTTCAAAGATAAATACAGCATTATATTTTTAAGGTTTGTCTGAAAGAAGAGTCATCCCCGAAAACATGAATGCCCTTAGAGTTTCTCTCATTCTTGGCAGGCATTCTGGGCTGTGGCCATTTTCCCTCCTTGCCAGGAGAGGCATCCTCATGATTGCAACAGTCTTACCAGGCCTCTTTCATTCTCTAAAGATGGACCTGAGATGTTGCATGTAGGTCCCACCCCATCCTGCCCCCAGGGCTTGTGGCGGCCATTCGTGAGAAGCAGTGAGAAGCAGGTGTGGACTAGAAAGAAGCAGCGTGGCTTTCTCTGGGCACACATGGAGTCTGTGAAAATGAATTCAATCAGACAGAATCATCGAGTTCTCCTAGAAAGCTTGAATCTGCATTGAACAAGCAAATTGCACAAAGGAATTTTCTGCAAAGAACACACCTCTCAAGCTCCCTCTCATTTGTCCCGGAAGCATCAGCTTCTGTCTTCAAACATGCAATCTCAGAATCTGGGAAGATTGCTTCCTGCCTCTTGCAACCTCAAGGGGCACAAAGATGTAATTCAGCCTCTGCATGTGCTTCTCAGGGCTTTGAAAAGGAGACATGACAAGTCCCTCTGTGCTCCAACCACCCACTCAAGCAGAATTTTTGATCCGCTTTGGATTGATAAAAACATCAGCCTTGATAGAACTTACATTACAGTAAGGGGGAGAGACAATAATCAAGATAAATAAATTCTAGCGTTGCCTGGGTGGCTCAGTCGGTTAAGCATCTGACTTGGGCTCAAGTCATGATCTCGCCATTTGTGGGTTGAAGCCCCGTGTCGGGCTCTGTGCTTGAAGCTCAGAGCCTGAAGTGTGCTTCAGATTCTGTCTCCTCCTCATGCTTTTTTCTCTCTCTGTTTCTCAATAATAAATAAATGTTAAAAATTTTTAAAAAGGTAAATAAGCAATTCTCACATTAGTGAGGAGCACTAAGGAGCAAACCCTATAGCAGGGTAGGAGATTATGAAGTGTTGGGGTCAGAGGGAGTAGGCTGGGTGAGTGTGTGTGATTTTAGAGTTGCCAAGGTGCAGCACTGGGTGTTGTATGGAAACTAATTTGACAATAAAATATATTTAATAAAAAAAAATAGAGTTGCCAAGGAAGAGACCTACAGGAAATGAGGGGTTAGCCAAGTGGGTATATAGATAAAGATATATGATCTGTGGAGAAAGTTCTGAGACTGGTGAGGAGATGAGTTGTGACTGCAGTGCACTGAGTAGAGAAAGTGGAAGACGATGAGGCAGAGAGGCAACTGGGGGTCACTCCTGTGGAGCCTTGTATATCCTGGCCAGGCTGGGTCTATTGTTCTGGGAACCATAAAGTCTTTTCAAGGGTCTGAGCACAAGAGTTCTGATCTGGAGTTATCTATGGAAGCGTCTTTCCTAGGAGAGGTCTGCCTTCAAAGAACACCAGGATGTACGTTTGTAAATATGTTCATATTTTAACAGGTCTTTATTCACTTTGAAATTAGAATTGCTGATTACTGAGATTTGGTGAAAGCTTCAACCATTGGTCTCCCAAATTATGGTGTAGATTCCCACAGCTTTCCTGGATGGAGCCAGGCTGTCTTGTACTGAAGTAAGAATCTAGTACAGTCGTCTTCTCTTGCACATGCTACTCCATGTTTCCCATCACTTGGAAGTAAGCCTACTATTCCCTCCTTGTTCCATATCTCAATCCCAGACTATTCTTCCCCTTCAAGAATACATTTTGTCAGACATAAACTAACCCTTTCTTCCTCCTTAAATGAAGCGTGTTGATTATGTTTGTTGTCTGTGTCACACAGATTAGAATAAGACTGCCCTTGCTTCTTAAAATCCCTTTGCCTTTTCTCTTCAATATTTCCCTCCAAGGGTTGATGGGAAGAATGGATGAGATATACCCATTAAAAGACTGAGGAGTTTTCTGTAACTTTTATTTTTAGTTTCTTTTTCCACTAAATATTTTTACTATAACCTCTTCTCTTTTTATTTCTAGTCTTATGGTCCCTGAATATAAAAACTACAATTTAACATAAAGAGTTTGATCATATTCTTTGGGGCCTTTCTATTAGTGGTATCATTCCTGGAAATCATTGTGTTATAGTCATATATTAACAATGAAAGCAATCCACAAATATATGGTAAGTATTACAGTGTATCAGGCATCCCAGAAGTGCGGGTGCACAGGACTGAATTCTCACACAAAGCAGAGTGCGTATTCTAGTAGGGAGCATAGACATTTAACAAGCGATTACAAGACTTGTTACCAGCACAAATGAAGAACTACACAGTATTGTAGAGAGGCTTACAGTGGAGGCTTAAGAGAACCTGAACATTCTGATGTGTAGAAACAATATTTAGAGGGATTTGTTGTTGCGGTTGCCACAAAAATCAATTTCACTCATGTTTTTGACTTTACCTATTTTAGGGGATTGTTTCATTCCCTAATTTAGGCTTTAAAATATGCTAACTTTTCATTGATTATTATGGTACACTTCAGTCTTGCCAATGGAGGTGACAAAAACCAGTCTCTACACTTGTAGAGGCCCATAGCAGTTATATTGCAAGAGCAGGTTTTGGATCTGGTGAGTGCAATCAAAACTGACAAGATCTAACCACCTTGTTTCCAAATTACCCACATTGTCTTCACCATGACTTTATCAGCACCCTGTGGGGCAAATGTTTCAAACTTACGTTTTTTTTTTTTAACTGAAGTAAATCACATTCTATTCCCAAGGATGTGAAAACAGAAAGATTCTTAAATAATTCATTAGAATTTTGCTTCCAAACAGCCAAGGGTAGGTTTAAAAGCTATCAGTGCCTGTATGTTAGGAACATCTTTCTCACTGAAATGAAACTTTGGCTGTACAAACAAATGATGTCCAGTAATGTTGTTGTTGTTGTTGTTGTTTTCTATTCATGATGGTCTTTTCTCTGTTAAAAGAATCATGTGGCTTTCCCATACTTCAAAAAAGATAAGAAGAAAAAGACATTAAAATGTTGTGTTGCCTGATAAGGAGAATCTGTAACATTTGGACATCTTGTGTGTAGGGAAAAATTCCTATCCTTCTGTTGCTGTGGTGAAGCTAGGATATTTACAAACCTCTTACTCTTGACAATTTTGTGGTAATTTACATAGTCTCACAGGGTTCCCCATTTATGGAAGAATAGGTCTCACATTGGTAATACACTCACAGCTCCTGGAATTGTACACTTTGTAACTAGAAGCACAGTTTCCAAGCAGATAAGAAAGAGAAAGAGGCAAGGACTGCCTTCAACTTTTGTTCTTTTTTCAAAGCCTGATCCCAATGAGCTCTCCCAGATATCAAGAATCTTTGAAGTTGGGGACTTGTGACTAATGAAATTCTAACCAACCCGTGTATTTATGTATCTGGGAAGTGGCTTCTGCTAGCAGTTCTTGTTGGCCCTGTGCTGTCGCTATTGGGCCCTCCCAGCCTGCCATACCCGATAAAGCTGTGATGGCTCTGTGTTTCCACTAGAGACCTCTAGCTGCTCACAGGAAGACTGGGGAGGACCAGTGCTCACAAAGCTCCTCCACAAGTGGTAAAAGTTAAGAGTTTGCCAGTGGCCCCTGGGAGAAGGTGAAGTTCACCATCAAAGAAAAATAATTCTGTGTCATCTCTTTCTTTTCTTTTCTTTTCTTTTCTTCTCTTTCTTTCTTTCTTTCTTTCTTTCTTTCTTTCTTTCTTTGAACAACTGAGGCTTATTCAAGCAGGCACAGTGTAAAAAATTGGAGAGGAAAGAATGTGTCTTAAAGAAATACCATGGAAATGACAAAATAGAGATTTTTCTAGGTAGAAAATCCCCTTCTCCAAGGAGCTATCCATACTGAAACTTGGAAGCCAGCCTCAGTTCTTGGAATTTGAGAGTCTTCCCTATCAGGTTAGAGGAAAGGTGAGTGCCGCTTACAGGCAATGATATCCAGGATATTATTATGAAACTGAACCAAATGCCTTTCATACCCCACCATGTCCCGGTGTTTTGCTGCAGTCCCTAGGTAGCCTTCTGGTAGGTGCTTGCCACCTTCAGTGGCGGGCCTGTAGCTGTGACCCCATTCAACAGCCATGGATGGGACACATGTGTAAGGTGAGACTGGTAGATGAAGTTTCACCATTTTCCCAAAAAGGCAAAACACATTAATCTCCATTTGCCTTTGAATGGTCTATAATAGAAACAGGAGGCCAAAGGGGGAAATAATCTCCCCTCATTTAACCTGTGCCCCTGTGAAAAATTGCTGTAGTTTGTATTTCAGAAACCCAGTGTAACTAATTTTGTCCTCCACCGTGGTCTTCACTATACAGAGGCATTAGAAAGAGAATCAAAATAAGATTAGGTCAGTGAGTCTAGAAAGCCTTGCATGAATTGATCAAAACTTCTTCAGAGACTCTCTAACATCTAGTTTTCTCTGAGATTGTTGTGAATTCTTTGTGTATGCTTTTAGGGAAAAAAAATCCTGCCCTTCTTTTAGATAGACTATTATTTGTCTACTCATTTATTCATTCATTTATCAAATGACTATAATGTGCCAGTCACTGTGATGTGCAAGGAAAACATAAATGGATATGCACAAGGACTTGAATGGGAGTTCCTAACATTAGATCCATGGATCCCTAAGATTTAATGACTTTTTCAAGATGTGTGTAATCCTCTTAAGTGTGTTTGTGTGTGTGTGTGTGTGTGTGTGTGTGTGCATGTGCACTTTAGCAAGCAAAATCCAAGATTTGAAACAATACTTAAAGGAGTTGATGTTAAAAAAAAAAAAAGGTAACAACCATTGCAGAGGCTGATGGTTATGTAAGCAGATAATTAGAAGACTACATTAGAATTGCCATATAATAGAGCTGTGCACAGCATCATGAGCTCACGGGTGGAGTTATCACAACTGTCCGTGACACAGAGGTCAGGAAAGGCTACAGAAAGAAGGTAGCATTTGTGTTACATATGAAGGATGAGTAGGAATTCACCAGCTGGCTTGAAGGGAGGGTGGATAGAAGTTTGTGTGCCCTGAGGGGCAGTTCATTTCCACAGTCTGAGGCCATCCTACAGGCTGGAGCATGATTGGTATTTTCTCCACTGCAGCTTGACAAATGGAACATGCTTTGTCATTAGTCAACTATTACAGTAAGAGGAGTTCTGTAGGCATGCCCTGACTGACCACAGATGGCTGAGACCACATGAATACATGGTATTCTGACCATATGCAGAATGAACACTCCAAGTTTCATCCTGTGGCAGGATGAAAAGGATTTCAGATGCTCGGTGCTGGGCCAGGGTTGGAATGCCTAACCTCAGCACCATGTTGCTGCTCTGAAGCTCTAACCTGCACTGGCAAGTGGATGCAGCTTTGCTTGGGCATGAGGAAAGCTGGCCCTGAGTCTGTGATTGTCCAGCTGCTTACTCAATGCATTGCCATTAGTCTCAGCTTCCTCTGCTATGTGTAACAGTTATCATTTACTGAGAACCTGTAAGTCCCAGCTACTGTGCTAAGTGAGTCACCTGCCTCGGTTTATTGAAGTCCCCCAGTATCTTACAAGGTGAGTTTTATCCTCTTCATTTTCCTAATCAGGAAGTATAGGCAGGAAACCCAAATCCATTGAGGTCAGGCAACTAAAAACGTGGTGATACCAGCCTGAGAACCATAGTCTGTCTGAGTCCCCAGCCCATAACCATTTTAGTTTGTTTCATTTGTTCTGGATAACTCTCCATCTTGATAATTCAACTCTGTTTTAAATATCATCATCCTGAGGCTATTGAGATATCCGTGAAACAACAGCTGCACGTGTAATTTGACACTTAGTTCTGCAGAGCCAGAATAATGCATTAGGCATATATATTGCTTATGTGGGAAGTTACAAAGCTGGCTTTTGCTGTAAATGTGCCAGGTTTTGATGGTCATCATGGAGTTTGATATGAAGCCTACAGGATATATTTGAGGCTAAGACTAGACTGTCTTCTTTTTGATCTGAATTTCAACACTGAGATCTAATTACATCTTTAAAACTAAGTAAGTTTGAAATAAGTAGAAACCTGTCTTTTCAAAATGTTTCAAATTGCAAAAACAAATCTGGATTTTAATTTGAGAATGATTAGTATATGAGGGTCTCCCTATAAAGTATCCCATTTGACCATGGCACAATAAGTTAGAAGCCCCAGGACTTCTTCAAGAGAAAGAGGTTGATCGGCCCAATTGATTAAACATTTTTAAACTTACCTCATACACGGTTGAAAGCAATCCCTAATATTTTTTCTTTCTATATTTTAACATTTATTCATTTTTGAGAGACAGGGAGAGACAGAGCATGAGTGTGGGAGGGGCAAAGAGAGAGGGAGACACAGAATTCAAAGCAGGCTCCAGGCTCTGAGCTGTAAGCACAGAGCCCAACGTGGGGATTGAACTCACTGACTGAGAGATCGTGGTCTGAGCCGAAGTCAGTCACTTAACTGGCTGAGCCACCCAGGTGCCCCTTCTTTCTATATTTTAAAGTAGCTTATTCTGTATATTTTAGTTATCCCTAAAGCAAATGTCATAGTCTGAGAAATGAACAATTAACAAATGCAATCCTTTGATAATATCTTTTATAACTTGAGTTATTTCACATGAAAAGGGGAGTTCTATATAAATACCCACCAAAAATCTTTAAACTGAGGAAATGTTTGTGGGAATTTCACAAATAATAAAAACATAATTCTGGTGATTGTATTTCTTCCATATTAAAAATTGAACTATAGCCATATTAAGAGAGACTTCTATCTGCCATATTTCCTAACCAGTACCCTTAAACTTGAACAGTTTGTTCACCCATAATAGTATGCCACAGAAATACCTTTTTATAGAGAATACCACTTATAGAATCCAATTATGATTTGTGGACATTGTGATGTAGTAGCAATGAATAGGCCTATTGTAGAGTAAAACTGATAGTCATTCCATCACCTTTATAATGGCAAACTCCAAAATCCTGGGTGATATTGGCAGGCACTATGGTTTTTCAAGACAAGGCAGTTGGCAAAGTATTTTTTCTTCTTGAGATTTATAAGTCTTTCTAACTTTCAGAAGCAAAACAAGTAGCTGGATATAATTCTGCTGCCCCAACCATTTACTTAAAAATTAAGAAAAACAGTAACTATCCAGTTGAAGAGCCAGATGCTTGGCATTCTGTACTCAAGTTGTCTGACTTTTATTTTATTTTTTTAAAAATATTTATTTATTTATTTTGAGAGAAAGCACACAAGAGAGAGCAGGGGAGGGGCTGAGAGAGGGGTGGAAGAGAGAATCCCAAGCAGGCTCTGCACTATCAGCACAGAGCCCCATGCGGGGCTTGATCCAGTGATCCTGAGATCATGACCTGAGCTGAAATCAACAGTCAGAAGCTCAACCAACTGAGCCACCCAGGTGCCCCTAGTTTTCTGAATTCTAAAATTTTCATGGTAAATGAGAAAGAGCTGTGTCGCAGGTGATAGGTACTATAAAGACAGATCAAAGTAAAGGGGATCAGGTGTAGAGACAGTTGTGACTTCATTAGGAAGGTCAGCATAGGCCTCTTGGGGAAGCTTCTCTTTAATCAGTGATGGAAAGGAGGTGAGGGAGTTAGCCCTATAGATCCTTAAAGGAAGAGCAGTCTGGGCAGCTGGAATGCCAGAACATGTCCCAAAGATAGGAGCAAAACTGCTTTGATTGGAGGAGAACAAGCACTAGAGTAATGTCAGCTGGGTAAGATTTCAGGTTGTCCTTAAAAATCAAAACGGAAATCAGTCAAAAAACCTGCTTACCACTTCTTTATTATTAGGTCTTCTAACAAAAGCTGGTTTTAATGTAAAACCCTGTGATGGTTAATTTTATGTGTCAACTTGACTGGCCACAGGATGCCTGTATCTGATTACACATTGTTTTTGAGTGTGTCTGTGGGTGTTTCTGGAAGAAATTAGCATTTGTATGGAAGGACCCATTACAGCCCATCACCCTCACCAGTGTGGGTGGGTGTCATCCAATCTGATGAGGGCCTGAATGGAAAGAAAAGGGGAGGGGTGCATCTGGGTGGCTCAGTCCTTAAGTCCGACTTTGGCTCAAGTCATGATCTCATGGTAGGTAGGTTGGAGCCCCACATCAGACTCTGTGCTGACAGCTCAGAGCCTGGAGCCTGCTTCAGATTCTGTGTCTCCCTCTGTCTTTGCCCCTCTGGGGCTCACTTTCTGTCTCTGTCTCTTGAAAATAGATAAACGTTAAAAATTTTTTTTTAACATATTAAAAAAAGAAAGAAAAAATAGAGAAGAGGAAGGTTGGATTTGTGCTTTATATTTGCCTGACTAAGCTGAGCTCTTATCCCTGACCTGCACTCCTGGTTCTCAGGCCCTCAGATTCAGGGTAGAATCTACACTAGCGACTCTGGCTCACAGGACTTTGAACAGCACCACTGGCTTTCCTGGGTCTCCACCTTGCAGGCTGCAGATTGTGGGACTTCTCAGCCTCCATAATCACATGAGTCAGTAGTTTATTTGAGATAGATATATATATATATATATATATTCTGTTCGTTTCATAGGTATCATATATATCTATGTGTATATGATATATATATCTATGCATCTATATACATATATGTATGTATATGATATATATATCTATGTGTATATTTATATATGTATATATAAAGCATAGATAGATCATATATATGATCTATCTATGTTCTGTTTCTCTGGAGAACGCTGGCTAACACAGCACTATTGCATATTAGGAATGGAAAGCAGAATGGACTTAGCAATAGCTCCCAAGAACAGCGCGATGATGTACCATTTTTTATATTTGAATTTTTGTTTTTCTCAGAAGAGTGTAAGCTGTCCCTCCCTTTAGGACGGTGTGCAGACATGATTGCAAACAAACACAGTGCTAACCCATGAAGGGTTGGAGGTTTTACTGTCTCAACAGTGTACATGGAATGAGTGCTCAGGGAGTTGTTATTATGTTCTGATCTGGGGATTAAGTCCTCCCTAGGTATGCAGTGAGGAAGCAGAGAAGAATTAAACCACACCTTTGAGGATGAATTTGGGCTCTTTTAAACACTTTAGCCAGTTCTATGCTCTTCTTTGTAATCGTAACAAAAAGAAATGCATTTGAGAAAAGTCCTTAACCTTCATGATTCCTTCTTCTCAGGGGAACTTATCAGCAAGATTGCGTAAAGTTAGAGAAGAAAACAGGGGCTTGATTAAAATCCACAAGGATCAAATTGTATTTGTTAACATGATAGCAGATATTGGTTTGGCTTTTTGCGTATGATGAAATCAAATGCATTTAATTATGTGTGCTTTTATTTATTTATAAGAGCATTGTATGTAAAGATGCAGAATGAGACCAAATAATCTCTCTTAATGCTTATTTACATAACCTGTGGAAAAATTCTCTCTGGTGTCCTTGAATTTACACTATGCCCACACTGCTATCTTTGAAGCTGTAATGAAATCTGGCATATAGATTGAAGCTATGCGTATGCAGAACAACTTGCATAGCATTTGAGGTCTAAGAAGAGAATGGCCATGGAATACTTAAAACGCAGAATTGAAGGCCTATTTACAATGGCTTTTAATTATGTTAATCAGAAAGAGATTATTTAAGTCCATTTTTATTTCATAGAATATTCTGCCATTGATCTAAAGTCAAAATATTTTTTCTCTTGGTATGACATCAAAATATATTCAACTACGGGGAATGTTCCAATGATTAAGGGGAATTTTTAAAATAGTTGCTAATTAGAATAAATGCCAAAAGAACTTTCTTTTACGTATGGGAGGAAACTTTTAGAGGTGATGGATATACTTATGGCTACATTGTGATAATAGTTTCACAACTGTATGCTTATCTCCAAACTCATGAAATTCTTTTTGTTTCATAGGTACAGCATTTTGTATTTCAGTCATACCTCAATAGGGCAGTTTTAAAAAAAAGAACTTTCTTGTATAACATAAAAATAGCTTCTCTTTTGTTTGATTATAAAAATAGTAAAGGTTCATTGCAAAGAACTTGGAAAACACAGTAATTTATATAGAAAAATACAAAAAAACTATTAACATACTACTCACAGGTGATTTTCAGCATTGTGATGCATCATCTCCTTTAATATGCATACATATATTTTTCCTTGCTAGAGAATCGTGTGTATATTGCATCAAAACTGAAAACATCTTATCTAAATAATTTTATTTCCTAATTAACTAGCTTTTAATAAAATTATGTTTAGGATAAAATTCTAAATGATAAAAAGTAAAAGTCCCTCATCACTCCAACTTCAACCTCTATTTTCTTGAGGTAATGTTGGTGACTGTGTTTTTTTTTTTTTTTTGTATGTTTGTTCCAAATTGACCAAGAGATGTTACAATTGTATCACCCCACAGAAATGTTCTTTGAAATGCTTTATTTATTTATTTTGAAAGAGAAAGAGTGTGAATGGGGGAGTCCAGTGGGAGGCTCGATCCCACAATCCTGAGATCATGACCTGAGCAGAAATTAAGAGTTGTATGCTCAACCAACTGAGCTATCCAGGTGCCCCATCACGGAGTATCTTAAAAATCAGAAATGAGCAGGCTTTATAACACATAATCGAATACAATGAAGTTCCCCCTTCTTGTAAGACATCCTGATATGTAACTTTTATTTTAAATCGGTTACAACAATCCTCTTTTCCAAGTTTGTATCCTAAGTCTGTTTTTATATCCTGACGACTTTCCACCTACCATGTTGAATCAATCACCTCGAAAGCCATTTTCTTCCACACAGCCTTGCTCCAGTATAGCCCTACTGTCCTCCCACCTCTGAAGAGCTGATGAACCTTCCTCCAGAGACCAAGGCCACTTTGCCTTAGGCCCTCACAAGCTCCAGCCTCTTCTCTCTCTCTCTGTGTGTAGTGATTCCCTGCTTCTCTCTGTTCATCTTGTTAGGCTTTAAAAATTTCCTCTATGCTTAAGCTGGTCATTGATAACATGGAGTTCCTTAATATTCTAAGTAATGGAAAATTTTCATCTCTCAGATTCCTGTTGTCAATTCTCTGCTCCCATCTTAAATATCCAACTTTAGAAGGGAGACAACTAGTTACTCCATCCTAATATCATTGCTTTGATTGAAATAACTGTCAGGTACTTCCAAAAAAATAACATTCCTTATATATGCTGTAATTTTATGGCTGGGGATTCCCTTGTGCATTCAGCTTTCTAATAAGGACACTCATTTCTCTTAACATTAAATCTCAGTGCAAGTTGATTCAAAGAAATTTTTGGCTGATTAAAAAATATATATCACTTAATTTAACTCCCTGCTACCTGTGCATCTATGATGTGCTTGATCATGAACATTTTCCACGGGTATGTATCTTCAACTAGTGATGTGTCTGTTTTGAGAAGTTTTGTTCCTCTCTCTTAAAGTGTTTTGTATTCTGCCAGAAGGATTCTTAGTAAATGCTTGTGATAATAAGCTGAAATCTGCAATGGAATGCAACTATGTATAGAGACAGATGTATTATCAACTTCCTTTGGTAGCTGGGAATGGTACTTTATATCACCTGCCCACTATCATATGTAATTATTCTGGGAATGCCTAAAATTCCTGAAATTTATTTTACCATCTTTGTTATATCCTCATTTTCTGCCCCTTACTTCATTTTGTGATACATAGCATATGTGTTATAGATACATTATGCAATTTCATAGTTTTTTAAAAATTCTCAATTATTCCAGTCAAGTATTTCAACTGATAAAAAAAGGTTTAAGCCAGAGACCTCATGGTCTGTGGTCATGAGTGGTATACAAAAATAAAAGCCTAATTCTATAATTTAAATATCCCCAAATAAAGAGAAAACAAAACAAAGCAAAACCCTCCAGGAGTAGTAAGATTTGTACAAGTTTTACCATGACCCAAAGTGACTTTAAAAATTGTATACCATACTACAAAAGACTTATAATCATTACTAATTCAATTAGTGTATTGTTAAAAATAATAGATTCAATTAATATATTTAAAAACTAATAAAATTGAAAAATTACTCAAAATCATCCACAGGCCAAAAAACTTCATGCGAATCATAGTAGAAGCAAGATCAATCATATTTTCTTGTTCTGGAGGAGGACAACATAAATGTTCACACTGGACCATGTTATTTTTTAGAATTTCCACAAGTTAGAGCTCAAATTAGGCCTGGATTGACTTCATAAATATAAATGGAAATAACCCATGGGTTTCCCTTGATGTTTTGTTTTGTTTTGTTTTGTTTTGTTTTGTTTTGTTTTGTTTTGTTTTGTGTTTTGTTTGGTTGGTATTTTTGAGAGAGAGAGTGAGAGAAAGAGAGAGAGTGAGTGAGAGAGAGGGAGGGAGGGAGAGGGAGAGCGAGAGAGGAAGAGAGGATCCTAAGCAGGCTCCATGCCCAGAAAAGAACCTGACAAGGGCCTCCATCACTTGATGGTAAGATCATGACTGTAAGATCATGACCCTGACATCATGACCCTAGCCAAAACCAAGCGTCTGACACTTAACCAGTTAAGGTTAAGGGGCATGTCCCCTGATGTCTTTAGTGATATAGACATTTAGGTGGCTGTGCACTTTGAAAATGTTGCTCTAATGGGAGATCTATCCCCTTCCAAATCTACTGGCATCTTGACCTATCTTGGCCTCAACCAAGTCTAATTTTTTTCTACTCCCTCTTTTCTTCTCTACCTATCACAAGAAGCCATGCCCAGAGGAAATGCATACTTGGACCAGCACAAAATTCTGAGCTAGTGGAATTTGTTTTGTCCCTGTTTCCTCTTGTTAACATCCTCCTCCTTAATCCTTCCTGCTCAAGCTGCCATGAACAGTGAAAACTTGCTCTGATGGAGGTCTGTCTTATATATTGCCTCCGCATAAAAGAATGGAAGCAATTTAAACTATCACCTATTCCAGAGGCATTTGTACTGAGTAACCAGAGTAACTTCAGGATTTGCAAATTATTTCGTATTCATAGACTTTGAGAAATTCTCACAGTCCCTTGAGACAGGTCTTCATAACCTCATTACACAGATGAGTTCAAGCATTTACAGTTCAGTGTACTGTCTGCAGTCACAGGGCTAATAGGTACAGAGCCTGGGCTTGAGTAAATCTTTCGCTAAAATTATTGGTTGGAATGTGGGTGTCTTTAAAAAGGACTTAAAACTTTGCCTAAATAGAACAATCCTGATTTGAGAGAACTTCAGGCAGATCAGATTTGGTGAAAAGGGAAAGGCAAACCTTTTGGGAATCTATCTGACTTAGGTCCATTGCATTTAATTTGAATGTTATAAATGTATCTTTATAAATATATACATGTAATTATCTGCTACTAAGGTAATGAACTCCATTTGATGGATAGGAGGGATTCTGTGGGATGTCTGCTGGAAAGGACTCTTCAAGTCTGAGTTTTTAGCTAGCAAGTCATATTGTATGTCTTAATGTGCAAATAATCTCTCTCCTAACTTTGTTTTCCTCTCCATTTCTTAGTGCTACTTTCTGTCTCCATATCTACCCTGATTTTATTTGCATAAATCCTCATGCCTAGCATTTCAAGGAAATGATGGATGGATCCCTAGCTTGATCATTTTACTCTTCTGTAGCCCAAAAGCTGCTATAGAAACAAATCAGAGCAAATTGACTTTTCAGCATATGTGATAATAAGTGAATGTCCGTGTTCCTCCAAAATGCATATGCTAAGCCCTAATTCTTAATGTGATGGTTTTTGCAAGTCTTTGGGAGGTAGTGGTTTTAGATGGTCATGAGGCTGGGGCATTCATGATGGGATTAGTGTTCTCAGAAAAGAAGCCAGAGCTTGCTCACACACACACACACACACACACACACACACACACACACACTGTCTCTTCTCTCTTTCTACCATGTGAGGACACAGAAGGTGGCTCTCTGCAGGTCAGGAAGAGTCCTCCCCAGGAATCAAATTTTCTAGCCCTTTGATGTTAGACTTCCACCCTCCAGAACTATGAGAAATGAGGGTCTGTTGTTTAAGCCACCCAGTCTCTGGTATCCTGTTACAGCAGCACAAACCACTAACACAGTATAGTTTGCAGTTTGGTCTGTGTGATGTCCCACCTTTTCAGTACTTTTCATAAATTACTCTATAAAATGTGTATACATATTCTGTGTCTACATCCTTACAGTGTTCAGTTCATCTTGGCTAAGTTTGCAGTGGCACTTTGGATGCTGTAATACTTATTTCATGTACTAATATAGTGTTTATTAGATTATTCCAGTAATAACATTACTATGGAATTACTGAATCATTCGTATGCCTTCCAATGCATACTGACTGTATCAAATACTCTATATACATCATTTTATTTAAATGCCTTTGATAATCCTTTGAGATCAATACTGTTAATATCTTGATTTTATATATGATAAAACCGATTTGGAAGGGTAAGTTTCTTACCTGAAATTTCATGTGGTAGATGCAGGGTTTGAACCCTTACAAGTTGACTCCACTGTGCAGTTTTTTAGAATTCATGGCTCACTTAGGGATAACCAGTGGTGTGGAACATAGCAACTTGCACATAGTAAATAACCTCAAGAATTAACTTATTACCATGAGAAATCCTAGCGTCCAGCCTGAAGTATGCAGTATTTCTTGAAGCCTGTGCCACTTTTACAGGATACCATAGACTTGGTGGCTAATACATTCAGTCTAAATACATTTGCACTGTATTTTAATTATGTTTTCTACCAAGTTGTCACCAGCATGATTCTGACAGCTGAATAATTTATTCTGTGCCCTGAAATTGGGACGAAGCTTAGTGATACCCTCAGTGATAATTATAGGAATAGGGACATTTGTGGTAGCAAATCCAGAACCATCATGCAGGCCCACGAGCTGTGGTTTGACCTGCTTGCTTGCAGTTCTCACACTAGAAAAGGAAGTCCTACTTGCTCATGCATTTGGCAGAAAGCCCAATGAAACTGCTTTTGTTTTGGTGAGAGCAACTGATCTGTGGGGAATGCTTACATACAGAGGAGATAAATAGGACAATTTCCAAGGTCCAGGTAACTGTAGAAACCTGTAAGGGCAGCATTTTTGGGATAGGTATGCAGGACCTCAGGGTGCAGGAGCTATGTGGTAGATGCCTAGGGGAGGTGACTGAAGTTTAACCCATAGACTCCTGCAGGTTTTATATGGAGTCATTTAATAGTATTTTTTAAGATGGGGATAAAATAATAAATATATGACCCAAACTCTATTTATCAATCTTCTATTTCTTTGTGTTGTCTCTAATGCTGCAAGATTAAAATAGAATAGTAAGAAAAATAATAACAGCTTCTGTGAAATGAACCTCTGTAATGGATCAGGCACTGATTTAGGGCTTCAATGTTTTATCTGATGAGCCTTATAGAACCCCACAGATTTCAGGCTTGTTTTATATATGTAAGAAGAAACATGGGCTCAGAGAGGATAATTTCTACTCACAGAGCTGTAAATCATGGAATTGAGATTTAAACCGGTATGTGTTTACTTTGAAACAATACAAGAACGGAAACATTTGACAACAATTAGTAGCTAATATGTTGTATTCTCTATTCCCATATGGAGCTTAACCCCTATAGCCATAATAATTTTCTCAAAAGACCAGTTAAGTTGTTTCCATTAGGTAAGTTTTCCTATTTGTTTTGGGTCGTAGGAGTAAACTAGGGGTTATTTTTACCACCTGTCATAATCAAAGTATGCCAACTCACTACCTTTTTTGCCATGATTCTGGTAGACCACACATCTCCCGTATTCAAGCTAGAACGGTTACACTGTTCTCATTTGCAAGACAGAATTTATGTTTATTATCAATCAAAATGTCTATTAGATTGCAAGTATGTAGATGAATAATTTTAGAAATGTGTTGGGGTGCCTGGGTGGCTCAGTTGGTTAAGCGTCCGACTTCGGCTCAGGTCATGATCTCATGGTTTGTGAGTTCAAGCCCCCGTCAGGCTCTGTGCTGACAGCTCAGAGCCTGGAGCCTGCTTCGGATTCTGGGTCTCCTTCTCTCTCTGCCCCTCCCCAATTTGTGCTCTGTCTCTCAAAAAATAAATTAATTAAAAAAAAAAAGAAATGTGTTTATATTCCATATGTTCCTTTAGGCTAAGTTTCTGTGTTTGGTGGTTGAGAGACAATTACATATTTTTAGAACATCTCAAAGATATAACAAATTTATCTTTATTTCTTGAACTCTTTAAGTCATATTTGATAAAAACTTTTATATTTCATGTTTAATATCCAGTTTCATTTATATACAATTTGACATTGCTTCAAAATCACATAAAGATACAAACGTTGAGATGAAACCACTGGTTTTTATGAAAATTGCTTTGCTGGATTAGCCTTTTCAAAATCCCTCCACCTAGAGAGAGAGAATTTCAGTCTAAATAGGTTAGCTTCACTCAATTTATGAGTTCCAAATCCTCATTTTTGGCACAGTTCCTTTGGATAGGAACTCAATCCTGAGCTCTGTCCATAAGCCGGACAAATGAGCCTTCTGTTTGGAACATAACATATATCCAAAACAATGCTTCTTAAACATTTTCATCTTTTGGGTTGTGGTCCATTTTGTGGTTATTACTAAAAATATTTCCATTAAGCCTTGAGTAGCAGACATGAGAATGTCTTTCTATTCTTCTGTGGATGAAAGGCAGTTTCACCTTATGATGAAAGACACGGCAATGTTCTAATCAATTGAAGGGGAAGATAGAATGGTATCTCCTGCTTTATTTGATGAATTCTGGAATCAAATTTTAGATTTTCCTTCATAGCATCAAGTTAAAGAAACTAGGGATGATGATATTAAATGAAGAATATTTAAGAGAAAGTGACATACTTTCTTTTTTTTTTTAATTGAGGTAAAATTGGTATATGACAATATATAAGTTTTAGGAATACAACATTATAATTTAATATTCATATATACCACAAAGTGATCACCACAATAAATCTAGTTACCATTTATCCCTATACAAATGAACTCTTTTTTACCCTTTTTGCCCACCCATCAACCCCCTTCTCCTCAGGTAACCACCAATCTGTTCTCTGTATCTATGAGTTTGTTTTTGTTTTCTTTGATTGTTTTTCGTTTGTTTGTTTTTCTTTTTTTTTTCAGATTTTACATGTAAGTAAAATCATATAGTATTTGTCTATCTCTGTTTGACTTATTTCACTTAGCAGAATACACTTGAGCTCCATCTGTGTTGTTGCAAATAGAAAGATTTCCTTTTTTATGACCGAGTGACATTCCATGATATGTACACATATACATACCACACACATACATACATACCACTTCTTCTTTATCCATTCATCCATTGTTGGACACTTAGGTTGTTTCCATATCTTGACTCTCGTAAGTAATGCTGCAATGAGCACAGGGATACACATACACATTTTTTTGAATTAGTGTTTTTTGTATTCTTTGGATACATACCCAGAAGTGAATTTCTGGATCTTACAGTAGTTTTGTTTTTAATTTTTTGGGGAGAATTTCCAAACAGTTTTCCATAATGGTTGCACTAAAATTTATATACCCACTAACAAAAGTTCCCTTTTATCTGTCTACACTCCAACACTTGTTATTTCTTTTTGTTAACAGCCATTCAAAAGAGTGTGAGGTGATAGCTCATTATGGTTTGATTTACATTTCGCTGATAGTAATGTTGAACATCTTTCCATGTGCCTATTGGCCATCTGTACGTCTTCTTTGTCTGTTTTCTTTATCTGTTTGTCTTCTTCATGCTTATTCAGTTCCTGTGCCCATTTTTAATTGGGTTGAATTATTGCTGTTGTTGAGCTGTATGAGTTCTTTATATATTTTAGATATTAACCTTTTATTGGACATATGGTTTGCAAACATCTTCTCCCATTCAGAAGATTGACTTTTCACTTTGTTGGTCTCCTTTGCTGTGAAGAACTTCTTAGGTTGTAAACTACCAGACACTGATACAAGAAATAGAAGAAGATACAAATAAATGGAAAGATAATCTGTACTCATGGATTAGAAGAATCAACATTGTTAAAACTGTCCAAAATACCCAAAGAAATCTACAATTTAATGCATTCTCTATCAAAATCCCAATGACATTTTTAACAGAACTAGAATAAAGAATTAAAATGTTTTTATGGAACCATAAAAGACACCAACTAGCCAAAATAATATTGAGAGGTATCATGCTTCCAAATTTTAAACTAAACCACAAAGGTATAATAATGAAAACAGTAGTTATTGGCATAAAAACAGACCCACATATCAATGATATACAATAGAGAGGCCAAAATTAAACTCATGTTTATATGGTAAATTAATTTTTGACAAAGGGGCCAAGGATGTAGAATGGGAAAAGGACAATCTCTTCAATGAATGGTATTTAAAAAAATGGACAGCTACATGCAAAAAAATGGAACTGGACTACTTTCTTACACCATATACAAAAATTAATTTAAAATGGATGAGAGACCTGAAACCATAAAACTCCCAGAAGAAAACATAGCTGGTAAGCTCTTTGACATTTACCTTAGCGATAATGTTTTAAGTCTGATTCCAAAGGCAAAGGAAACAAAAAATAAATAAATAAAACTGACATATACTACTTTATAATAATCCATTTTTGCTACTTTTTCTTGAGAATCAGTATCTGAGGGAGTAGCAATAACTAGTTACTTGTGATGAAAAGCCTTGGCTAGACCTGCCCATAAGGAGGCATCAATCTCTATAAGGAGATTACCCAGTGTTGGCATGGCAAACATTTCAAGTCTTGGAGCCTGATTGCTTTATCAGTTGTTTCTGGATATTGATATGCCCAGGATATAACAGAAAGTAGTACTGTAATCATCTTACCTTGTGGGTATTTCCCTCTATCCAGACTGCCAAGATCGGCAGCTTTGGATTTGTTCCTGTAGGAACAGAAAAGGAAGTAATGGGGCTCATGACCACTCACTTACATCTTTGCTCTGTATAAATTCTTCGCACTTGTTATTAGCTACTTTTGGAGTAAATAAGTACGTAAGTAAAAGCGACACTGAACTGAGTCCAAGTCATCATTCTTGCCCATCACCAAAACATGAGGTAACAAATATCTTGAAGCCAAATTAATTTGATTTTTAGTAAAAAAGTAAATTCCTAAATATGATGCCACAAAAAGAAATAAACAGGTATTCCTTAGGTAAGAAACAAAATGTTTGCTCCCCAAATCTGAAACTCAGATATTCTAAATTACACACCGCTTCCATTTTTCCAATTTTAGGATGTGTGTAGTGTGGGCAAGTATAGGAAAAAGATTTTAAAGCATGGATTTTACATGAAAAACATTACATGAATGTAAGCAATAAATATAAAAGCTGTGGGCAAACACAATTCAAATTTAGGAGGATTTTTTTTTTTACCCATAGAAAATTACTTGAGAAGTATACATGTAGCTTTTAAAAGGTGGAAAGTGTGTGGAAAAACATTTTTAACAATAAAAAAATCTTTGTTATTATGAAGCTTTGAGGTTGCCAAGGCACTGAAAAAAAAGAGTTTTCAAAAATGTCTTGGCTATTCTTTAGTCCCAACTGCTATCCAATGTACAGTTTAACTCTAAAAACATTATCCACTAAAGTAGGCTTTTCTAATGCCTTATTAAGAATATATTTTTTGGGACACCTGGGTGGCTCAGTCGGGTAAGTGTCTGGCTCTTGATTTCAGCTCAGGTCATGATCTCATGGTTTGTGAGTTCGAGTCCCATGTCAGGCTCTGCACTGGCAGAGCTGAGCCTGCTTGGGATTCTCTCTCTCTGTCTCTCTCTCTGACCCTCCCTTCCTCTCTCTATCTCTTAAAATAAATACATAAACTATAAAAAAATTATAAACAAGAATGTATTTTTCATTTGCTTGTGGTTTCAATATCATGTTTGTATTATCGTATTATTCCAGACCCTCATGGTTGTGGGAGATAGTGATGCAATTCAAATTGTCCTAAGTCAAAAGGTATATATATGTATTTGGTTTTTTGTTTTTAATTTTTTTAACGTTTATTTATTTTTGAGACAGAGAGAGACAGAGCATGAACAGGGGAGGGGCAGAAAGAGAGGGAGACAGAATCTGAAACAGGCTGCAGGCTCTGAGCTGTCAGCACAGAGCCCGACGCAGGGCTCGAACTCACGGATCATGATGAGGTCATGACCTGAGCTGAAGTCGGATGCTTAACTGACCGAGCCACCCAGGCGCCCCTCAAAAGGTACATGTATTTGAAGCCAAATAAGTATTTGAAGAGTCAATAGCTCCAACTGTTCAAAACATTCATGTTTTTGGACTCCATGTCAGAAAAGGGTGAGAGATATTTTTTTTACTGGCTAATATTTATGTTGTAGAATGGATTTAGAGTCAAGCAGACACTAGTTCAAATCCTAATTCTATTACTTTCTAGCTTTGTGATGGTGGGGCATGCCTAAACTACTCTGAGCTTCTGTTTTTCTCATGTGTGAAATTGGTTAGCAGGAAAATTCTGTGAGAGGAGAGAAGAAGCACTACCACAATTTCTTTTGGGGACCTCATAAACCTCTGGAAAGGGTCGGATCAGATGGAAGAGTGTGTGTGGGCAACCAGTCACGCACTGTACTGGGTAAGACACTGAGTTGATCCAGAACATCTTGCTCTGTGGGTTGGGATCTCTTCAGACAACATGGTGACATACATAGAGCTGGAGAGAAAAATGCAGAAATGGGGGATAAGGACATAAATAGGAATAATTCTATTCCTATGTGCTAAATGAAGAGTAGCATCACTTCTACTCAGTGACATCACCATGAGTTGTGCTCTCTCTTAATCAATAAATATTTCAGTGGTAAAATAGTCCTACATCACAAGTGCTATGAATATATACTAATGTAAATATTAGGGAACTTTTTAGATTTCAATTGAGTTTTGTTTTATTCTGATACATATTTTCAAGTTTTGTGAATTACTGAAAGACAGTATTGAGTTAAAAAGAAGACACATGAATTACACAGTAAACATGGGCCACAGATTCAGATCTGTATCAAGGAAATAAGACATGTAGAGATTATTTAGAAACTCTTAAAGTTGAAGCAGAAATATGTACAAGGGCCAGGTCTACAGGAAATAAAGGAACAAAGAGCATTCTTGAGTATGATCACATACCAAGGAAATTTCTTAGCCTAACTTCTCAGTACATGATCTTACTCAGGGTCACTCAAGAAGAAAATTGCATATATAAATGGCATTTTTCCTCTCTAGTGAAAATCTGAAAGCAATTTACCTCTCACAGTATGCAAAGGCAATAATTGAGTATATTTTCAAAGAAAAGGTTATGTTGCTTCAGGGAAGTATAGCTCTTGAGACGTAGCCAAAAAAATTTTTTTAAATAATTTAAAGCTGTTTTGTTCCCTACTAGTCCAGTGGATCAAAATCTATTATTAAACTGATTTTCATATTAAATCTTTAACCTAAAATTTTTCTCTTTGGCAAACTCAGGTCAAGATTAATTAATAAAATACAATGTAAAGAAAATAATTATCAACAAAACTGTGGGTTAATGGTGACACATTAAAGTTCTTCAAATTCTTAGGAAATAATGGACCCATGACTTGTTTTGGGTTTTGTCATTTATGTCATTTATTTGTCTTTGGTCTTCTTGAATCAACTCATTGTAATGACTCAGCAGTATGTACATGAAAAGGAAGAATAGAATATTTTTCAGAGATGCTACTTACATATTTCAGTCATCTGTTCCTCTGTAAAAAAAAAAAAAAGGCATCCCCAAACTTAGTGACCGAAAACAACAACAACCATATTTTTCTGCTAGTTTTGTTTGAAGTCTCTCCTGTAACTGCAGTAAGATAGCAACAAAGCCTAGAATGGCTAAATGGCTCACTCACATGTCTAATGAATGCAGGGCCATCTGGCTGGCTAGGAGCTTTTTCTCCACATGGTCTTTCCCCATGACAAAATTGGGCCTCTTTGCATGATAGTCAGGTGTGTCACAATCTAGTCCATACTCCAGAGGAGGTGATGTCAATTCTGTATCTCAATGGGAAGAATGTAAACAACTTGTGGTCATCACGCCTAGCTTTAAATGTTATTAGTGGCAATGATGACTCTTCCCTCTGTTTTTCTCTTCCTACCCCCCTCCTCCTTTCTCCTTATTCTCAAGCCTTGTCATTTGTAGTCTGTCTCCAAAGAATGCAAAGATTTCATAGAGAGTTGCCTCTTTCCTTGTACTGTGCCAGAACTTTGGCATTTCTGGAAGGCCTCCTAGAGGCCAGGAACATGATTTCAACCCTGGGCTGCGTATCAACAAATAAGGGTCAGTTCATTGATGATGGTCAAGCCTGTGAGATTGCTTGAAAGCTCAGAGCAAGATTCCCTTTGGGCCAGGATCCAGCTTGAGTCCTGCATTTGTCACTAGATGGCTGAGCCCTGCCAAGTCCAAGATGAAAATACCCAATAAACAGACACACTACTGCTGACTCTGCTTACCAGGACAAGGCAACTCTGTTTTTCCCTTTCCACACCCACAGCATAGCACATCCCTGGATAATGACAGGTTTTACCTTTGTTAAGTAAATCACATTAGTGTTACAGCACTTTCATAAACTCCTTGACCTTGCTAAATTTGCAAAAAACAAAGCATTATGAGTATTTCGCCATGAAGTTTAAACCAGTTGCTTAGGGTGTTTTCTTAAATGACCATATATATATAAATATACCGTAATCTTAACTATTGCATAATAAATAATGTGAATCTTTATCAAAGAGCAGCATTGATTTCTTTTTCTTTGAGGTAGACATGTGATAATGCTTTCTTCTTCTTCTTTTTTTTTTTTCTGAGAAGCAAGGCAAATAAAGGAATTATGGAAATCTCAGGTCCAATCAGTCTTCCTAGATATAAAGCCACATTTTTTATAAAACTTTTGACCTCAGTCACTACCAACCCAATAATGAGTTTCTGAATTTTGGAGTGGCCTTAATAACAAAATGCATATTGAACTTTTCAGTCATTGTTGTAACAGGTTTTAGCCCAAATAGCATAAATCAAACCATTTTCAGTAAAAAGTAGTCAGTAAAAATTCTTGTGGGGGTTATGAGGATCATTCCATATTCAGTTGGTTAAGTGAATGAACATGGCTTGAAAGTTTTACTGATTATTCAAAGGGGAAGAGGCATATGAAATGGGAGAAATAGATTCCTTCCCTGGCAATGGAGACAGTCAGGTCTGACAAAAACAGCTTGGACAAAATCATATCCAAATCCGTGTCCAATGGTGAACTTAAGGGCAGGGTTTTGGTTGCATAATGTTATTGAATGTTCTATGATACTGGAATGATAAGTGCCAAAATGAGTAGTAAGTTTTGATGAGAGTCCCTAAACAAAAGGTGGGTAGATGGTAAAGAGGATAGATAAGTATCTTATTAGAAAAAAACAAAAAAACAAAAAACAAAAAACAATGCCCAGGGGCCTCTGAATAGCTCAGTTAGTTAAGCATATGAATGCTGATTTCAGCTCAGGTCACAATCCCAGGGATCATGGGATCAAGCCCCATATTGGGCTCCATGTATAGTAGGAGCCTGCTTAAGAGTCTCTCTCTCTCTCTCTCTCTCTCTCTCTCATCCTCTCTGTCTCCATCTCCCTCTCCTTCTCCCCCACCCATCTGCTCCTATCCCCTGTTTACTCTCTCTATATATGAAAATACAAAAATAGGGGTATCTGGGTGGCTTAGTCGGTTAAGCATCTGACTTTGGCTTAGGTCATCATCTCGTGGTTCATGAGTTCGAGCCCTGCATTGGGCTCTGTGGAGCGTAGAAACTGCTTGGGATCCTCTGTCTCCCTCTCTCTCAGCCCCTTCCCTGCTCTCTCTCTCTCTCTCTCTCTCAAATAAACGTTAAACATAAAATAAAATAAAATAAAATAAAATAAAATAAAATAAAAATAAAATAACTCCCATTCTTTCTTTATCTCATCAGAATGTCTTTGTGACTTCACAATGGAAAGGTATTGTATTTAGGGATAGACAACAGGGCTTCATGCAGAAGTAGAAATCAGAAATTCAATAGAAGATAAAACTATTTTCTAAAGAAGACCCTTATAGGCCTTCTTTGATTTTAGTCCTCTTAATGATGCTGGTATCTTCTTTCTTTATTCTGCTTGGTGTCTTAGTATTCTCTCTCACTTGTAATTATGTACATGTATTTATGCTGATCGTTAGTCCTTTCTCTGACTGTATACTGAGCACTTGAAGAGCACCAAAATTGTCTTGTGTTCCCATTGTCATTTTTTCTGGCCTAACCCAGTGTTCTGGGTTCTTTGTAAGTTAGTACAAACTGTTGATTCGTAAGGGCATATTGCCATATTCTAAATTAATACTAAGAGTGTGAATGTGCTCACTAGTCCATGATGACCATTGAGAGAAGATAATTACTTATATCTTTTGTGCCACAATTTGCATATGTAATGGTTGAGCAGGAAACAGATCTGCCTTGTCCAGGTTTCATTGGAACTAACTATAGGCAGCCTACATGATGTTGTAGGCCTAGGTATTGTCACCAATCAGAACAGGGATAATAATAATATATATCTCATTATATGGTTAAAAGAATTAACTGAAATAATATATGCAAAGCATTTAAAGTGTCTGGATATAGTTGGACTCAGTAAGTGTTAGCTGTGTTCATTATCATCATTATCATCATCATTGTACTGTGCTTATCCTTTTTATGTGCTCCAGTCTTTGAAACTTACAACACCTAGTGATGTTGACCCATTTAAAAAAAAAAACAAAAAATAACAACAACTTCTGCTAGAATGATCCTGGGTCAAGTAAATGTGTAGTTAAAAGTATCTCTTTATTCTCAACATCAATCATCATCAGGGAAATACAAATCAAACCACAATGAGATACCACCTTACACCTGTCAGAATGGCTAACATTAACAACTCAGGCAACAACAGATGTTGGTGAGGATGTGGAAGAGGATCTCTTTTGCACTGGTGGTGGGAATGCAAGCTGGTGCAGTCACTCTGGAAAACAGTATGGAGATTCCTCAAAAAACTAAAAGTAGAACTACCCTATGACCCAGCAATTGCACTACTGGGCAAGGGATACAGGTGTGCTGTTTCGAAGGGACACAGGCACTCCCATGTTTATAGCAGCATTATAAAAAATAGCCGAAGTATGGAAAGAGCCCAAATGTCCCTCAAAGGATGAATGGATAAAGAAGAAGTGGTATGTATGTATATGTGTATATATATATATATATATATATATATATACACACACACACACACACACACACACACACACACACACACACAATGGAGTATTACTCAGGAATCAAAAAGAATGAAATCTTACCATTTGCAACTATGTGGATGGAACTGGAGGGTGTTATGCTAAGTGAAATTAGTCAGTCAGAGAAAGACAAAAATCATATGACTTCACTCATATGAGGACTTTAAGAGACAAAACACATGAACATAAGGGAAGGGAAACAAAAATAATATAAAAACAGGGAGGGGGATAAAACAGAAGAGGCTCATAAATATGGAGAACAAACTGAGGGTTACTGGAGAGGTTGTGGGAGGGGGGATGGGCTAAATGGGTAAGGGGCATTAAGGAATCTACTCCTGAAATCATTGTTTCACTATGCTAATTTGGATGTAAATTTTAAAAGATAAAATAAAAAGTATCTATTTTGAAAACTTCTGTCATTTTATACTCATTGCTATGAAGGCTTTTATGAAACTTAAAATCATATAATTTAACATATCACCATTTTAAGACACCAACTTTTACAAATTCCAATTTATAAATAACTGTTTTAGTCTCTCCATTGCACTTTGTCACAGTACCTGCTTAGAATTTTATCTTACTGGGTGACATTTCTATGGCCCATTGTCCTTTTTAGGATCGTTATTAACCATGCATGCCTAAGCCTCAGGGCCATTTGGTGGTGACATGTTATAAATAACATTATTACCATAATTAAAAGGTTGGATCAGAGTGGCTTGGGAGGGAAATGTCCTCACCTTTGGCTTGCAATCAAGTGTGGGTCACCGGGGTCATTAACACTATTTACTGTAAGCGATCAAATGCTCTTCTTTGGATAAGGTGATAATTTTCACAATAGACATGCCTGATACTTGACTGTTGTATTTTGATCTTATTCCAGGTAAATTGTAAAATCAAAAATATTCACTGACAGCTTACTGTGCCTTTTTATTTTGCTTTTATGCATATTCTTCAAACTTTATAAGAATCTATCAAAACTATATAGATCTCAAAATCTAACCTTGTCAATATATAAAATAAAATGTTTATGTGTTAGAGAAACAACAAAATCTGATCGTAATGAAATATATTGTTTAATTGCTTTGCAGCACATTATCTTGTACATTAAGTGAGTAATATGGTGACCATTAATCTGAATTTGTTTCCAGCATCTCTGTCTCCTGCCTCAGTAGCAGCTAAGTTGCCACTGTGAAGGATAGAATAATCAGGGCCAGAATATTCTGGGGTTTGGGTATGTATACTGATCTCTGTAATTTTACAAAATCCTCCAGGGAAATCTGCTACTCTACTATTTCCTTCCTTGCTACCTTTGGCAACTACAGAGGAGCTCTGTCGCTCTGTCTTTCTCCTATTTACTCTCCTTCTTTGTTAGTCGTGTGTCATTTCCATAGTATTAGAAGTCATTACATGGAAAAAAATAGGAAGATTAAAATACAAAGTGCTCTTTTAGTCTTATACAACCCATTTTTTTTTTTTAAATTTCATTTGCTTTGGGGCACCTGGGTAGCTCAGTCAGTTGAGTGTCTGACTTTGGCTCAGGCCATGATCTCGCGGTTGGTGAGTTGGAGCCCCACATCGGCTTGCTGCTGTCAGCCTGTCAGTACGGAGCCCACCTTGAATCCTCTGTTGAATGTCCTCTTTCTGCCCCTCCTTGCTTGCACTCTCCCAAAAATAAATACTAAAACAAAATAAATAAATATTAAAATAAAATTTCATTTGCTTTACTTTTTCTTTTCTTTTTTTCCCTATTGATTCCAAGTTAAAATGGGTAGAATTCTATAATGAGCACTAGCTTACATACGAGAATGAGTAAAGATTGTTTTTGCATTATTCAAGTAAAATATTTAAAATGGCCAAGGTAGAGTAATATTTGCAGAATGACCTCACTGGATGGTTTTAGTATCTTTAAATAAGGGTGTTAGAGATTTAATTTGATCATGTGGGGAAATACTCTGAAGATAAATAATATAGCATGTATTTGTTCAGTCAATTTTAGGTGAGATAGTTTATCTTTATACTCATAACAATTGTCCTGCACTGACATTTTATGTAATGTAATACTGTACTTGTGGATATTATATATAAGATAAAAATTTAACCATTAATAATGAAACATCTATGACACTAATTTATTAAGTTGACTTCTTCACTTAGATCATCAACATTTATTGGAGTGTACACAATTGTTATTTAATAAGTTTAATGCAGAAATGTAAGGATTTTAAGTTCATTATTCATAGTTCTTTATGAAAGTAATTGAAATTTTTCACATAATTCTTCCCTTGTCAAGTCTGGATATGAATAAAAGGAACAAGAAAAGATATGATCCAAGATCTATGAAAATAATTTGGGAAGACTATTAAAGGAATGTGTCATAATGTGTCATTGGTAAAAAAAAAATTTAACTTTTATATCAAATTTTAATTTAATTGCTTGACTATTTAGCAACTATATTAGTTAAAATATGCCTTTGCTGTAAAATCAAATAAGAAAACTATAGTTAAAAATAGGACAAATTATTTTACTATCATATTTAAATTTGGATTTTATTTGCCCTTAAGACAATTTATTTCAAGTCCAGGAAATACTCTTTTTTTTGGCTCTGTCACTTTAAGATCAACCCCCAAACAGATTTTGTTGGTAAATACCAACTTTTACAATGTGGGATCTAGACTAGCATGCAATGAATTTATATAGTGCAAGATGACCCTACAAAAACATATTTCCAACTCACTCTATATTTCAATTTGTGCAGACTATTTGATGACACATTAGCAAATTGTAATAAATTTCACTCATGAGAATTTGGCCCAATGTCAACCTAACTTTGAAAAAGAAAATCAAAGCTGCCCAATCAAATGAATTCTGCCTTGATATACTTGTCCTTAAAAATTGAAATTTGATATCTTAATGCTTACTGTATTTATTGCTCTTCATTGCATCTTAACGTGAACAGGTTGTATTTTACTGAGGAAAAACTCATAGTATCTATACCAGCTGAATCTTTAACAACGTGAAAAGATTTGTTACTTCTGCGTGGTCCCACAGTACATTGTTGTTTTTGTGTCTCATACATTCTTTTGGTCGGGCAAAGAACAGGGCCGTGAAAGAAGGAGCAGGGAAGGCATTCTGGTATGTCTTTTGCTGACTCCTCAATAGTTGGGGTTTGTAAAAGATCACAGATCAGAAAGAATTTTAAACTCTAGTGCATTTGAGCCTACAACTTCTGCTTGAGCAACGTGACAAGAGTTTGAGATGCCCTTCCAAATGTGCCCAGCTTAAGTTACAAAAAAAAAAACTGTTAATAGCCTTGACCTCTTAAACTATTACATGAAGAAAAGGCTCTACTTACTTAAGGGCTGCCCTATTGTAATCTCTATCTTTGAAGTGAGTCACGTATTTATTTCCTCTCAGGAAAGTTTAAACCAAAATATGTTTAGTCAGTAGGATTACTTTTTACTTGAAGAACCCCAGACATCTGAGATTTGGGGAGTATGATTGAAAGATACCAAATTAATGCATTAATTTGAAAAATGTGTGCAAAGTGATGATCTAGATTACTACCAACCCACAGAGTCTTCATGTACTCTCCTGTGTTTATGCAAATAGGCATTCTGTTTGTAAACTGAAAGGAAGTGAATAAAAATAAAAAGTGAATAAAAATAATATGGTTTATGGCATAACCACATGAGACAATGACCGGCACAGTCATAAAAACAAGAGATCTGTACTGGTGGTTTAAACTGGCCAATGGACATCTATGATACTATTTAACTGATGAAAATTTTATTTATTATGCTTACATTGAGATTTAAGAATATTTGAAATATATTAAGATTCAGCAGTAATTGAAATGAGGACTTGCCAGGATCATTCACTGTGATACCAGGGATGTGTAATATTTTAGAAGGTCCTAGAATTTGAACTATTCTTTAGTAAAAAGAACTTAGTCTTAAATCATGCCTCTGATCACCTTGTGGGCCCTTTTCATTAAATTATAATAACAATGATCATGAAACACTTATTAATTTTTACCCCATTAAGGAGTTTTGATGAGCCTATAAGATTTAGCCATGGCTGTTATTACTTAGGGGAAAGTTAAACACTGACAGAATCATCTCTAAGGCTGTTCCCCAGCATAGGTATTCCTCTAGATCCATAACAATGCATATTGGATGGTTGACAGATTAGAAATCAGAGACAAATGGGAATGTATACTTGTCCTTCCTTCTTCTGCTGTATTTTATTGGTGTCCATTTTTAAATCTGTAAAATCAGAATGTGCCTTGTGTGGTCTTCCACAGTTTCATTGCAGTGCTTTTGTCTTTGTTGATACATATTTCAACTAATGGAATGATAGGTATGATGAAATATGGAGGCTCCTGTTTTCTGATTTTATTTATCAAACCCATAGGATGTACAAAAGACTAAAGATTTAATATTTCATTATTCTTTTTTTTTTTATAGTTTCCAAGATTTACCCATATGGTTTATTTATTTTTATTTTTATTTTTTTATATGAAATTTATTGACAAATTAGTTTCCATACAACACCCAGTGCTCATACCAAAAGGTGCCCTCCTCATTACCCATCACCCACCCTCTCCTCCCTCCCACCCCCCATCAACCCTCAGTTTGTTCTCAGTTTTTAAGCGTCTCTTATGCTTTGGCTCTCTCCCACTCTAACCTGTTTTTTTTTTTTTTTCCTTCCCCTCCCCCATGGGTTCCTGTTAATTTCTCAGGGTCCACATAAGAGTGAAACCATATGGTATCTGTCTTTCTCTGTATGGCTTATTTCACTTAGCATCACACTCTCCAGTTCCATCCACGTTGCTACAAAAGGCCATATTTCATTTTTTCTCATTGCCACGTAATATTCCATTGTGTATATAAACCACAATTTCTTTATCCATTCATCAACTGATGGACATTTAGGCTCTTTCCATAATTTGGCTATTGTTGAGAGTGCTGCTATGAACATTGGGGTACAAGTGGCCCTATGCATCAGTACTCCTGTATCCCTTGGATAAATTCCTAGCAGTGCTATTGCTGGGTCATAGGGTAGGTCTATTTTTAATTTTCTGAGGAACCTCCACACTGCTTTCCAGAGTGGCTGCACCAATTTGCATTCCCACCAACAGTGCAAGAAGGTTCCCATTTCTCCACATCCTCTCCAGCATCTAGAGTCTCCTGATTTGTTCATTTTGGCCACTCTGACTGGCGTGAGGTGATACCTGAGTGTGGTTTTGATTTGTATTTCTCTGATAAGGAGCGACGCTGAACATCTTTTCATGTGCCTGTTGGCCATCCGGATGTCTTCTTTAGAGAAGTGTCTATTCATGTTTTCTGCCCATTTCTTCACTGGGTTATTTGTTTTTCGGGTGTGAAGTTTGGTGAGCTCTTTATAGATTTTGGATACTAGCCCTTTGTCCGATATGTCATTTGCGAATATCTTTTCCCATTCCGTTGGTTGCCTTTTAGTTTTGTTGGTTGTTTCCTTTGCTGTGCAGAAGCTTTTTATCTTCATAAGGTCCCAGTAATTCACTTTTGCTTTTAATTCCCTTGCCTTTGGGGATGTGTCAAGTAAGAGATTGCTACGGCTGAGGTCAGAGAGGTCTTTTCCTGCTTTCTCCTCTAAGGTTTTGATGGTTTCCTGTCTCACATTTAGGTCCTTTATCCATTTGGAGTTTATTTTTGTGAATGGTGTGAGAAAGTGGTCTAGTTTCAACCTTCTGCATGTTGCTGTCCAGTTCTCCCAGCACCATTTGTTAAAGAGGCTGTCTTTTTTCCATTGGATGTTCTTTCCTGCTTTGTCGAAGATGAGTTGGCCATACGTTTGTGGGTCTAGTTCTGGGGTTTCTATTCTATTCCATTGGTCTATGTGTCTGTTTCTGTGCCAATACCATGCTGTCTTGATGATGACAGCTTTGTAGTAGAGGCTAAAGTCTGGGATTGTGATGCCTCCTGCTTTGGTCTTCTTCTTCAAAATTCCTTTGGCTATTCGGGGCCTTTTGTGGTTCCATATGAATTTTAGGATTGCTTGTTCTAGTTTCGAGAAGAATGCTGGTGCAATTTTGATTGGGATTGCATTGAATGTGTAGATAGCTTTGGGTAGTATTGACATTTTGACAATATTTATTTTTCCAATCCATGAGCAGGGAATGTCTTTCCATTTCTTTAAATCTTCTTCAATTTCCTTCATCAGCTTTCTATAGTTTTCAGCATACAGATCCTTTACATCTTTGGTTAGATTTATTCCTAGGTATTTTATGCTTCTTGGTGCAATTGTGAATGGGATCAGTTTCTTTATTTGTCTTTCTGTTGCTTCATTGTTAGTGTATAAGAATGCAACTGATTTCTGTACATTGATTTTGTATCCTGCAACTTTGCTGAATTCATGTATCAGTTCTAGTAGACTTTTGGTGGAGTCTATCGGATTTTCCATGTATAATATCATGTCATCTGCAAAAAGCGAAAGCTTGACTTCGTCTTTGCCAATTTTGATGCCTTTGATTTCCTTTTGTTGTCTGATTGCTGATGCTAGAACTTCCAGCACTATGTTAAACAGCAGCGGTGAGAGTGGGCATCCTTGTCGTGTTCCTGATCTCAGGGAAAAAGCTCTCAGTTTTTCCCCGTTGAGGATGATGTTAGCTGTGGGCTTTTCATAAATGGCTTTTATGATCTTTAAGTATGTTCCTTCTATCCCGACTTTCTCAAGGGTTTTTATTAAGAAAGGGTGCTGGATTTTGTCAAAGGCCTTTTCTGCATCGATTGACAGGATCATATGGTTCTTCTCTTTTTTTTTGTTGATGTGATGTATCACATTGATTGATTTGCGGATGTTGAACCAGCCCTGCATCCCAGGAATGAATCCCACTTGATCATGGTGAATAATTCTTTTTATATGCCGTTGAATTCGATTTGCTAGTATCTTATTGAGAATTTTTGCATCCGTATTCATCAGGGATATTGGCCTGTAGTTCTCTTTTTTGACTGGGTCTCTGTCTGGTTTAGGAATCAAAGTAATACTGGCTTCATAGAATGAGTCTGGAAGTTTTCCTTCCCTTTCTATTTCTTGGAATAGCTTGAGAAGGATAGGTATTATCTCTGCTTTAAACGTCTGGTAGAACTCCCCTGGGAAGCCATCTGGTCCTGGACTCTTATTTGTTGGGAGATTTTTGATAACCGATTCAATTTCTTCGCTGGTTATGGGTCTGTTCAAGCTTTCTATTTCCTCCTGATTGAGTTTTGGAAGAGTGTGGGTGTTCAGGAATTTGTCCATTTCTTCCAGGTTGTCCAATTTGTTGGCATATAATTTTTCATAGTATTCCCTGATAATTGTTTGTATCTCTGAGGGATTGGTTGTAATAATTCCATTTTCATTCATGATTTTATCTATTTGGGTCATTTCCCTTTTCTTTTTGAGAAGCCTGGCTAGAGGTTTGTCAATTTTGTTTATTTTTTCAAAAAACCAACTCTTGGTTTCGTTGATCTGCTCTACAGTTTTTTTAGATTCTATATTGTTTATTTCTGCTCTGATCTTTATTATTTCTCTTCTTCTGCTGGGTTTAGGCTGCCTTTGCTGTTCTGCTTCTATTTTGTTAGGTGTGCTGTTAGATTTTGTATTTGGGATTTTTCTTGTTTCTTGAGATAGGCCTGGATTGCAATGTATTTTCCTCTCAGGACTGCCTTCGCTGCGTCCCAAAGCGTTTGGATTGTTGTATTTTCATTTTCATTTGTTTCCATATATTTTTTAATTTCTTCTCTAATTGCCTGGTTGACCCACTCATTCGTTAGTAGGGTGTTCTTTAACCTCCATGCCTTTGGAGGTTTTCCAGACTTTTTCCTGTGGTTGATTTCAAGCTTCATAGCATTGTGGTCTGAAAGTATGCATGGTATAATTTCAATTCTTGTAAACTTATGAAGGGCTGTTTTGTGACCCAGTATATGATCTATCTTGGAGAATGTTCCATGTGCACTCGAGAAGAAAGTATATTCTGTTGCTTTGGGATGCAGCGTTCTAAATATATCTGTCAAGTCCATCTGATCCAATGTCTCATTCAGGGCCCTTGTTTCTTTATTGACCGTGTGTCTAGATGATCTGTCCATTTCTGTGAGTGGGGTGTTAAAGTCCCCTGCAATTACCACATTCTTATCAATAAGGTTGCTTATGTTTATGAGTAATTGTTTTATATATTTGGGGGCTCCGGTATTCGGCGCATAGACATTTATAATTGTTAGCTCTTCCTGATGGATAGACCCTGTAACTATTATATAATGTCCTTCTTCATCTCTTGTTACGGCCTTTAATTTAAAGTCTAGTTTGTCTGATATAAGTATGGCTACTCCAGCTTTCTTTTGGCTTCCAGTCGCATGATAAATAGTTCTCCATCCCCTCACTCTCAATCTAAAGGTGTCCTCAGGTCTAAAATGAGTCTCTTGTAGACAGCAAATAGATGGGTCTTGTTTTTTTATCCATTCTGATACCCTATGTCTTTTGGTTGGTGCATTTAATCCATTTACATTCAGTGTTATTATAGAAAGATATGGGTTTAGAGTCATTGTGATGTCTGTATGTTTTATGCTTGTAGTGATGTCTCTGGGACTTTGTCTCACAGGGTCCCCCTTAGGATCTCTTGTAGGGCTGGTTTAGTGGTGACAAATTCCTTCAGTTTTTGTTTGTTTGGGAAAACCTTTATCTCTCCTTCTATTCTAAATGACAGACTTGCTGGGTAAAGGATTCTCGGCTGCATATTTTTTCTGTCTAGCACCCTGAAAATCTCCTGCCAATTCTTTCTGGCCTGCCAAGTTTCAAAAGAGAGATCAGTCACGAGTCTTATAGGTCTCCCTTTATATGTGAGGGCACGTTTACCCCTTGCTGCTTTCAGAATTTTCTCTTTATCCTTGTATTTTGTCAGTTTCACTATGATATGTCGTGCAGAAGATCGATTCAAGTTACGTCTGAAGGGAGTTCTCTGTGCCTCTTGGATTTCAATGCCTTTTTCCTTCCCCAGTTCAGGGAAGTTCTCAGCTATTATTTCTTCAAGTACCCCTTCAGCACCTTTCCCTCTCTCTTCCTCCTCTGGGATACCAATTATGCGTATATTATTTCTTTTTAGTGTATCACTTAGTTCTCTAATTTTCCCCTCATACTCCTGGATTTTTTTATCTCTCTTTTTCTCAGCTTCCTCTTTTTCCATAACTTTATCCTCTAGTTCACCTATTCTCTCCTCTGCCTCTTCAAGCCGAGCTGTGGTGGTTTCCATTTTGTTATGCATTTCGTTTAAAGCGTTTTTCAGCTCCTCGTGACTGTTCCTTAGTCCCTTGATCTCTGTAGCAAGAGATTCTCTGCTGTCCTGTATACTGTTTTCAAGCCCAGCGATTAATTTTATGACTATTATTCTAAATTCACTTTCTGTGATATTATTTAAATCCTTTTTGATCAGCATATTTCATTATTCTTATATCAGTGAGGATCTTTGACTTCCTATCAGCCTCTGAGTGTAGCTAAGTTATCCTTATAAACTTCTCCATTTTCAGGTTCTGGGCTGGCAACATTTGGGTGTGACTGTGTGTGTTAGAGTCAACCATCCAACCAAACAATTAACCTGTGGATGAGTGTGCTTGTAGTTTACTTACTTTCACTACTGTATTCTCTGGTATAAATGTACCATACTTAATCCTTTCTTTTCTTAGTTTAGTTGTGATATTATAAGTAGTCTTGTATTATCTTCTGGCACACATGTGTAAGGGTTTCTCTAGAAGTCGAATTTCTGAGACACAGTGTATTCCATGTTTCTCTTAAGGCAGCGCCAAATTATTTTCCAAGTAGTTAGTCAATGTATACTCCCACCAACAGTCTGTAAGAACCCATATGGTCCACATCTGACTGATACTCAACATTATCAGATTTAAAAATTTTGCCATATAGGGGGTATAAAATTAAGTATCTTTTTTTAAACTTTGCATTTATCTCATATCTATTTTTTTAATTTTTTAAAAATGTTTTTAGTTATTTTTGAGAGAGAGACAGAGAGTGAGTGGGGGAGGGGTAGAGAGAGAGGGAGACACAGAATCCAATGCAGGATCCAGGCTCTGAGCTGTCAGTACAGAGCCCGTCGCGGGGTTCAAACACGCAAACTGTGAGATCATGACCTGAGCTGAAGTTGGACACTTAACCAACTGAGCCATCCAGGTGCCCCTATCTCATACCTAATGAAAGGAGTACCTTTTAAGATAAATATATTGGCCTTTTCTGTTTTCTCTTCTGAGTTTTGCTGGTTTTTCTGCCAGATCATTTCAATCTTTTCTCATTATTTATGTAATTCAGATGTTCTCCACATCTCAAGATCCTTGGCCTGATTAAATTTACAATCACTTTTCTGTAATTTCCTTTTTATTTTCCAAGTAGGGTAATATTCACAGGTTCTGAGGATTAAGACATGGACTTATCTTTTTGAGGCCCACCATTCAGCCCACTAAAGTAGGTTTGGCATACTTCTTGTACTCCAGCATTACTTTCAAGCCATATGTTCCTTTATTTCTGTGAAAAACTCCTGCTAATTTGATACTGAAGCCATCTTGTTATGCTATCTATGCCCTTCGTTTTGCTCTAATTTGCAATTTTTGTTGTCTTCCAAATTTTCATCTTCATGGGTAACTCAATCAGTATTCAGCTTCTCAGTGTTGTCCTGACATCCCTACTGTCCTTACCTCCTCTCCAGTTAAGTCATCTCACACCGTGGCTGTCCTGGGGACTTGTTATGACTCAAGTTTTTACCTGTTTGCTTTTACTTGTCATTTTAAAATTCAACATATCAAGGATGTCCTTGTGGATCTCCTACTCATTTCCCTTGCTCCGCATGTGTTCTTCAACTCCACTGAGACTTGGAGCCTCCTGATCCTCTTTTTTGCTATCTTCCTAAGTCACCTCCTCTCTTTACTAGAATGTTTTCTGGCTCACAACAAGTGCTCGGTGATTTCTATCTGGTAGCAGTAGCAGGAGTATCAGTGCCCAGATTCATATTCTGTCTACTCAACCACTTGCTCACCAATATTTTTAATTCTCTTGTCCCATTGCCCTTTCATTCTCTTATCTGACCAACTCCAAACCTGAATCAATTACAACAGAACCGACATAGTCCTTAACTCTGGACCTTCAGGCTGGTTGCAGAGATAGACACAAAGTGATAATGAAGAATGTTGTTCGCATTCTGAAAGCAAAGGTACCAGAAGCTAGTCTGGGGGAGAGTAAGTATGCCTGAAGATGTGATGTGGAAACTAAAATGTAAACAGTGCTAACAAGTGGCTAAGTAAAGAGTGAAGGGAAGAGAGTTCTGACAGTTGGAGAAACATGCACAAAGGCCAGATTATCAGGTTATTCTGGTTTCAGTCTAGGCACTACTTTCTCTGTGATTCCTTCTCTGATTTCCTACGTGCAAGTCAGGCATTTCTTCTTTGTGCTTCCTCAGGAATCTTCAGTTCCTTTTCCTTAGCATGTATCACAATATATTGTGTTTGCCTGTTTTCTTGAGTTTCTTCCCCACTGGGCTCTGGAAAGAGTTTGGTGTTTGAATTGTTCCCCATAATATCCTTGTGGCTACAGAGTATCTGACATATAATAGAGGCTTAAGGAAATTTGTCAGTTAATTGAATAAATCACTGGGTGAAAAGGCTCCAAAGGGCAACAACTTAGTGCATCTAGTTGTTACATCAGTGAAGAAAAAAGATTGGATGAAGGCATCTTGACACATTACTTCTGAAAGTTGAGTTAGCACAGACTGTTTTCAGCATGGTGCTTTTATGTCGGCATTTATAACTTTGGCTTTAGTTATCTTCATTTATAATGCCATTTAGGGAAACACTGCACCTGTCATATTATTCTCTTTTTGTAATAATTAAGGGTCACTGGTGTGGAATGAACACTAGACTGAGAATTTTCAAGTTCTTAGGTAAGAACTTTTATGTGAGTTCAGCCAGTAATTCAGTAGACATCTTGTATGAGTTACTGTAGGTCTTTAGTAGTTCAACTCAAAAATGAGAAGTATGAATTAGATCAACTGATCTCAAGTTGTATCCCTCAGAAAAGTCCCTAAAACCCTTCAAAGATCACTCAGTGGGAAGCAGAGAAGATACTTAGGTGGGGCTCCATATTTCAAATTCCATTTTAACTAGAATCTCCACTGTGATCTCCTTAAATATTAGGCTTTTTTTGGAGTATTTTCTGTGGACACATGGTTCCTTTGTTTATTTCTTTTTTAAGCAGTGAACTAGATGACCTCCAAGGGCCCCTACAATACTATTATTCCACTGTTCTGTTCTGATTCATTGTTAAAACTTCCATAAATTCACATAATAAATTCCTTAGAAATTCAGCTTATGATGTTTCCAAAATAAGTTAGACTTGAAAAAAATTGTCAGAGAAGATCATTTTAAATAATGTCATAAATGCCTCAATCTGCAGTTTATCTTAAAAATGAGAGTAAAAATGTTTAACTTATTTTGTAATATATCATGAATATTCATGATATTAGATGTTAATATTAGATTAGATTAGATGTTATTAGATCAGATGTTATCTGAAATTAGATATTATCCTCAGACTAAAGCACCAAAAAGCACAAGAAGTAGCTTCTTATTCTGAAACTAATTTACTGAAGGCTAATTAAACAAAAATCCTTTCAACCAGTTCTGTCTGAATATCTAGTACGTACTAGCCAGATACTTTCAGGTTTTGAGAATAAAACAACCAAAATTGCAATCAAGATTATAGTTTAGCGGGGAAGACAGACACATGGAACATTAATTACAAAGTAATTAGGTATAGGCAGGGATAGAAATACAGTATACTGCACATAATTTAAAAATGGTAGTAAAGCATGGTGATTAAAAGCATACCTTTTGTATTCAAATTATACTTCCATTATTTTGTAATATTGTGCCTTCTAGTTTTATGACTTACTTGAATTATGGCTTCTTTTTTAGTTTTGTTTGTTTGTTTGTTTGAAATGAGGGTAGGAAAGGTGTCTTTGTCTTAGGAATTTTTTGTACCAATTAAGTATTACAATGTTAAATAACTGGCACAATGTCTACATTACCTACTACTTACATGAGAACTGTTGTATTATACCGCTTGGTGATTTTTTTCTGTTTTTATTTTGTGCATAGTAAGTGGTGAAGACAGTGTGTTCCTGTATGCCTTGCAAGAAGAGGCCCTGACTGCTTTTGCTTCAGATGATCTTTTCAAAGGTGTTATAAAACAAACAGCCTTGGAAGATAGAGGTGGTATGTACCTCTAGAGAAAAGCTCCCTCTAGAGCAATATAGTCTATTAAAGTGAAGGCACTGTTCCTCTGGGGCAAAAGTTAGGCAGGTTTATTGCCCATTATAAAAGATTTGGATTTTCTCACACTTGGGCTTCCTCTTCTGTAGCACAAGGTGAGCACATGTCGGTATCACCTGACCCTATTTGTGTCACTATGTGGTAGGTGGGGCTTGAGGAGCTGGTCCACCTGCTGACCTTCTATGAGTGATGAAGTCTTTTGTCTCTGAACCAGGAATCCTGTATCTTCTTACAGCATCCAGGGTATGGTGTCAAGCTGATTTGTTAGCTTGCAAGAAGGGTAAAATCTCAGACATTTAACAGTTCTTGATAGTAGAGAAACTCTGAGGTGGACGTCTTGCCCCATTCCAAGGATCATAGCTTTTCCTTTCTTTCTCAACAGTTTATTATGAAAAAGTTTAAACATATGTCTAGGGGAACATCTATCTACCTACCATCTAGATTATACCAACATTTTACTGTGTTGTAAAACTTTATTTTCCTGAAAATAAAGAATAACATTTTTATTTTTCTGTGATGATCATAACCGACACCTGTACTTTACAAAACTTTGGACCTCATAATTAGAGGTCAGAACACTGAGGCTCAGAAAGGTTGAGAAACTTGCCTGAAGTCCTACTAGTAAATTTTCTCAGCTTCTCAGTTACCTGATTCCACATTTCTGGCTTTTAGTAAAAGGGTACATGTTCATTTCATAAGGTCAAGCAAGAATGACATTGACCCTATCTTTCTGCATTGGAGTAAGGAGTGTTTTAACCTGGAATGGGGCTGAGTATAGAATCTGGTTTATTGTCCTGCTTAATCTGTCTTGTCTCTCACTGGAAATATAAACACCCAATTCAGGAACATCTTTGCTACTTTGAGGTGTCCCTATGTCAGCTTTAACTGACACCACCAGGTTTATCTGTACCAGAGCACTGCCATTATGCTGGGAGACCTCAGCTTCTCCATGATGTTCATGAGTAACTGTAAGGCATATTTTCCCTGCCCTCACCACCAGGATGGGGATGTGAGGGTAATCCAGAAGCTCTGACGTGTGAGGGTGGAGAAGTGTTCCTGTATTGGGAAGGTCTCTTGTGGTCTGAAATGAAACTAGAGGGTAATAATTCAGCTAGTTGGGAATTAAGCAGCATTTATGATTTGGCCTCAGCCCCATGCAAAATTTGTTCATACTGTTTTATAGAAATACATCCATTTGTAAGGAAACTTCTTTTTGATAACATAGGAAGTTGTAAGTTGGAGATAAATAGATATATATACACCCCTTAGGTTTTGGCACTAACATCTGTAACTTTAAAAAACAGCATTCTTCCTGCATGCAAGTGTATCACGACCCACCAGCCAGGAACATGCCTTATTGAGTTACTTGCGTAATGTGTTCATTTTGAATCCCAGAATCGTGTTCACAGTTGTCAGTGGGTTTACTCAATGAGATTCTTCTCTTAGGGTCTGTAAAAACAACAATACGTCTGACTGATAATGTAAAACTGGCACTTTGTAAGACAGGTAGCTGGTTCTTTGGAGGTACTAAAAACATTCAGTGACTAAATGAGTGAATGATCCCATACTACAGGAACAGTTACATATACCATATTCCATCAGTTTTTAAGATGCAATGTTTTCACATTCTTTTTTTAAATTTTTTTTTAATGTTTATTTATTTTTGAGACAGAGAGAGACAGAGCATGAACGGGGGAGGGTCAGAGAGAGAGGGAGACACAGAATCAGAAGCAGGCTCCAGGCTCTGAGCTGTCGGCACAGACCCCGACGCGGGGCTCGAACTCACGGACCATGAGATCATGACCTGAGCCGAAGTCAGACGCTCAACCGACCGAGCCACACAGGCGCCCCAATGTTTTCACATTCTAATTAATATCTCTGACAATAAGATGAGTCTTAAATTTATATTGTTGGCAGCATTTTTTCTTTCATATAAAATTAATGATACACTTTACAGTCCCCGTGAAATGTACTTTACATTTCTTCTTTACCTGTGTATTGTGTATTCCCGCTGGATAGGCCTGTCCCTTCATTACAGTAAGAGGTACTGTATTCATTTCTCATAATTCACAATTTAAAATAGAACATTTTCATTAGCTTTTCTTTTAATAGTTTTAAACATGTGTTTATATCTGCTGCCACTCATTTACATAGTGAGTGGGGCGTAAAAATGTTCTCTCTTCTCTGAGAAGCACTCTGCAAAATCATCAGCTGCCATTGCCTGCTGACATGAGAATGACAAGTTAGTCTCTTTTAGCATAGAGTAAGGTGTGGGCATCCATGAACCATCCTGGATTTAGCAGACTGAGCTTTACCTCAAGAAGATTTCTCTGTTACTCAGTGGTCACTTCCTATGTTAAGGGTTCCATTGTCTCTACTGTATCTAGACTTTAGCTCCTTAGCTTTTAACACGAAATTCTGTGTGGGCTCCCTTATCTGTCTTTATGCTCATTATCTAAGTGTTGCCGTTAGAGTGGGTGCTAGGATGCTGTCTGAATTGTCATGGCAACCAGAAACTCATTTTTCTAATCTTGTCATTGGTTATCAATAGTTACTTTATAAATCTATTATATAAAAAGGCTCCACATGCCAGATCTAATCAATCTTGTATGGATGACTTTTTTTCCCCTCAAATATTTTACGATTAATTAGACATCAGATTCCCAACTATTTTCTTCACTGGTTAGTGTGCCAATAGCCTAAAGACAATGACTGTTTAGTGAGGTTGGGGACAATAATATGTCAATTCAAAATTCAGAGTCCCTGGCCATATGTCTAATTTATTTTTTCCTTTTTACTTTTCTGTGATAATTAAACATAATTACAGAGAATTTATAGAAGTAGAGTACTCATATCCTGGATTCAGTACTTTAATGAATCAGCCTGAGGAGATGCACTAGCTTTTTCTTTGTAGATTGAAATGGGTCCTTTTAATTTTGTTCGTAATTTTATAGCATCCACTCCCAGTGGTATTAACAATACCTTACAAGAGGTACCAAATACTGTTTCTTCTCTGTCAATTCCTGGAATACAGAGAAGCAAAGAAGGTGGAAGACTAGAACTAAATACAGTAATGTCTAAGTTGGAAGTAGAAACGTGTTTTCATAAAGGATTTAATTCATAGTTCAAACCATAGTTCAAATTCATAGTTTGAACCATAGTGGTTCAAACCACTATGCTTGGGTTTGAATTATTGCCTTTGCTTTTGATGATGGTGGATTTATATAAATGCAGAATGATTATCAATTGCTTTGATTTGATTTATGATAGCCTTATTGGATACCAAAATTGATGACAGACATAGTCATCTGGGATTTCCATTGCATCTCAGTGGGCCCTTAGCGTGTAGGGAACAAGATTAGGATGTTTGCTCTAGTAGCTCAGTGAATGGGACTGTACAGAGATAGTTCATGTCACATGTTATGTACCGTGGAATGTGCATTCTATAAATAGTTTATGAGCTGTGGCGCCTGGGTGTTTCAGTTGGTTGGACATCTGACTTTGGCTCAGGTCATGATCTCACAGTTCGCGAGTTTGAGTCCTACATCAGGCTCTGGGCTGACAGCTCTGAGCTTGGAGCCTGCTTCAGATTCTGTGCCTCTGTCTCTCTCTGCCTGTCCTTTGCTCATGTTCTGTCTCTCTCTCTCTCACAAAAATAAATAAATGTTAAAAAAAAAAACCCAAAAGCCAGTGTATGAGCCATCAATTTATTGAGCAATATCCTAGCTGATTTTTTTTTTTTTTATGGAGAACATAACATCTTCTGTAGCTTGTTATTATTCCTTATGTTAGATGCTTTTCTTCTCTCTGGATAATTCAGGCATAAATAAATAGATAAATAAATAAATAAATAAATAAATAAATAAATAAATAAAGTTTAAAAATACCTGAATTGTTTGCTAGGCTTGAATTCCCTAAGAATGTTAAAGACTTTCTCTCTCTCTCTCTCTCTCTCTCTCTCTCTCTCTCTCTCAGGCTTCCTGATGCAGAAGCTTTCAGATGTAGTACCCTAGATGTGTCTTTTTAAATAGATTTCACGTATCTCTGGCCCTCCATAGCCCTACTACTCTGCTACCGATGTATTTGGTGTATACCTGATAATTTGTATCTCTTGATTTAAGAATTTTGAGAGATTCATATGCATGGAATCCTTCTAAATTTCTGCCTTGCAAGTCAGCTTTTGATTGTATGCTTGCTTATCCATTCTTTTATATTTGTGTTGCACTTTACATCTTGCAAAGTGCCTTCATTTTATTCTCTCTACTACCTGATGAGATAGATAGGGCATGGTGATCTACATGGATTGACAGGTTGGTTCACTCCTGATGAACCCCTGTTGAGAGGACACATGGTGCCTCCAAGTTGGTCCACACAAGCATAGAACTCTGAACCTGCACCAGGCCAGATTTGCCCAGAGGGGACATTTTATTTTTTTTTTGATTATTTTTTATTTACTTAAAACTTTTTAAGCGTTTTTTTTAATTGAGAGAGAGAGACAGAGAGAGAGAGAGAGAGAGAGAGAGAGAGAGAGAGAAAGAGAGAGAGAGAGAGAGAGAGAGAGAGAGAGAGAGAGAATGAGTGGGGGAGGGTCAGAGGAAGAGGGAAAGAGAGAATCCCAAGCAGGCTCTGTGTTGTCAGCACAGAGCCCGATATGGGGCTCAGACCCACGGACCGTGAGATCATGACCTGAGCTGAAATTGAGAGTCAGATGGTCAGCTGACTGAACCACCCAGTGCCCCCAGAGTAGACACTTTATAATCCTCACCAAGGTGTGCTGTGAGCTAGCAGCAACACTGAGGTAAGCAAACTAGGGATTATTATCCCCTTTTATGACATGCACAACTTGAGAAGTTCAGAGATAATCACTAGCTTTTTCAGAGTTTCACAGGTAATGAGTGGCTGGCTTCAACAAAGTGACTTGGTTTAATCCAGTGCTTTTTCTGTCATACTAGAAATGGTTCTTACACATTCTTTTAGATGCACACATAATTCCACTGACATATTTTAGCACATATTCTTGTTGTTCACTGAAACTGGTTCTTGGCTGTAAAACTACATAAAAAGATTTTTCTCTTTCTCATTAATCAGGAGAAATTCAATGAACTTTGTGACTTGCATTAGAAAACAATCATACAAACAAAGCAGCAGTATAATAACTTTTGAAATTCCGGACTACACTTCACGTCCAAATTAACAAATGAGAACATCACTAAAGTTTCTGGGTGTTTTCATAAAGACAATGATGTGTATAAGATCATTCTTAATGATATGATTGTCTTGTGATATCCTGGAAGCAGTGCTTGGCTGGAGGTAAGGAAACTCAACTTTGGTCCTGATATTCCTCCTGACTTCATCAAACAAAAGAATTTATTTACTTGCAATATGAACGAATCCTTAAATAAGAGTATTGTTTAATGGAAACCATTATCCAAATATATAAATATCCTAATAATTATCCAACAAGAAAACAAGAATCTGTGTTCTTTCAGATGCCAGTTTTGTGTGGCTTGTTCCTGAATTTTTATGTGAATCAGTTGTTACTGGAAAACAAAACAAAGCCCCTATCTGTAACATAGGCCCTTGTTACTAAAGTATGGTGCCAGAACTAGTGATCTCAGCATCATTTGAGAGTTTGTTGGATATAAGGATTCTCAGGTCCACCCAAACCTTATGAATCAGAATCTGGATTTTACAAAGAGCCCTGAGTGGTTTCTGTGCACATCAAAGTTTGAGAAGCCCTAGTCTGGAATGGTATATGTTCCAGCACTGACGTAAAATTATATCAGGACACAGGTAAAAGCGGCTGTTTACCAGATGTGCTCAGAGAGGTCATCAGTATGTTAGTATACCAGGAATGTCCTTGGAAAATGCCACTGTTCATCAGTGGGAGAACTCTGTGACAGTAGGTGGCATTTACTGTTAAGAAACATCCCTCTTAGGGTGCCCGAGTAGCTCAGCCACTTAAATGAGTTCGGCTCAGGTCATGATCTTGTGGTTCATAAGTTCCAGCCCCTCATGGGGACCTGTGCTGACAGCTCAGAGCCTGGAACCTGCTCTGGATTTTGTGTCTCCCTCTCTCTCTGACCCTCCCCCACTCACACTCTGTCTGTTAAAAATAAATAAATATATTTTTTTAGTTTTTTAAAAAAGAAAAAACATCCCTATTCATGTTTCTTCTATCTGGTACACACCTTGGAGAACACCATTTCCAAGCTTCATTTTAAGGCTCTGAGGTGATGAGGGCCCATGTCGTCCATTCTGAAGCATAAATCGTGGATCTGTTTGAATAGCACACAAGCTCATTAGCGTTATCTGGGTGATGGAGGCTGTTCTGTGAAAACTTGTGTCTTTCAGATTTTTGATGTTTTTTGCTTTCCTGGTTTACAGTGGGGAGGGTTTTGAAACTTCGGTTAAGTTTCTCTTGTGCCTTCTTGTCCTGTTTGGACATCCTGATGCTCATCTGAGCATCCCCTCCAGTTGTGAAAATTGTTTCTCTTCTGGCCATTCCTGAAGGTGGACTGTACTCTCCATGCTCAAGGTGGCTGCATGTCTGCTTTCGGTAGGGCTGCTCCTCCCTGTGGCTGAACCCAGCTTCTGATCCTTCTCTTCCTGGCTTGCTCTGCCTCAAGCCAGTCCACAAATCTTCAGCGTCCCTTGCCCTGCATGGAAATCTAGGCGATGAGCATTAGAGTGTGAATGCACCGCACAGCAGGTAAGGCTGCGAGCACATTAGTCATGGGGAGCTGAATTTGGTTTTAATTTTAGCTGTCAGAACAGCTGATTCTGCTAAATAAAAGTGTGAGCAACACACAGTCTAATTTGGTTAATAGAAAAAAACTGAATCTCACAATCAAATCAGATTGGATATTTTATGATCCAGTCAGTTATGGAAATGAAATAATGTGACTTAAGCTCCTAGCAGGATGCTTGGTCTACAGCAGGTATATTAGTAAGTGCTAGGTCTCTTTCTTCTGGCAATTAACTCAAATAAAATTGAACAGGGCTGCTCTGATGTGGGGGGTAAACCTGGCTTTAGTGTCCATAGTCTCTCTGTGTTCTTGGGGCATATATTAAGCATCATAAGAAAAATCTGAAGCTATTAAACTCTACTGGACAACCCAACCATTACAGTTAGCAGCACGTCATCAAGAAAAGTCATTATTTTTTTTGATAATGATTTTCCTGTAATTGATAAAAAGTCTTTGCAAAACCCAGGGTCTCTCTAGAAGTGTGATGCCAGCTTGCGAATGAACAGTATGCGTTCTGTTTAACTTGGTTCAAATCATTGAGCATCTGGTTTATGTAGATAATAGAGAGCATTTGTCCAGACACCTGGCATGTGCAAATTGCTTCTCATTTTTATACTTGCAAATGAGGAATCCAAGACCCCTGCAAGGTTATGAATAAATAACAGGGCTAAAGGCTTACAGACCAAAGTCATCATTAAAATAAACAAGCTTTTGCTCAAGATTTAACAAGACAGCCACTCTCTAAATAGTGCATTCCCAGTTCTTCATTGTCGTCTCTATGGCTTATGTTCACCAGTCATTTCTCTTTTTTTTGAGAAAAGGGATTGTCCTCATTTCCTCATTGTGATGGCCTCTGACAGATGGTGCACTAAGGAAATACAGTTTAATATAGTGAGCTTGGTTGGTACTAGAATGAGGTTAGAGGCCTTTGACTTTCTATCCTTGGCAAAGTCTCATAAAAGAGTTGGCCCTGGACAAAATTGTAAGTGCATCCTTCCATTCTGTGAGGTTCCTCTTTCTGAATCCTGAATTTTCCCTTTGGGGGATTGCCTCTCTCAAGTGTTCTTTTTCTTCTTCTCCCTTTTGAAAATGTGTTTTCAGGAGAAATGCAGAAAAAACTCATACTAATGAGCAGACAGTTGTTACAACCATAATATATTCTTTTTTGCTGAGAATATTGATATTTTTAACTGGAGACAAGAAACCACATGTCAAAGAAAAAAAAAGAAACTGTTAATTGCAGAATGTTAGGCATTAGTGAGCAGGTGGAGAAAATATTTCAATGGGGGAAGGAGATCTTAAGTTCCATTTACTCCACACAGGCTCCACACTTGCTTTGCCTACACATAAGAATGACTGCTTTTCAGGCTTATAAAGTCAGGACTGAGGTGAAATGGTGGAGGAAATGAGTGGATATATGTGAGGATAAGTAGAAGAAAAGAAAAAGGAGAAATATTTGTGTAATGCTGTGGGGTTCAAGTTACCTTATTAAGAAATTAAGGCTTTAGTCTAAGAGATGGAAAACAAGGATGCTTACAATCCCTACCTAATATCATAGAGGCTATCCTCAAAATCTGGTGTGCTTGCAATGTAAAGACATTCTTTTGAAGATGGATAAGTCCTTATGTAAAAGCTTCCAATAATTATTCATTTATTAAAAATATTTTCAAAAAATATTTTCAGTTGTTTCAATTTGGAGTTGCTTAAAGTAATGCCCTTTTACAGAGACAATAAATCATCAGCAGTAAAATTTAATCAGATAGAGCATGGCAGCCAGCTTCTAAGATGGCCCCAGTAACTTGCCTCCTGGTGTTCACATACTTGTGTAGTCTTTTTATGCATTGAATATTGTTGATCTGTGTAAGATAGATCAAGGAGGATATTCTGGAAATGACACTGTGTCGCTTTTGAAAATCCACAGAAGCTTCTGTTTTGTACCCTCTGTATCACTTGCTCTGGAGGAAGTCAGATGCCATGTGATAAGAACACACAATCAGCCCCAATGGAAAGCCCATGAGCAGAGGAAGAAGTAAGGTCTCCTGCTATCAACCAGCTCCAACTTGCCAACCAAATGAATGACTCCTAATGGAAACAGATTATTTAATCTCAGTCATGCCCTCAGAGGACAACTCAGACAACATCTTGATTACATCCATATCAGAGAGCCTTAACCACAACCACCTACATAAACTCCTTCCAAATTCTAGACTCATAAAAGCTATGAAAGATGATAAATGTTTATTGTTATTTAATCCAGTGATTTTGAGGGTAATTTGTTACACATCAATAGATAACTAGTGCATATGTATATGGCAAGGATCTAGGCTTGGAAGTTTGGATGTTAAAGTTAAAGAATGAAGTCAATAAATGTGACTCAGTGACCTACTATGGCCAAGCATGATTGTATTGTAGACACTACAGTTATAATAAAAAAAACATGTCCCCAATTCTAAGATAATTTAGGGTATGGTTGGGTAAACCATACCCTAAATGGTTGGATAAACCAACATTTAGGATATGGTTGGATAAAGTTTATCCATATCACCAAAGAGAAGAGCACAGGAAAAGATGTGCTTGTGTTCTACAGATATTATGATGTGTAGAAAGGAGGTCAGAGTTGAGTATATCAGACAGATAATTAATGACTTGTGGAGGAGGTAGCACCAGAGGTGTCCCAAAAAAGAATCAGGACCATGTGAATGCATTCGATAGAGGTTTTTCTGGTGGGAAGAATGTAACCTTAAGGTATGGTGATGGAAATGAGCAAACTCATTATAGAAGGTGTAGTCTGAATGTGTGTGTGTGTGTGTGTGTGTGTGTGTGTGTACACATGTGTGTGTATAGACAGGTCTTAAAGGATAGTTTCTGATTTATTTGATCTTGGAATATAACCTGAGAAGTAGAAAAATATTAAAAACTCAAACATTAGCAATAATCTTGGAATCAGATTTTAAGAAACCTCATTTGATTTTAGACTATAGGATGCATTGGGAGGACGTGAAGATCACTGACAGGTTCCCATGGTAATACTGTTTTGCTGTGCTTGGGCTGACCACTCCTGAGTTAGTAAGGTAATGACAGATCCAAGGACTATTTTATTAGTATCCAGCTTTCCTATTAAATTGCAAATATTCTCTACAAGGAGAGGGACCATGTCTGCTGGAATCTTTGTCATGTCTCCAGTACATTTTATTGCACACATCTAAGTGAAAAATGAGACACCAAGTATTTCTGTTATGTTCTCTGCTGTATATGTTCTCTCACTGCCTAGAATACACCCATACTCTCCATTTCTCTTCCTGAACAGCTTTTTACTGCACCCCTCATATTCTGTCTATCCAGAAAAAAGTTAATGTAGCCAACCTGAGACTGTTGTCTTCAGAAGATCTGCTCGCATGGCTGGCCCTCAGCTGGGGTGAAGAATATGAATTTCTGGAGAGTTCCCACCATTCCCTATCTGGTAAGAGTGGTTGGTAATACCTATGCTACTTGTACATATAGTGTTCATCCCGGACACCTGCTTACTTCCGGGAGTCTGGAAATTTGGTATGGGCTAAGGAGAGAGTGCCTGTGTGGCCAGACCCCAGCAAAACTTTAGGCATTCATTCTCTAATGAGTTTCCTGGTAGACAACATTTCACACATGTTATCACAATTCAATGCTGGAGGAATTAAGCACATTCTGTGTGACTCTGTGGGGAAAGGACTCTTGGAAGCTAGTTCCTGGTTTCCTCTGGCCTTCTCTTCATGTGCCTTTTCCCTTTGCTGATTTTTTTTTATCCTTTTCATATAATGAATTGTAGCTGCAAATACAAATATTTGCCAAGTCCTATGAGTCTGAGCAAATCATAGAACCTGGGGGTGGTCTGGAGGACCCCTGACCTGCCATCTGTTGGCAAATTCTGTCAGCATTTCCTTCAAAATACATATTGAATATGGCCATTTCTCAGGTCCTCCTCTGCTTCCACCGTTGTCAGAAACATCATCTCTCTCTTAGCTGATTCTCCTAACTGGTCTCCCTTTTTCCACTCCTCCTTTTTTCTGCAGCAGAGTGAACTGATTGAAATATAAACACAACCTGTTTGTCACTCCTCTGCTCAAACCATCCAATGACCAAAAATCCCATGCAAGGAGAAAGCAAAGTGCTCACATGACCTAAACAGCCTGGCTTCCTATGGTCTCCTAGCCTGCATATCCTCCTTTTCGAGCCTCATTCACTTCCCTCCAGCCAGCAGGTTTGTCTCACAAGCATGTTCCCCACTTAGAGCCTTCATACCCACAATCATTAGGTCCTGTGATGTTCTGCCCAGGTAGATCTGTGTGGTTTAATCCTTAACTTCCTTTAGACTTTTTATTACATGTAACCTTCTGTACAAGGTCCTCCCTGGTTACCCTACCTAAAATGTCAATCCCCTCTCTTGTCCTCATCTTTCTTTACTTTTCCTCGTTAACACTTATCTATGTGTTGCCTATTTACCTTGTTTATTGTCTGCGTATCTGGAATGTAACTTTCAAGCAAACAGGGATTTTTGTCTGTTGTGTTCACTGACGTGTCTCCAGTGCCTACAACCATTCCTGACATCCTGAAATACAGAAGTAACTGAATAAACACTTGTTGAACAAATGCATAAGTTAATGAATGAATAATATACAACCCAGCCCCAAATCTCACTTTCTCTATACAGCTCTTCCTAATTCCCTAGTACTTTTTGTGAATACTTTTTTTTTTTTTTTGTAATTTATCTCATTCTCCTTGGTTGCTACTTCTGATTGACAATTATTGCCTAATCCTCTTTATGGTCTCTGCACCTAGAACAGTGCCCGACATATTGTAATTGTTAAAACAACAGTAACAATAACAATTCTTAAAGGAATGAATGCATGAATAAGTTTTTCTTGTGATGTGAAATTGCTTTCCAAATGAATATTCCATATTATACTGTCATAGCAGTACACGAGTAAAGCACTTTCATTAGGGTAAGTCAGAATTTGGGTCTGTTGAGCTAACTCGATCATACTAAATGGTTATATCGTATTTTTGTTTGTTTCTTTGATTACTACTGCTTAACAATTTTCGGTTCTTTTTATTAAACCTGTAAATCTATTCTGCTTGACCTAATTTGTAGTTTATTGTAGAAATAATGAAAAAAATAACGTTTCCAAAGAATATGGAAATGAATTTATTTTTTTCCATCAACGGGCTTGGCGAATGTGTGAGTCACAGTCCCAGATGCCTCCAGGGCCAGTCAGGCAGCATAAATGAGTGAACCTGGAAGTGAATGTCCTGTCGGTGAAGACAGGACGTGCATTCTCTACCACTCACTGCAGCTGGTGCTCAATACCGGCTAATTTGTGCCATGTGGGGAAGTGGGTTCATTGTTGCCAAAGTTTCTTTTCCAAAATTTACCCCGTAATTTCTTAGGCCTCCGGGTGAAAACCTGGAGGTGAAAATACAGAATAACATCGGTGGTAAAAATAATCACCTAAAAGATAATGAAATTGTAAAATGCTCTGAAGTAAGTTATCAACAACATATGGTAACAGGAGAAGCCGTGATACAGATTCGACACCCTTGAGAGTGTTGAACACAGTATGAAACATAGATGTGTTTCATAGTCAGGCCTCTGTGAAACACTGGAATGGCTTATGATGATTAAGAATTAATTTATCTTTCCTTTTGTTCCCCCTCTATCAGATTTCCAAATTGTAATGATTACATATAGTTGGTTAAAAGCCACTCTTAGGTTTAGTTTGGAACACGGTGATTCATTTATGACAGCTATCAGACTCCTGATGGATATGGAAGGCGAGCTTCTGGCCAGCAGAAGGCACATGTTGTGCACATTTCATCAACCACACAAGATAGCAGAATGCCTCATTTTCATTGCCAGCTGCCCCATCCAAACATTGTCCTGGAGTTCTGTGCCATAGAACCAGAGTATTCTTAGGATCTCTATTCTTGAAGAAATCACTTTGTTTTTAAAGATTTACTTGCCAGAAAAAGGGAGTGACATGAACATGACATGAACAGCACAGGACGGCCCACCGCTTGGACAGATCCCTTGGTAGTGGTTCTAGCTGGCGTCCAAGGGACGAGCAGCACCTGCTCCAAGGACTTCAAGTTCTCTTCTCAAAAAGATGATTGAGGAGCCACTGAATGCATGTTGAGACTCTTCCCAAACTCTGTAGGTGGCATTTCCAAAGCTAAACTCTTGGCAATCACCTTGTGTTAATCTTTAGAAAAACGTTTTTTCCTTCTTAAAATAGGAGATTTCCTGTAGCTGCCAGGGGATCTCGTGACACAAGAACAGCCCGCGCATGCCTTTTTCTGAAAATATCTAAAGTGCTTATGACAACTTAAAATTCCAGACCAGGCAGTGCTGGTTGAGTTCAAGGCTCTCAACCAGGTGCAGGGGCAAGGATGTAGAAAAGGGAAGAGTTCGGTTTGTCTTGCCTAACAGGAGTTTGCACTGATGCCTGGTAGTGGCTTATTCAGTTTTGCTTAGGACAAGATTATTATGTTTGTATATTAAGAAAATTACCCAAACCCATTTTCATAATATCAAGTAATGACTGTACTTTATCATAGCACTGTTGCTGTGTCGTGTAAACATTATTGCCTTATCCATCACCCCAGTAGCATTGTTTTCATATCCTACCTCTCTTTCATTTCCTTTCTCGAAGAAGGCAGCAAGTAAAATAAGCTCCCTTTAACCTCCTATGGGCAAAACTTTACAATAATTGACTTTACTCCTCTTTAAATATTTTCAAAATTTAGATTTAGTTCCCTGATGTTTGAATGAGTTCTTACCTTGTATATGCCCTTGTCAAAGACGTAAAGCTATTTAGGAAGTGATTATGGCTCCTTCTCAAATCAAAATAAAAAACAAATAAGTGAGCACAATAATAATATGCTGAGAACTGGTTATTAATTTGTAAGAATATCTGAGATTCAGAGGCTGCTATGTATCAGATATGGGCTTGGCAGTTTGAAAACATTCATTGTTTCTATAAATCTACCTTATTCAGTGAGTATTTTTTCTCTTCTTACAAAATAGAAAAACAAAACAAAAGCAAATAGTAAGAGACAGAACTATTTCTATCAACCTTGCTATGTGAAACTGCATATTTTCTTTTTGTGAAGAGCAGAAGAGATTAAGATACATCTACATAGGTAGATTACACAGTAGCACTGAGGCTTTTTGTTATTGCAGAAGAAACAAGTTCAGCACACCAATTCACTATCATAATGATTGTCGTGTTCAGCTTGAGTTGCTCTTCATAATGACATTGAGTTTTTTTAATCTCACAGGATCACAGGCCTCCACATGAGTTCTGTGTCCTTTGAAACAGATGTCTTGGGGATGCTGGCATCGAGAAAGTGAATCAAATGTTTCAATGACTCTTTCCTTTGAGTTGCCTTGAGAGTATCTGGCACTGTTTTAAAACGTGAAATCATGGTTTCACTATATGCTAACTAATTTGGATGTAAATTTAAAAAAATAAAAAATAAAAATAAAAAAAATTTCAGTGGTAACAGGTTTTCAGATTTTGAGGACTGGTTTTGAAAAAATGAAGTAAACAGGAAAAAAAAAAAAGGGAAAAAAAGCTATCCAGAGCTAAGTCTAGAGAATACAATAATAACTCCTTTACTTTAATTGAGATGTGACTATAAAATAACATCCATAATTTTCCCTTCCTGCCCCTTCCCTCCCTCCCTCCCTTCCTTCCTCCTTCTCTTCTTTCTTGGCTCAAAAAATGCTTCTGTGAAGGAAATTTCAAAAATGTTTTTAGCGTGTAGAATGTCTGAAATCAGTAAATACCCTTCCTTGTGACACCTTTGAACACACAGCTAGTTCTAAGTTCTAGTGTGTTTGTAACAAAAATTTAAAAACACAAAAAAACAAAACCAAAAAAAAACCCTCCTTATCATATAGTTAACCCTGGTGAAAATATCTCTGTTTATCCATTACTATATACAAACTATCTGAAAACTTAGTAATGAAAACAGAAATCATCCTATGATGCACACAGTTCCATGGGTCAGGAAATCAGTCAAGGCATGGCAGGGCTGGTTCCTCTCCACCCCGTGACAGTGGGGGCCTCTCTCAAGTAGCTCAGCGGGCACTGTGTCTGCCACCGCAGTTCTGGCTGTGGTCTGAATTCCTCGGTTCTTTTCCATATTGGAGATGGCTTTTTTCACTCACATGTCTAGAACCTGGCCTAGGATAACTGGAATGTTTGGCACTGGCTGGTCTTTTCTCCCCATGTGGCCTCTCAAAATGTCTAGCTCCAACTTCCTCACGATGTGACAGTCTCGGCAGCAGTGGCTGGCTTTCCTGATAGGGAGCATTCCAGGAAGCTAGAAGTGAAGTTGCCTCTCTCATAGGCCTGGGCCCAGGAACTGATGCAGCATCTCTGCTGCCAAATTCTTTGGGTAAAAGTCGTGCCAGAGAGCCAGCCCAGATTCAAGGGCCAGAATCACAAGCCTCAGAATTGAAGAATGTCCTAGAATTTGGGCGTTATCTTTAATCCACCACAATACCTAAGGCTGGCGATCCAAGTAGATAGGACATAGATTCTCCGGATTCTTCTCTTTTAAAAACATGAGAAATGCTCAAGGTGTTCTGTTAAATGTTAAGTGTAGATTTGTCTCGGAATACTGTGTATTGATGATGAGAATCTAGATACATTTTTATTTTAATACATTTATTTTCATATATAATTCTTAATTTTTATATTTACATGGCAGACTCATTCTAGAAAGTAATCAATCTGCAAATTTTGAATACTCTATTTGGAAAAAAAATCAGCAGATAGATGAATACAGTTTACCTGTGCTTTGTTATAAATCATGTAATCTTCTCTACCTTGTTCATGTTCATTTCCTTTCCTGAGAAATTCTACTTATACCCATGCTTCCTTTGCTTCCTGAAATTTCTATCCAACAAAATCCATGTCTTTGGTTAAGACTTCTGTCATCCTCAAGTCATTATTTTCTTTATTTCTTTTCACTGTAACTGTGTTTGGACCTGTGTTATGATTCTTCTCATACTTTGCCTTGGATTAAAGCTATTTATTTACTCATTATGTTTTCACCCCTGAAAAATTCTTAAGAGGTGGGACTCTTTCTCTTTTATTTTTTCATCTGATGCTCTGCTTTGGTGTGATGTCTTGCCCAGAGTAATTGCTTGAGAAGAATTGCTCAAAATAAATTATTGAAAGACTAAGGCACAAGGGTTTCTGTTGATTGTGCTGCTTTTATATAAAGATCAATTCTTTGAAAAGATGTGGTAAATTGAGCACTTAACCTGGCCAGAACAATGTCAAGTGCTTTACATACAACATCCATTCAGTGGTTATTAATAAACGCTCCAGCACTTGCCTAAGCACTATGCTAGGCAAACAACTAAATTCAGCTTCTTCACTTGAAGAACACTCATTCTGGTGGAGGAATTGGACCTTACAGAAGAAAGCAGTAGATGATCATTTAGTAGAATTGTGATAAGTGCTATTCCAGAGAAGCACAGTATGCTTGCAGAAGTTAGAATAGGGAGATCTAACCGTGTCAGGTGGTGGTGGTTAAGGAAGGCTGCCATGTGAAGGTGACTTTTGGGTGAATTTTTAAGGATGGTGGTAATTAACAGAAAGGGTAAGAGGGGCAGCATTCCAAGAATTGAGGGGGAAGGAATCCTTGGCCTTTTAGATGATGGAATTAAATGATGTTTGTGCTGAAATCTGAAGATACATATTAGTTGACCAGGTATCTAGTGGAGGAAGATAATATCAGGCAGAAGAAACAGTTTATGTAATGGGCCCTCAGTGTGAAAGAGCACAGGACATTGGAAGAACCAAAAGAGAGTCAATGGGGTGAATGAGCTACTGGTTGAGATGACTGGGACATTTCACGTGGGCCCCTTATAGGCCACTCAAAAAGATTATTTATCCCAAGAAAAGGGGGATACAGTGAAATAATTTAAGTGCCTGTTGAGATTTGTGATTTCAAAAGAACATTTATTTTAACCTTCACTATAACAATTTACCCCCACTTTCAAAATGAGGAACTTGACCAGAGTCACAAAGAAATTAAGTGACAAAGTGGCAAAGCTCTCAGATCCCAGATTCACTGTTTTTAGATCAAAGAATATTTGCAAGTACCATCCCTATTTAAGTGTAGGTGTGGTCTAGCTCCTGTTTTGGACACGTGACCTACCTTTCAGGTCCATTCGAAATAAACTGTATCTTCTGTATGTTCATCGTGGCATCCCCACCACTCTCCATTCACTTTAGACCAGGGTCATCGTTAGAGAGAGAGACACACATTGATGGCCATTTCCAGGCAGCACTGGGCTCTAGAAAGAAAGCTGCACCTACATAGTTAGGGCTGTATTTTCTGGATAGACGTGTGCTATGTTCTCTGTCCACACAGAGCCAAAGCAGGCTAGGATTCTCTCTGCATTGTCATTGTGTAGTAACACACTACCTATAAGCACATGCCGGGAACTGCAGAAGGAAGCCTGGCTCAGGAGCTGAAATACCCAGACTGAAATGCTGTTTTGGCTTCCTCCCAAATCCTAGACTAAAATTTCTAGTTCTCTGATGCTCTTAACTTCCTGGAGCTTAAGTTTCCTCACCTGTGAGAAGAGTGTGGTGACCCTTACTCCAAGGTGATGTGAGGAAGGCTAATGAGACATTGTAAAGTGAGTGCAATCTATTAGACACCCTATAAATGATAACTGTTATTGCTGTTACTATTAGATTTTGTGTCTTCTGGTTACCAGTGCAGGAATAATTGCTGTTTGAACATCGCCTTCATTCTTTTCCTCTTGGCTACAACTCTATGTGCAGTGGACAGAATAATGCCCCCAAAGATGAACATGTCCTAATTGTTGGAACTTGTGGACCTGTTAAATTACATAGCATGGGCTTTGCACATGTAATTAAATTAAGAATTCTGAGCTGGAAAGATTTTTGTAGATTATCTGGGTGGGCTCAGTATGGTCACAAGGGTCCTGATAAAATGGAGGCAGTTAGGTTAGAGTTTAAGAGAAAGATTGGTAGATGCTATGCTCTGACTTCGAAGTTGGAAGAGGGGACCATGAATCAAGGAGTTCAGTGGGTTCTAGAAGTTGGAAAATACAAGGGAATGAATTCTCCCCCTCAGGCTTCCAGAAGGAACCCATCCCTGCAACACCTTGATTTTAGGCCAATGAAATCTATTTTGAAATTCTGACCTCTAAAATATGTTTGTTGTTTTAAGCTATTAAGTTTGTGGTAATTTGTTACAGTGGAAATAAGATACTAACACATGATGGAAGAAATATTTTCAGCTAGTAAAATTTTTATGTTCAAGGTTTGTGCACAGAAGGGTGTCTTATTTATGTGTATGGGCCTTAAACAATTATCTCTTCATATTGATTGATGGTGCTTTTACCAATGAGGAAAAAACATGCACTGAACATAAATTCATCCCAGTAATCACTTTATTTCTCCTTTTCCTTACCATGATATTGTTTTCCCCTTCTTTAAGAGTAGTCAAAAAATAATAAACTAGAAAGTTTTTGAGGAAAGGGTTTCCCAAGATGTTTCTATGTCCAGCATGATGAGACTCCCTCTATGAAAATTATAACTAGAAAGCACAAAGCTCTTCAAAGTTCATGCAGAATGAGAGCTTGGCCTCTTAGGCAGAAGGATACATCTGTCCTCACCATGACTAGGCCGGAACAATTATTTGCCTGTCCTTGGAAGGTGATTTTCAGGTAAGAATTTCCAGTATAACCTATTCCATTTAATATGGTATTTCAGAACTTTTGGGTAATTCTGCATTATTCTTGGTACTGAATGGTTGGGTAATAAGATAGACCGTTTTAAAATGATTCTCTTCTTTCCCTCCATCCCTTCTTATTTTATATACATGTAACCATCTGATATTTCACTTAAAACCATTTACTCAGTAGCTAATAACAGAGCATTTTAGCTTGGCTGGACATAAATTTTCCGGTGAAAACTTATGCCTGTTCGTGTATGCTTTTGCTTGTCAGAAAGTAAAATCTAAAACATTTAACAAACACCGTTACTTCTGTTGAATAAACATAGAGACAAAGACTATATTATGAAATTCAATATAAAAAGAGTAAAATTCTAACTTAATATTAGGAACTATATTTTCTTAAAGTTCATTAACTTTCTGTATCTTATCGTTGGGGCCTTAGAGTCTTTAAGAGTACAATAACACTGTGGAAACAAGATGCCAAAGTTATTGATGTCCTTTAATTATTGAGTATTTCTTTTAAAACTTTCTTAAAATAAAATTGTCTAGTAATAAATCCTAGCTTTATATATAGGCTATCAATACTGCTCTATTTAATAAAGTAATTCTTTTTTATTTTGGAGATAGTGCATGCTAGCAGAGGAGGGGGATACAGGGGCAGAGAGAGAGAGAGAGAGAGAGAGAGAGAGAGAGAAAGAGGGAGAGAGAATCTTAAACAAGCTCTGTGCTCAGCATGGAGCCTGATGCAGGGCTCAATCCCATGACTTTAGGATCATGTCCTGAGCCAAAATCAAGAGTGGGATGCTCAACCTACCTCAACCTATGCTCAATCAATGAAGAAACATATTTGCTTAGAATGGTAACTTTGGTCTACCTATGAGCAAAATAGCTACTTTAGTTGAAGCTTGTTATGACATTGGGTCTACTACAATAGAATTTAAATTGCTCTAAAATCGGATATTCTCTGCTCAGCGCTAGGGCTAGGACTGTGACAGAGTAACTTCGTATTTGAGCTCTTTAGTAATTTTTTCTTTCTTCCCATTTAAACATGCCTGAAGTATGCCGTTAACTTCCATTATTTAACACAGAGCATTACTTCCTTAGGAAGGGAGGGAGCAAGTCACTTCCACATCATTGTTGCTGGGTGTTACATGTGGATTGGAAAATTTGTGATTCTGATCCAGGGCTCCCCACCTCTCCACTCAACTCTCAATATAAAAAGTGCCTTTGTAGAATATCTCTTACCTTATAGCCGACTTTAAAGTGAATAGCCTTTCAGTGACGCAAAGGATGATACCAAATGTCATAATCCCAGGAAACTGGAGTTACTCTCTCTAGAAAGAAATATCCAGAAATATCACAGAGAGGTGTGATAAAAGAGGAACTGTATTAGACATTGTCAGCACTCTTCCCATCTCCTCCCACCTTTACCTGTTCCATGCACTCTGATCAAATTCCAAATGCATTTCTATGCCTAGAAGCTTTGAGCACATTTTAGCGATCACTTTGCTGACTACAGGCTAGCTCCTTAACACATCCATCACTTCACATAACTACTAATTTTTCTTTTTGTATTGGAACATTTAAGATGTACTTTTTTAGCAATTCTCAAGTATGTAATACAATATTGCTAACTATGGTCATCATGCTGTATATAAGATCCATAGAACTTATTCATCTTATTACTGGAAGTTTATCCCTTTGGACTATTATCTCCCCATTTCTCTCACCCCAGCCCCTGGCAACCACCACTCGACTCTCTGTTTCTATAGGTTCAGCTATTTTTAGATTCCACATATAGGTGAGATCATATGTATTTGCTTTCTCTGCCTAACTTGTTTCTTTTAGCATAGTGCCCTCAAATTCCATTCATGTTGTTGTAAATGATGGTACCAGTTTACATTCCAATCAGTAGTGCATGAGAATTCCCTTTTCTCCACATCCTTGCCAGCACTTGGTATCTCTTGTCTTTTTTTTTTTTAAATGTTAACATTTATTTATTTATTGAGAGACAGAGAGCCACAGCATGAGTCGGGGAGGGTTAGAGAGAGAGGGAATCGCAGATCCCAAAGCAGGCTCCAGGCTCTGAACTGTCAGCGCAGAGTCCGACACGGGGCTCAAACTCATGAACTGAGATCGTGACCCCAGCTGAACTCAAATGCTTAACCAACTGAGTCACCCAGGTGCCCTGGTATCTCATGTCTTTTTGATAATAGCCATTCTTACTTTTGTGAAGTGGTAGTTTATTGTGGTTTTGATCTGCATTTCTCTGGTGCTTAATGATATTGAACAGCTTTTCATGTACCTGTTGTCCATTTATATGTCTTAGGAAAAATTTCTATTCAGGTTGCCCTTTTTAAAATTAGATTATTAGTGTATTAGTGTTGCCCAGAAGCTTTTTAGTTTGCTATAGTCCCACTTGTTTGCTCTTGTTTTTGTTGCTTGTGCTTTTGGTGTTGTATCTAAAAAGTTATTGTCAAGACCAAGGTCAAGGAAATCTTTTCCTGTTTTCTTATAGGAGTTTTACAGTTTTAGGCTTTAAATTTATGTTTTTAATCCATTTTGAGTTAGTTCTTGTGAGTGGTGTAAGAGAGGGGCACAATTTCATTTGTTTGCATGTAAATATCCAATTTTCCCAGTATCGTTTATTTTAGACTATTCTTTCCTCATTGAGTGGTCTTGGCTCCCTCGTCAACATTAGTTGACTATATATACATGGATTTATACAGATCTATTCAATTTTGTTCCATTGGTTTATATGTATGTTTTTATGCCAATACCATACTGTATTGGTTACTATAGCTTTGAATTATAGTTTGAAATAAGAAAATATGATGCCTCCAGCTTTGTTTTCCTTTTTCAAAATTGCTTTGGCTAATTGGGGTCTTTTGTAGTTCCATACAAATTTTAGGATTTTTTTTTTATATTTCTGTGAAAAAAATGGAGATTTTCATTAGGGATGGTAATAAATCTACTGATGGCTTTGGATATTATGGACAATTCAACAATATTAATTCTTCTGATCCATGAACATCGGATATCTTTTATTTATTTCTGTGTTCTTCAATTTCTTTCATCAGAATTTTATAGTTTTCAGTGTACAGACCTTTCACCTCCTTGCTTAAATGTAGCCATTCCATGTTTCAGATTGGGAAACACATGCTCAAGCATAATTATCAAGAGACTCAGGCAAGGACAAGGAAATACGAAGCCCAGATATAGAAATTCATTATTTGCCTCTTCTTATGGTTTCTTCTCGGAAGTAACTGTTTATATTGCTAGTGAAAATGCCAATGTGTTCCTGGGCATTTTAATGAGATTAACCTTAAAATTCTGGGTTTTATTTATTTATTTTTTTTTCATTACAAAAATTATCATATAAGTAAGATGATACACTCATGGTCATGGAAATTCCTTTTGAGAGGTACTGATTAAGGAGGAGGCTCGTTTTCTATCAATTATTTTGTTACACTCTTCTTCCATCAAGTAGGACCATAAAGTATGAACCAGAGAAAATATTTTCTTGATAAAAGATTTTAGCATGGGAGAGGTAGAAGTTGGTTCTGAATTATCAAAGTAATGACCTTGGAAATCAAGTGCTTCTGGCTGTAATAGCTCTGTTAATAATTCAACAGTTTTCTTTCTGTGGCATTTTAAAGAAGGCCCTTCAGATGGATGGTCATGTTTACAAATGATTCACTGTCTTGGTGTTCTGCAAATATGATTGCCATTTGACTCAAAATAAGATTATATTTATTGTTTGGGTGTAGGCTCTTCTTTAAACTTGTCATCAGACGTTTCAGTATCTGTCTTTCAGCTTCCTGGTGATTTCCATTTCTATTATTTTTTTTTTCTCAGTCCTACTGAAAAAGAGAAATGTCCAAGGCAAACATGTTGGCTAGAGTTGGTATTGGATTTGGCCTTGATAGATGGTCTAGGAATTGATTATCCTAGAAACATGTTTGATTCAACACTGCTGGTTGAAATGTAGCACATTTAATCTAGATTGAGATCTGCACCAAGTTCTGTAGGATTGCTCAGAGTGGTGACATTTGAGTTGAAGCTCCAGTGATTGGAGTATTATACCAATGAGATGAATAGTTTAGTCAAATTTGCAAACTCAGGTGTAAAGTGTTTGGCATTTCTGTAATTCCTGAGAACTGCAAACATGCTTAAAACAAAGGAAATAGAAACTCTAGCTATTTCTTAAAGATAATATTTTTAATTCTCCTTAATTTCCCATCATGTACATTTAAAAGTTCCTAGAGCACTGTAAATTAATACCAACCTATTAGCTCATGAAATCGTGCTGAGGTCAAATGAAAAAAAACTGCCATAAACATTAAAGATACAATTAACAATGCTATACTGTGACATTTTCTTAGGAAACCAGGGGATATATTACTATGTTAGAGGAGTTACAGCAATGAATGATTAAGAAGGACAGCTATGCATTTTAAGTTCTGGTAAAATTGTTTGCTTCATTTAACTTGGATTAGATTAATTGATTTAAGGTACTTGGTTGAATTTTTTTAATGTACAAAAATAAACCCTAACAATAAATCATTTAAAAAAAGGTCTCGTCTGAAACAGGAATAAAAGCAACAAAACATTTAAACGGTTTGGAAAATGGGAATAGCAGAAAGTAGACATTTATGACTAACTGACTTAAAATTTATTTTCTTCTATTGTGAGTTACACATTAAACATTGTTTACAATTGTTTGAATTATGTTTAATTATATTAGTCTTTCTCCTGGAATTCAGAGAACACCTGTAGCCTTTGAGTCGGTCTGTCTCTAGGGCAGCACAATCCTCCTATTGGAAAAGGGAGGGTGGAACTAATTAGAGCCCTTGCAAAAAGTGGGTAAGCAGGACAAATAAGGATGGATGATAGATATGGGGTGAGATAAGTGGCCACCACACTAGTGTTATCCACTAGGATCTGTTAAGTGTTGCTGGCTAGTAAACAGAACAAGAGGAAAAGGACCATTATCTCTAAGATTACTCCACTGCCTAAATCATGATAATGCTTTTGTAGACCCATCTGGCTGATCTTCTGAAGCCCTCTCAATAGTGTCTACCTTGAAGAATTTATGAGACAGGACTGTTTTAAATAGAGCTTTAAATACAGCTTTTGGCTAACTTAGATTCTTTGAGCCTTCGTTTTTCTTATCCATAAAATAATTATCATTTTCCTACTCACTTCCAGGAAAGTTGTAAAAACCAAAGAATATATATTATAAGGCTTTGAAAATTGTCAGGTAGGGGTACCTGGGTGGCTCAGTCAGCTGAGGTTCTGACTTCAGCTAGGGTCATGATCTCACAGTTCATAGATTTAAGATGTACATCTAGCTCTGTGCTGTTATTGCAGAGCCCACTTGGGATCCTCTGTCTCCCTCTCTCTCTGCCCCTCCCATGCACATATGCTCTCTGTCTCTCTCTTTCTCTGTCTCTCTCTCTCTCTAAAAAATAAATAAACATTGGGGCACCTGGGTAGCTCAGTTGGTTAAGTGTCTGACTTTGGCTCAGGTCATGATCTCACAGTTCATGAGTTCAAGCCCTACCTTGGGCTCTGTGCTGACATTTCAGAGCCTGGAGCCTGCTTCGGATTCTGTGCCTCCCTCTCGCTCTGCCCTCCCCCAGTCACACTCTGTCTTTCTCTCTCAAAAATAAATAGACATTAATAAATAAAAAAACATTAAAAAAAAGAAAATTGTCAAGTAGTATCTAACTGTAAGATGGCAATATCATAAAGCATACCTGTTGTCTGCCAGGCATATTTTTAGGTGTTTTACATATATTATTTTATTTAATCCTTAAAACAAATTGATGAAGTAGATAATAGTATTATCATCTCTTTTACAGGTAATAATTAAAAAACAGAGAGACTAAAGTTTCCCAAGGTCACAGTAAGTGGTAGAGCCCAGGGTTAATCCTGGACATTCTAGCTTGAGAAGCCATGAATCCCTACATTCCACTGCCCCTTTTCCCTGATATATACCCCATGATGATGATGACAATGACAGCAAGGATGAAAACAGTGAAGCTGACTTTTGATGATAATTATCTAATTTAGAAAATGGTCTTTTGGGCCAAAATATATCTGAATATTTGATAAGCTGACCACAGGTGCTGCTCTCTTATAAATTCTTAATCTTTGTAGTGAAAAGAGCTAACCTGGGAAGATACCCTCAAATATATTCCATCCTCCTGTTTTATTTATTTAGTTTTATTTATTTATTTTGAGAGGCAGTGAGCATGGGAGGGGCAAAGAGAGAGGGAGGGAGGGAGGGAGAGAGAGAGAGAGAGAGAGAGAGAGAGAGAGAGAGAGAATCCCAAGCAGGTTCCCAGCCCAGACCCTGATGCATGGCTCAAACTCATGAACTGTGAGATCATGACCTGATTCAAAATAAAGAGTTGGATGCTTAACCAACTGAGCCCCCAGGTGCCCCTCCCCCACCATCTCCTATTTTATAATTCCAATTTACACTGTATGCATTATGGAGTAAAACATTTAGAAGGACCTTACAGGTCAAGAAGTTTTCAAATTTCAGCAAATGGATGCACTGCAAACTGGTCCTACTTCACTGCCCATTGCCTTGGGTCTTTGGAAAAGGGATGGGTCAACCTTTTCTAGTGCTCCAAATTTCACTGTCACATACCTATTCCTTTTTGTCCCCTGGAAAAAAATTTAATATTCTTGTAAGAGGTCTAGTTTAAAAAGTTTTAAACTTTTAATAAGTTAGTACAAGTGGAATATATCTGTCAGAAGTTTTTGCAAATCACAGTAAAGCAGTGAACTGTCCTCTGTTATAAAATATGCATAAGTCTTAAATGGAGAACAAAGTGTAGAAGTCTGGTACTAAATCATTGTCCAAAGAGAGTAAGCCATGTGTAGATAGGAGGCAACCCAAGGGCATGGGAAGTCAGGTCAAGGATAAAGTGTTACCTAGAAGTATGGGAGATTATGAAGGAAGGTGTGTGGAATAGATATCATCAAAGCAGGCTTCACAATTTGGGAGCTTCACAAAAATTAGTATCTTTTAATATTCATGGATAAAGACAGGCTATATTTGGATGCTTGTACTAGCAAAATGGATAACACATGAGAGATATCATCAAAAGAAGTGAGAGTCATTTGCCTTTTCGCTGTGCCATTGGAGAAAGAGAATGTTGTATTTCAGGATGCATTTCTTTATTAAGCTCTTTTATTTGTAAAAACAGAGATCAGCTCAAGTTCCTTAAAAAAAAAGAGTGTTATTTTAAGAATACACCAGATCTAGAACTTGAATTGGAAAGGGTTGGAAACTACAGCCATTCTAGTATTGCTAACTCTCCCCAACAGCACCTATGTTTCTCTTGTCTGTCTGCCTTGTCACTGCTTCCTCAGGCCACAGTGACTGGTGGCTCTACTCTCTACAGGCCCTTCCAGCTTTAGCTTCTCTGCTAACTACCTCATTCTTAAAGCACTTCCTTAGGTATATTATAAAGACAAGGAAGCTGATGGACCATGTTTCCATACCAATTTTCTTTGTAAGTTGTTGGCCAATTTATGGATTAAATGTTCTTAGGTTGGGTAGATGGGAAAAGAAAAGTGCAAAATACATATTTCTAAGGGCTTTCTCCTCCAGGGAATGAGAATAGTTCATGACCTCTCCTAGAAAAAAGTGGCTAAATTTGCCAAGTAATGTTTCCTGACATCAAACTTTGTGTTTAAATTATAGATAAAATATATACCTATATAACTAAATCTAGAAGTATAACCTCAAAACTTTAAATCTGTTTTAATGTTTACTTTTGAGACAGAGGGAGACAGAGCAGAAGCGGGGCAGAGAGAGAAAGGGTGACAATGAATTTTAAGCAGGCTCCAGGCTCTGAGCTGTCAGTCCAGAGCCCCATGTGGGGCTCAAACTCACAGTCCAAGAGATCCTGACCTGAGCTGAAGTTGAATGCTTAACCAGCTGAGCCACCTAGGTACCCCTAACCTCAAAACATTAAATGAAAGTATTTAAATATACAATTAGGGGCTGAAACTGCAAGAGGAAAAATAATTAAAGACACAGATCTCACATTTCAAGTGAGTGATTGATTGTTTTTGTAGATGGAAACAAACAACCAAAACCCAAAACACTAGATTACCTCCTCCAGCATCTTGGAATTAGCTGGTGTTATGGACTCAATTGTGTCCCTCCAAAATTCTTATGTTGAAGACCTAACCCCCAATGTGACTATATTTAGAGGGAGAGAATTTAAGGTGGTAATTAAGGTTAAATGAGGTCATAAGGCTGAGGCCCTATCCCCTAGGACTGGTGTTTTTAATTAGAAGAGGAAGAGCCACCATGAGTACACATGCAAAGAAAAAAGGACATGTGAGGGTTAAGAAGGTGGTCATCTGCAAGCCAAGGAGAGAGCCCTCATGAGAAACCAACCCCTTTGGCACCTTGATCCTGGAATTCCAGACTCCTGAAGAGAAAATAAATTTCTGTTGTTGAAGTCACGCAGTCAGTGATATTGTTCAGACTAAGTTGACTTCTTGTGGGTCTGATGTTTTTTATATCTTGCCTGATGGAACTATAGACTTACCAGATAAGACAGGTCCTGTAACATGTACACAGTTAAGTGATCTTGTGGGGCTACTTCTTCTTAGCATTTCATATTCGGCTTATTACAGAAGATGGCATTAATATGCAGAAACTTGACTACCAAGTATACCTATCATTAGGTATACTATAGGTAATAGCTATACAGTCTTTGCTTATTAACCAGTCTCTGTTTCTCCCTGGACCAATAGAAAAAAATTCCACACTAAAACAAACAATGAACTTGGTTTCCCTTCACATGCAGAAAAAGAAGCGATGTTATTTCTTTGTTTTTGAAGATAGATTACTGCTAACATATTCTCAGAACAAACTGCTTAAATCAAATACCTAAGTCTTCTTACTAAGTGTTCCTATACTCACACTTCCAGTTTCCCTCAACCTGGGATAAGAGAAATTCATACTAATGGTCATATTTCATAGTCTGGCTTAGTTCCTTCCAGGTATTTTCTGGAAGCCCAGTTTTACTTACCTCAAAATTCCCTTCATCAATTATTTGCTAATATTTTAAAGTGTGATATTAAATGTTAATATTTTAAAATTTTAAAAAAGAACCCTTGTTTTTTGAGATACATATTGAAATATTTATAGATGAAATTATAAGGTATTTGAGATTTGCTTTGAAACCCAGCATGGGTTGAAGGATGGGAGCTATGGATATAACAAGTTTGGTTATGAGTAGAGGAATTTTGAAGCTTCATGATTGGCATAAGAAAGCTCATTGTATATTTTTTTCAGATCTTTTATAAATTTGAAAATTTTCATAACAAGTTAAATAATTTTCTTCTTTCCAGAGCAAGAGATCTCAGGAGTGTAGTAAGTTTGTTCAGAAAGGTTATTGCTAACTCATCAAGGCCATCATTGTACTTTGTATTTCCAAGTTTTGACCTAATCAGTCTTTGTCCCCATATTACTTGTTTCTGTCAGACTAAGGCAAGGATCTTCAGTTTTTCTCCAGCAGTCACTTGATTGTGGTTATGATCTATTATCAATGACAGGTCACAACATCTTCCCATCTACCCTTAGGTTCACTTGCTAATTCTCCTAACCATCCCTATTTACTGTCTTTCCTTCTCCACCTCCAGTAAGTATTGGAGAAAGCTTGTGGTCCTTGATTTCTCCATAACTACAGTGTACATCTACTCCCTCTGGCATTCTCTCCTGGAGATCAAGGGTTGTTGACCTTTGTTCCGCAACTCCTGAAAGAGAAATTCTTCTCTTTCATTCAGTGCATGAATCCTAATTCAAACAAAGCTCCTATTGGCCTCATGTCAAGCAGCCATCATAATTCATTTAGAGTTACCTGCGTTCTTAGTGTCTGTACACACACACACACACACACACACACACACACACACAGGGAGAGAGAGAGGGAGAGAGAGTAAGAGAGTGAATGTAATAGAATGCTTCTTTAATTTTTTTTAATGTTTATCATTTTTGAGAGTGAGAGAGAGAGACAGAGAGCAAGCAGGGAAGGGGCAGAGAGAGAGGGATACAAAGAATCAGAAGCAGTCTCCAGGCTCTGAACTGTCAGCACAGAGCCCAATGCGGGGCTCGAACTCACAGACTGCGAGATCATGACCTGAGGTTAAGTCGACCACTTAACCGACTGAGCCACACAGGCACCCCTAGAACGCTTCTAACACCTTACTGACTATGATTCTTGGTCAATCGAATTATACGTGATCCAAGGACTTGGTGGTGTACATGGACACACTGACATTCTGAGTAACTACTGATCACACCTTCACAAAAATAGACTTCTACCCATGTTAGTTCTGGATTACTTTTGGAGTGGTTCTGATATCAGTCTTGTAAACACAGCCCAAATGGCTTGGGGTACTGGAATTTAAGAATGACTGTCTTTTTTTTCTATAAGAACATGGTGTTCTTTGGTGACACAGGAAGCTCTGGGGATGGGAGCCGGCAGCTTCCCCTGAGAAACCATATGTTCTACATCAACATGGAGGCTGGTATGACAAGAGTAGGTGGAGCACATTGTCATCCCAAGCTGGCACTCATAATCCCAAGAACAGGCTGTGGCCTTAATGACAGATAGAATTATGCTGTCAAACTTCCCTTTTTTGAACTTATTCCTGTGTCCTTTGAAAATGTCTACCTTGGTAAGGTTTGTTCGAGAGATAGATAATTTCTTGCTACACATAGATTCTAGAAATTCAAAGTTTCACTATGTGCATTAAAACAGATTAAAATTACTGAATATCCTTCCCAGGAGAAACAGTCTGATTCTGACTCATTTCTAGTTATTTTTCTTTGACTATTCATCCCTGAGAATGGGGACCATTTAAGACCATTAATGACTAATGGAACTTTAATCATCCTGTGCTACACAGATTATCTGGTGATAAAGTAGCTTCTTAGGAGGTGGTGTTAAGAAGTGGGAGAAGCATGGTAAAGAATATTTTCCTATGAAAGAGCAATATTTCTTTTAAAGATAAATGCAGTTGGAAAAAGATTTCTGGAAAAATATGGCCTGGCTTTATATGATAAACTCCCTGATAGATGGTTTCCTTCCTGAAAGTAAAGATCTCTGGTAAGGCTAGCCCACGCCTTCCCATGGTAATCTTAGTTGGTGCTTCAGAACATTTATAGGCAGATAGTTCTTCCTCATAACTAACCTCCCTTTCTTCCTTATTTCCTCTTTTTCAGGCCTGGAGGAAATGGAACTCTCTAGTTACTCTGCTTCGTTCAAGTCAATGAAGACAGTCCTTTTGCATCCAAGTTAAATAACTATAGTTCCTTAAATATTTACCTAAAGGACTTGTCTTCTAATACTTATGTTGTTTTTACTTGTTTTTTCTTGGACACCCTTAATCAGTTTTCACATGTACTTTTAACTTGTAAATTGTAAGACCCCAGGGAGTCAAAACACATAGTGCTCTGGGTCCTGAATAATGACTACATGAGTGAATAATTTCTCCTTCCTGTTTTATTATTATTATTATTATTTTCAACATTTATTTATTTTTGGGACAGAGAGAGACAGAGCATGAACGGGGGAGGGGCAGAGAGAGAGGGAGACACAGAATCGGAAACAGGCTCCAGGCTCTGAGCCATCAGCCCAGAGCCCGACGCGGGGCTCGAACTCAGGGACCGCGAGATCGTGACCTGGCTGAAGTCGGACGCTTAACCGACTGCGCCACCCAGGCGCCCCCTTGTTTTATTATTTTTAAGTAACACATTGAAAATCATAGTTATCATATGGTACATCATAATGCCTGATTTTCTGCTACAACTTTGAAAAACTGGTAACAAGAGTCCCATAAACTTTATGATATGCTTGCATATTTATTCTTTAAAATCTGAGTTGCCTCCTATTTTAGTTTGTAATTCAAATGATGATCATTTTCTTTTTAAGAATACAATCTATTTTTTCTGCCTTTTTGCTAAAAATTGATTTCATGCTCATAAACATTTGTATTAAAGCTGGAAATAGAATTTAGGAATTATATCATATATCACCCTGTCCCTTAAAAATCAGTTCAGACTGTGAACCCTGTTTGCTACACCAATATGGGGTGTTAGATGTAATACCTAAAATTCTCCACTTTACAGAAAAAATGAGCCATTAAGTTTTTAATTGTGATATTGTGTTGTTTTAGGAAAAAAGATTTGCTGGAGGAATATTCAAGTGATGGTATAATCAAAGAAATATATCCCAAGCCAAACCTAAGTTCATATAGTTGTATATTCTATATTTTTTTATAATGTACCCACAATAGTACTGTCAAGCATCACCCCAAATTCTTGTCCCATAGACTTCTTCTAATTTGTTTTAAAAATTCCTCACTATTAGCCTTTTTATTTGTGTTCATTTCTTTTGTTTGGTACTCAAATGTTTTTATTTTGTCCAAGATAGTCTTTATTAAAAATTGCTCCTGGAAACTAAAGGTTCCTTTTGGCTTTACATTAACTTTTAATTAGTATTTCTCATTTTCCTTTTGATCTTTTCTCTGCAACTTGTTTTGAATGAGAGATCAGAGTAGGGAGAAAATGAGCTTTTTATGTTTTTTTTTTTTTAAGACAAGATGTTAGCTCCGACACTTGTTCACAGCATTCACTAAGAGCTGTGAAGTTGCCTCAGTCTTTCATTCCAGGAAGACAAATAGGAACCAGAGGTGTGATTATGTATGTACCAGAATTCTCTGTTACTGAGCCTTGGGAAATATCAGTGAATTGAGAATTGTGAACTAGTAATACGTGTTTATATGGAATTTATCTTTCTGATACCACAGTCTAGTGTCCTGAGTACCTTTTTACAGACCCATTTAGTGTCCTGGGACCAACAGTATGGGAAGTCAGCTACAGAAATGCTGACTACAGAAATTCACCACGTGCAGCAACTTAGAGTACACATTAGTATGGTACTCTACTCATCATAAGCCCATTCACATGGATTATATCTTCTGATCTTCATAACATTCCTCTGAGGCAGGTAGGGGATCCCCAGTTGAAGAGATCAGAAAGGAAAGGGACTTTTCCAAGTTCACTGAGTAGTAAATAGCTGAACAGTGATTCAGACACTGGCCAGCATCCTTCCTATCAGAATTGAACCTCTTAAAATAGGCTTGTTAGCTTACAGCTTGTTATTCTTGGATAGAATTCTCTTAAGAATTGTCTGAGACATTATTCATTAATTCTAATAATAACATGAGATTGGGGACAAGTAGTGATGCCTCCTTTATATATTAGATCACCAAGAGGGCAAAATGACTTGTCCAAAGGCCAAGGAAAGGTCTAGAAATATATATCAGAATAGGTTCACTTTAGTGGAGTACACTGTTCATGTGGGGCTGAACTCCAGTAAGGAAACTGGTTTATGAAAGTCCCATCAAGTTCAAGGGTCTTCATTATTAGATATTTACATGTCATCTGAGCCCAAGAAATACATGGAATAAACTTGGGTTGGTTTTTTGCATTGATATCAAAATTAATTGATGTTTATAACCTGAATATATGGAAGTGGACTCTGTGTCAATCCCAGTATACCCCTTTGAAGTATAGAGTCATTGAATAACAACTAACAAAGAGTTCAGAGCTGTCCACAAGAGGCTAGGCAGTGAACCAGCCGAACTCTGTAGTTGTTAATATCTTCAAGTATATTGCTGAGAAGACAATTCCTAATATTACATAGTTTCCTCGGTCGTCAGGGACAACACTGCCCTGGATGTCCCCAAATGTTGGCTAAAACCATTGGTACTAAGCAATCTCTGTTAACTTGGATGTTAATTGTGATGTGATTTGTGAAAATCCAGATTATACAGTAAATATCTTTGTATTTTTTAAAATGAGTAAATATTGGGGTGCCTGGGTGGCTCAGTCGGTTGAGCGTCTGACTTCGGCTCAGGTCATGATCTCACGGATCGTGAGTTCAAGCCCCACGTCGGGCTCTGTGCTGACAGCTCAGAGCCTGGAGCCTGCTTCAGATTCTGTGTCTCTCTCTCTCTCTCTCTACCCCTCCCCCACTCATGTTCTGTCTCTCTTTCAAAAATAAATAAACATTTAAAAAAATAAAAAAAATAAAATGAATAAATATTTTGGAATTTAATAACTTTTAAATGGTTTTTAGTAGAATTTTGGCCCATTAGAGCAATAGCCTTGTAAATTTAAATTAAAATCCATAAATGAGCTACTAAGACTTGTGATCTTAAGAGGAAGTCTTTCTCTTTAAGTAGGTTAGATTTGTAAGAATAATTTAATATTAAAGAGGATTTTGTTTATTTCAGAGAAGAGAACACTTGAAAAGGAAATGAAATATAAAATGCAGTTTTAATTTTTGAGCTAAGTTTTTAAGTGGGAATCCTTTCAAAGTGACTTTTGAAAATTTGCTAAACACAGAATAATAGTATTTGGCTAAACTTAAAAGCGGAAGAAATAACTAGTTTTTTTCATCTAAAACTTTAATAAGTTAAATATTTATATCTTAAACAAAAGTAAACCTCTGAATGTTCTTTTCTCAGCAAAAAAAAAAAAAATCACTCTCAAGGGTACCATAAAAATTTCATTAACACAGCATTGTACTATATGAAATCTATTTATTTTAGTGTTCTTTCCTTAATTTTTCTCCAAATATTTCCATTTTCTTTACCCTAGCTCCCTAAGAAAATTCTGGAGAAGACTCTGGTGTCCTCTAAGTATGGAGTTTTCACCATATGGAAAAGAAATAGTAAAATCCATCACCAAAATGATGGATTCCTTGAAAACATCCTTGCGAGTCAAGGTAATCTGATTCAGTGCAAATTGCACCAAGGGATGAGTAAAGAATGAGTGACTTACCCAGCTCACTGAACCAAACCACTAGAGGCCATTCTGTTTCATACATTCCACACAGACGTACACATATTTCTCAAAGGGGTGGCCACCCAAACTGAGGTTTCAGAATTTCATATAATTTCACTTTTGCTTATATATCCAGAATTTTGTTGGTAAAAACAAAACCATATGAGTGACCAATAATCATGAACGAAAGATGTTTCTGCAGATTTTTTTTTTTTTAATTTTCGAAGTCCTGGTTCCATTTTAATTCTGCGAACAAAACAAAACAAAACACCGACTTCATGGAAGGGTGACATGTTTTATACCCTTTTGGCAATAATTTCACTTTCTATCTGGGGAAATTTTCAAGCAGTGAACTTGTATTGAGTATCAGTTATATGAATAAGGAATTTGAAAAGAGCTTTTCCTTTCTGGAACAGAAAAGGGGATCTCTATCAAACTTCTGTGTGTGTATGTGTGTGTGTGTGATGTGGGTACACATGTATGCATATGTGTGTGCAAATATGTTGTTTTGAGGGATGAAGGAGATCAGCCTTATGATCTTTCATATTGAAGGTAAGCTTTACTAGGCTGTGTCCTCTCCCCTTAATTATCCTGTAGTCTTCAAGGAGGTTTCTTGAGATAAAAATAGGTGCTCATGCTCAACTTTCCTCTTGACACATGAAACTAAACATTTGTTTTAAAAATCCTAGCCCCTCCATGATTGTACTCAACTGCAAGAAGTAGAAGAACATCAGAAATGTGGCCTCTTCCACATCTCCTGCACAGGTATTGGATTGGCCAGACCAAAAGTGGAGATCGTGACTCCTGGTATACTATGCTATTTTTCCCGGTGGGCATTGTCTTACGTGTTTTTCACAATTAGAGATGGCAACCTCTCCCTCTGAAGGGTGGTACCCTCTTCAGGTGCTACCTATACAGTCCACATGGTGTTTTCTGCTTATTTTTCCTTCCAAATGCAGAAGCAAAAGAAGAGGGGTAAATAACAATGGAACATATGAAATTAAGGACAATACCTTTTTAGTAGAACCTTTTTAGGTTCTCTGAACTGAGTGTGAATTATACTATTTCTGCCACCTAAATCCCTGGGAAACCTGCAAAATGAAGAGATAGAACATGCTGACAATGGAGGCCAAGGTTTTCACCACAGAAGGGTCTCATGTGTCAGGGCTTACCCTGTTTACTGTAACCATTCTCTTGTCCTCTGATTTCCTTCCTAGTTTTGTCTTCCATACTCTGCCTACCTTATGATCATAAAGCTGCTAGTTACTGCACAAGTAAGGGAGGTGCTGAGGTTAATGATGATAAAGAAAGATGTGGTTATACTTGTAACTGAAGGAATGAAATATGTATACGCACTTCATTTTTACACCAGCATGATACAAGTACATCCCTGTATTTTATGTCTTACTGCATGACAAATATAAGTTTGAATGTATTTCTCCTTCTTTCATTTCTACAAGACATTTGTCTCACTCCTTGGCGTTGATGGATCTTTTGGGAGGAAATGTTCTTTCTTCCTAGTCTCCAATTTAATCCACTAGTCTTTGCTCAGAGGATGTGTGAGAGTCCCTGTGGTGGAAAGTACAATGCCAGAAGCTTGAGGCTACTCCCTGCATTTCAGAATTATCCCTCCATAAATGGACACATAATGGTGAAACACCACCCTCACACATTAAGTGGACTTTAGAAGGGTGATTTTACAATGCGTGTCCCTGTTTGTCTAACTTATTAATGAATCCACTCCTTACAACTTCAAATTATGGAAATCCAGGGAGAATTATATAATAATAGAGTGGTCTTAATATGAATTATGCCAGTTTTAATACTTTCTACTTTGTCTACAGTAAAAGCCTTGACAGTTTCAATTAAGGGAAACTGCTTGACCAATAATCAGATTACCAGGCATGAAAAATGTAGAAGGTGTTATAAGAAAACATTTCATTATAATGGATTTTGATAGTCATTGTTTGGGGCTGTTCACAAAGTCTTCCCATTACTATTTTTTAAAAAATGTAACTGTACTTTGCTTATTCCTGACTACCCACCCCTAGTAATCAACTTCTTAGTCCCCAGCACAGAGGTAGGAAGTGACCCAGGCCTGAACCATTTCATTGCTCTGTACTTGGATTGGTCCAGCAAGAGGCATGGTATTCAAACCCAGCAATCAGAGAGACTTGCTATTAAGTTCCTTATTTCTGATAGTAGGAATATTTTTGCCTCCTTAATTATACACAAGAAAGGTATGAGGTTGGAGCTTCTTGGAGTCAACATCTCTATCATATTGAGAAGGCCTGCCTTAAGTAAGAAAGAATGAAGCTAAACAGATACAACATCAACCTTCTATTTTGCTCAGAAAAGCTAAGTCTTTCAAGTACGGCCCTCACTTGCTTAAACAGGCAATAAATGAAACTCTTTCTTTCAAATATTGAGTGGAGACCTCTTTCTTTGATGGAAAGAATAAGAATACTGCTGGAAAAGTATTAGGATGTGCAAGCTAACAAAAATCTTATAACTCCTGGCTCATAGATGTTACTTGACTTTTGTGGTTATGGGTCTTTTGTTTTGTCTTAAACACTCTCTTCTCCCTTTGGCTTATTTTAACATACAAATGCTTTTGTTGAGGAGGTAACTCCTTAATTCTTAAACTTACATGTAACTCAGTAAATCAAATAACTTACATCCTCAATGAAAGGAGCATGTTGAGGTTGAGGTAGACAGTGTATTGTGGTAGACAAATCATGGGCTTGGAAAGTGTACAGTCGTCCCATCTATAAATTATATGGTGCTGAAACCATCCCCTGATGTTTCTAAACCTCACCTGTATAAAGCAGTAGTAAAATCTGACTCAGAAAGTTACTATGAGGGTCAGTAACAAGGAAAGAATGTGAAGTCTAAGACACCTGAATGGTGATCCTAATTTACTTGATTGATCCTCACTTACTAGATAGAATAGTCTTGGGGAAGCTATTTCCCTCCATGACACTTGAGCTCCTGATGAGTAAAGTGCATATTAACCCTCACTTCATAGATTTGTTGTACGTTCATAATGAGGTAATATGGAAAAAATACCTAGTGCTGGGCCTGCTCTATAGTAGGTATGCAACCAATACTATTCTAGTTTTGTTAAGATCTATAAATAATTGGGCACTGTGACTCAAACACATTAGATGTCCAATGAATATTCACTTGCACATCCTCCTCCCGTTCTTAATCTCTGAGTGTTGGGAAGGAGCAGGCATTGAATAGAGTCAAAGAGTTAGTGCTGTGCTGAAGCTGGCCTGTATCAGCCTGTGAGGACCCACTGTTAACTTTTGAAGAATGTCGTGAGCCAGTTTCATTACATAAACACACCGTTACTAAGAATTAAATTATATAAACCTACAATTAAATTAGTTACAGTAAAAACAAAAGGAATAACTGCTAAAAACTCATTCCCTTCCAATTATTTTATGATATTTTACATTATTTGTGTTTTTGAGGTTATTTACATCGGTGTCTGTATGGGGGAAATATAATGGTGTGTTACTGCAAAGCTATTCTAATTCCATATTCAGTAACATCATGTCAGTGGTTTGAATTCAGCCACGTTGGCAGTGTTTACACCTTGGAAATCATCACATGCTATAAATCAGATGACTTCCCACCTGTTCCCCACCAAGAGAGCCAGTAGTTAAATATGCACTAGCACATCACTGGAAAGAACATCCACTGAGTACCAAAGGATGAGACTTTTCTGCTGATGGAACTTCTAAGTCTGCATCAGGCTGCTTTTGATTCTGAAATGACAGTGTTATTTGGTAGAAAGTTTCCAACCTTTGAAAAAGTGGTATTTTAAATATAAGGAATAGAGGTTATACCTGGTTCTGATAAAGTGGGTTTGCGTGGGCTGCACAATTTGAGCACCAGTTCCTATGTGTCATTGAGGAATGAGATCACAGTAGCAAGGAAAAAGCCATCAGAGGATGTCTCAGTCATCTTTTGCTTTATTCTGACAAGCAAGAAAGGTAGATGAAAAAAATTTTTTACCCTTTAAAATAAGCTAGATTTTCTAAATAAAGACTTGGATAATTAGAGCTGAAAATAGTTGTAATTTTAAAATGAGAGGAACAATAGGACTCTGTTTTTGTCTTTCAGTTGCTGCATTAAAAAAAAATCCTCCCCAATGAAAGAGAAGATAAAGAAGAAAAGAGGAAAAGAGAAGAGGGACAAAGAGAATCACTTCCAGGTCAGTAATAGTTAAGAGCAAAGGCATTCAAGTCCCTGTTAAGTCATATGTTAGGACTTGTAGATTATTGACAAAAAGAATCATGGATTGTCCTTAGTTAAATATATTCTTAGAGCTAGTTACATAATTCAAGGTGTCCACCAGAATTGTAGTAAGACACATATAATGTTATAAGAACAGGCATTTTCTACATAATGAACTATTATTCTTCTAGCTTAAAAAGTTAGACCCAAATATTAAAAATAATAATAATAAAAAAAAACCCACAAAGACACATACAGTCTATGTTCCACACTGATCAAATAAAGTCATTTCTTTTTCACCTTCCTGAACTGAAATGTATGTTACAAGCCCATCATAGTATGAAGCAGACTCTCCTTCATGTTGACATGTTAGATGATGGACATACCAAGTGGTACCTAATGAAAAGCGGCCACCTTTCCAGATTATTGATTTCTGAGGCCTGGGGACATGGTGAAAATGGACACATTCTATGTGCCACATTATCTTACTGGCTATTTCAAAAGCACACCTGTGCTGTCCATATAGTCTTGCTTACATCTCTAATAGAACTGTCATTCTATATAGTGAGAGAAGTGTTTTCAGGGTGATGCTAGCTTTCATGGAAATTTCCAATGAAATTTCAATGAGTGGTATAAACAGTTCAGATTGTCATTCTGAGAAAAAGTCAAATGCCAATTAAACATTTACGGCCTCCCGATTCTCTTCAAAAATGTTAATCAGCTACACACCAAAGATATTTCCATACTCATGGCGGACATAAAATTTATAGTTTTAGTATGTTGTGTTGTTGATAGCCTGACAGTCTTTATTACTATAGCTGTGCTGGTATAGAAGTTTGCTAAGCTTCATAATTAAATACACTTTTAGGTTCAATATTGAAGGATATTGAAGAAATCTCAAGATAACATTTATTTTCATGAAAACCTGTTATATGCTTTCCAACTGTTTTCATTTATGCTGTAGTCTTATACTCAACATTATTACCTTCTGTTTTGACATATATACTTGTTCATGAATCTCTTTGTAACTCTATCAGTGGGGGACACCCTGACTCTAAAGATTAAGTATATTCTATTTGGTTGTTCAGAGATTTCCACTGTCATGATCACCTGTGGTTCTGAGTTCTTGGGTCTTCTGAATTAATACCATTGATAGAGTATCTCGCTCTAGCAGCATAGTTTTTTTTCCTAAAACACACACACACACACACACACACACACACACACACACATATACACACACAGATGTACAAATAAGTGGGGGTAGCAGACTGGACTGAAAGTTTGGGAGAGGAGGGTAGGACCTGATGTTGAGACTCATAAACAGAAATCACTTAAAACTGAATCTTAGATATCCCTACAATCAAAAATCCTGTAACATACTATGTTATTTGAGTATCCTCTTTCTCTTATCTTTCCTGTCCTTTTCCTTCTCTTCTTTGCTCTTTTCACTACCAATTCTGATTTTTTTTCTAATACAGCAGCATTTAGGTCTCCCTCTTGATATCTGGCCTTCTACTGACCTGCCTTTTGCCCCAAACACCTTATGAAAGTGTCCCTTTCTGAAAAACACCCTATTACATCTTTAAGAGAACTTGTGGCTCTAGCTGTTCTCATAATGACTTTTAACCCTACCATATAAGCATAAATCAATCATACAAAGTCAATAAATAGCTGAAAATGAGTTGTATGAACAGAGTTCTATAAATTAGCCCCACTTCTATGTGTACATCAACACTTGTTCTTTTGTGTCAAAATAGCCATATGCAGTACATTTGTTCATAAAAAATGCTTACGAATGTCCATAGATGTTTAGTTCCATGGAATATTGCTGGGCCATATGGTTCCTTCACCACTCTCTCCTACCACCTTGCTTTCCTTCTTGTGAATATCTGGAATGGAGGAAAAATCAGAACTAGAATTACTTTGAGACGTGTATTTAACAAAACCACTGTAAATGCAATCATTGCGCAGAGCGTGGGCTTCAAAGTTAAACACATCTGCAGTTGAATTTTCACTCTGCCATTGACTTAGCTATCTTACCATGATGACTCCAAAATTGGTGTTAAAGTACCAAACTCAAAAGATTGTATGAAAAATTAAGAACAAAAATGAAGTAAAATTATTAGCATTTTACCTGGCATACAGTGTTTAATAATTATCAGCTATTTTATTTTTATTTTCCCAATTTTATTAAACTTAATTTATTTGTACTTTATTAAAATATAAAGAATGATAGGGGTACCTGGGTGGCTCACTCTGTTAAACATCTGACCCTTGATTTCAGCTCAGGTCATGATCTTGAAATTTGTGAGATCGAGCCCCATGTGGTGTTCTGCCCTGATAGTGCCAAGCCTGCTTGGGATTCTCTCTTTCTCCCTCTCTCTCTCTCTGCCCTCCCCCAGTTACGCCATCTCTCTCTCTCTCTCTCTCTCTCTCTCTCTCAAAATAAAGAAATAAATAAACATTTAAAAAGACGTATCAAGCATGATAGGGATCAGCCACCTAGAGGCAGAGAGAATTCCTCTGAGCCCTCTCCCTGTGAAAACAGTTGGGTCTATCTGCAGCATTCATGCTTTAGTTCTCATATGAGCCTGGAGATTTGGGAGATTTGGGGTGACTTTGCTCCTTTGCATTGTATATCAGCTTTCTATACACTGTTCTATACACTTTCTATATGCTGGATCTCAGAAGTATCCAGGAATTTCTTTTATCTACCACCTTAGGTAAATCATGGTTCTCCTTTGGGAAGATGCCTTCATCGCAAACCTGCACTGATCCACCTTTCATAGTTACTTCAGGTGTGCGATGATGGGGTTGTAGTTCTCTTCACTTCCTAGTACCTCCTCTCTAGTTGCTAAATCATAGATAATAAATATTCTTATTTTAAATGTTAATTTATTTATTTTGAGAGAAAGAGAGAGAGAGACAGAGAGACAGAGAGACAGAGAGACAGAGAGAATGAGCAGTGGAGGGGCAGAAAGAAGGCAGAGAGAGAATGCCAGGCAGGCTCCATGCTGTCAGTGCAGAGCCCAACACGGGGCTCAATCTCACAACCTCAAGATCATGACCTGGGCCAATATCAAGTCACACACTTAACAGGCTGAGGAACCCAGGTGCCCCAGTAATAAATATTATTTTTAGTACTCCCTGCCGAATTCTTATTGGCCCCATGTTTTGTCCAGAGTCCAGTAATGAACTCTCACACATAATGAGGCTGAAAGTCCACTAGCCCCAGAAATTCATTTGCTTTTCTCACCTATGGAGTACCTGGTGTAGTGGGATCTCCACATACATGTGATGTGAAAAAGAGAGTAATATTTATGATTTTCTGATACCTACCATTCTGGGGTTCTCTCCCTCCTTGAGGGGACGTCTTTTCACCTCCCCCATTTCATCCTCCCTGACTTCATGCACCCATGCAAGCTGGGAAGCTCAGTTTGCTTCTTTATCTTCAATTCCCTCTGTGCCATTGCTAGATTTGAGTGATTAAAAGACTCACTCATGGAAAAGTAGAAATCACTGTGTACATTGTAAACTTTACTACTGAATCAGTCCTTTACTTATAATCTTAATAGCTATATTAAACAAACAGGTTTTGAAAACTATTTATTGTCTAAACAATGGGAAATTAAGCTCTTAAGAATGATTTTTCTTAGGATGCCTGAGTGGCTCAGTCAGTTGACCATCCGTCTTCGGCTCAAGTAATGATCTCATAGCCCATAGGTTCGAACCCCACATTGGGCTCTATGCTGTCAGCTCAGAGCCTGGAGCCTGCTTCGGTTTCTGTGTCTCCCTCTTTCTCTGCTCTTCCCCCACTTGTGCTCTCTATCTTTATCTCAATAATAAGTAAACATTCTTAAAAATTTTTAAAAAGAATGATTTTCCTCTCTTCTGAAGCCTTTTATTTACATCTCCAGTGCAGTGCTGATGACTTATTACAATAATCATTAATATGTGTTTACTGGTTTTATTCCCCACTTCTACATGACATTCTCCTTAAGGACAGTAACCACATCTTCTAAATGATAATAAGTAGAATGACAATAATGTTGATGATAATAGCAGCTTCCAACTATTGAGCACCTACCATACAAATTCCAAAATAACTCTGGCAAGTAGCTATCTAAATTATCTTTTTATAGATGAGGAAACTGAAATGCAGATGAGTCAAGGATTCGTTCCAGTAAATTCAACATTGATGTTGAAATTCAGGTTCTTGGGGTGCCTGTGGGACTTGGTTCATTGGGTGTCCAACTCTTGATTTGACCTCAGGTCATGATCTCACAATCTGTGGGTGCAAGCCCTATATTGGGCTCTGCGCTGATGGCATGAAGCCTGCTTGGGATTCTCTTCCCCTCTCCCTGCCCTTTCCTTGCTTGTGTGCACTCTCTTTCTCAAAATAAATAAATAAAAATTAAAAAAAGAAATTCATATTCTTTTTATTGTTTCCACATTATCTCTTTTCTACCCATGGGACAGCAACCAGTATCTGATCGGAATTCAAGAATTCTACAGTCAAAAGGATATCAGGAATGGGGCACCTGGGTGGCTCAGTTGGTTAAGTATCTGACTCTTGGTTTTGGCTCAGGTCATGGTCTCACGGTTTGTGGGTTCAAGCTCTGTGTCAGGCTCCACACTGATGGCGCAGAGTCTGCTTGGGATTCTCTGTCTCCCTCTCTATCTCTGCCCTTCCCCTGCTGGTGTTCTCTCTCTCAAAAATAAATTAACCCTAAAAAAAGGATATAATGAAATCTGAGCATGGGGTAGGGAATTCTTCTTATTTAGAAACAAGGCAAAGAAGTGGGGTGGGAGAGCATACCTTTTAAAATAATATCAGTGCATTAAAAGGATACAAAATTCTAACAAATACTTTTTGCCTATTCCAATTTTTTTCTTTATTTTTAAAGTTTGTTTGTATTCTTTGTGTTTTTTAAATTTATGTCCAGCATTTTTATGTCAACAGTAATTATATCAACATTAATTATATAGTGTGTCAGCTTGATATGATACTCAGGATCCAATTTAATTGAAAATACTGAATATTTATATATTCAGTACACATATACATACCTTTCTTGTTTTATGTTATTAGATATCATTAGTTTGCTTATATATATGCTTATATATTAAGATTTTACTCATATATATTAGGTATGCTTAGTGAATAAAGTTATTGAAGGAACAATAATGGTAAACACCTTCAACTGTGTAGCAAGGTAATGAGGTTTGTTTTTGCTTATTAAGGGAAAGAGAGAGAAAATTTGTTTTCACATTAAGTGTGAAGTCAACCCAGATGTGCAAGAGCATAGAGAAGGGCAAAAGTCTAGTGTGTAGATGTTGGAGAAGTAAAAATCTTGCCAACAAAGAGAGACCTCTCCAGAACCACTACGGAAAGATACCTGATTTATTATTAAGTTAATATAACAGAGTCCTTGCCTGTAGGAAGCCCTCAAGAGACTACAAAGTCACCATAAAATTTCACGCAATTTATATAGCAAAGCAGATACAAAGTTCATTGGGAACTGAGGTAGGCATTTACTTAGTTAATTGTTCTCTTCTAAAAGAATAATATAACTTATTTCCTCAAGAGACAAAGGGTTATATTGTGAGAAACTCCTGAGCTAATTCTGAGGCTATGTGTTTATATTTCCAGGGGTTATGAGGCTCCAGACCTTAGAGAAATCTCTTTATTATGAAACCGAAGACTGGGCATATCTGGCCCCAGGAGAGATTCACTTACTTGCTAAAGGCCAGCTATATCTTCAAGGAGATCCTCTCCAGGGGGAAGAACAGATAAAAGGGGAAGTGGAGGTAATTGTCATTGTTGACCCTGTTTTTATCCATAGTTCATGAATCATCACTGGAACACACAATGATGCTGAACGTTGTCTCCAGCCTTAGGACTTTTGTTCAAGCAAGCTCAGTTTTGATGGGCTTTTTTGTATGATCATTTTTTAAAGAAGTATGTGAATCTTTTATTGTCAAATAATACTGATGAAAAAATAGACTTGTTTTTCTCCTTGTTAAAAGGAGAAGTAAATGGGTTGGTAAAGCTGTTCTTTACCTACTTACTATATAATCTGCCCTTAGAGCAGAGTTGATTCTCAAGAGAAATATTTTTGCTTTGTGTTGGGCTTATATTCTTAATTATTGGAAGAAAAAAAAGCATAAGTTTCTCACTTTTAAAAGAAGCTAGGATTGGGGTGCCTGGGTGGCTCAGTCGGTTGAATGTCTGACTTCAACTAAGGTCATGATCTCATGATTTGTAGGTTCAAGCCCCGCTTCGGGCTCTGTGCTGACAGCTCAGAGCCTGGAGCCCGCTTCAGATTCTGTCTCCCTTTCTCTCTTCCCCTCCCCCACTCACACTCTTGTCTGTCTCGAAAATAAACTTTAAAAAAAACTTTTTTTAAATGGAAGAAGCTAGGATTATCTATAATTGTGTTACTTTTTCTATGTGTATTTTAACATATTGTATTGTCATTTTATTTTCTTTTAAGTTCATTTATTTATTTTGAGAGAGAGAAAGAGAGAGAGAGCATAAGAAAGAGAGAGAGGAGAGAGAGAATCCCAAGCAGGCTCCACACTGTTAGCGCAGAACCCGACAGGGGGCTGGAACTCACAAACCATGAGATCATGACCAAAACTGAAATCAAAAGTCAGATGCTTAACCTACTAAGTCCCTCAGTCCCCTAGCCCCCTGAACTGTATTGTCACTTTAACGGGTAATTAAACTACACCATTTATTGTTATCAGGCACCCATCCTTTTATCACAACCAAGTGACCAAATGTCCTCTCATAATCATTTTCATTTTGCCTTTTTTTAAAAAATTTTTAAAAATGTTTTTATTTATTTTTGAGACAGAGAGAGGCAGAGAATGAGCGGAGGGGCAGAGAGAGAGGGAGACACAGAATCCAAAGCAGGCTCCAGGCTCTGAGCCGTCAGCACAGAGCCTGATGTAGGGCTCGAACTCACCGACTCGATCTCACCGACTGTGAGATCATGACCTGAGCTGAAGTAGGACACTTAACCGACTGAGCCACCCAGGCACCCCCCCTTTTTTTTAACATTTATTCATTTTTGAGAGAGAAAGAGAGAGTGTGCAAACAAGCGAGGGGCAGAGAGAGGGAGACACAGAATCTGAAGCAGGCTTCAGGCTCTGAGCTGTCAGTACAGATCCCGACTCAGAACTTGAACTCACAAGTCGTGGGATCATGACCTGAGCAGAAGTTGGACACTTAACTGACTAAGCCACCAGGCTCCCCTGATTTTGCCTTTCTAACGTCATACCCCAAATTCAGCAGAACAAGAATTAGTTACATAAAACTGAATGAACTGATGAAGGAAATTAAATGTGATTATTTTCAGGCATTATTGTTAATGTTTTAATGTTCTATTTTCTGATTGGTATATAAGGAAGCACTTTGCCTTCTTATTGCTTATTCTCAATTTAATAGACTATGCTTTTGTAACTAAGTGAAGCATTTAAAAAATTGTATCTGATTCTCACCAATTCCTCAGAATTCTGAAGCAAATACTTTTACTGGGTCTTATTACTTTTTATGGCAATATATTTACTTGCATGAGTTCCATAAGTATCTATTCTCCTAATTACCAGGATATAGACAAGTTGACTTTGCAAGTGCTTTGGTTCGTGTGCCATATTAGAGAGAACACACATTTAATAGGCTATGAGAAGCCCACCATGAATGGGGCACAGATTGACTTTACATAAGAAGTCAATGCCTACAATGTCCTCTGAGGAATATGGGCTTGATACCTGGCTTACAGGGCTCCAGCTTGATGAAGCCAGTTGATGAAGACAGTCACTTCTTAAAAGGCCAAGGATCTTAGCTTACTTTAGTAACTTTAAGGAAAGAGAAATTCATATAAATTTATATGTGCAGCAGGTGAGGAAAATTTCTTGGGCTTGGTTTCCTGTCTTTGGGTAGAAGATTAAATAATTAGAAGTGTTTAAAAGTCAAATCTAAGATTCCTTATAAAAATTTCCAGGAAGAGGGGCCCCTGGGTGGCTCAGTTGGTTAAGCATCTGACTCTTGATTTCAGTTCACTTCATGATCTCGCTGTTCATGAGATTAGGCCGTGTGTCAGGCTCTCCCCTGACAGTGTGCAGCCTGCTTGCAATTCTTTGTCTCCCTCTCTTTCTCTGCCCCTCTCCTCCACTCCTCTCTCTTAAAATAAATAGAAATTTTAAAAAATTTCCCAGAAGAAGTTAATTCTCTGAGCTCAATACTTGCTCGATACCCAATAGCTCTAGATTTGCTGAGCAGGCTCAAGGAGGCTCATGGAGGCTCATGGGAGTAATTAATCTTCTTACTCTGCATCTATAAATTATCAAGCCAAAATATGAGACCAACCTTTTCTAGTGCAATCAGGAATACTCTTTGCCAATTATTTATAGCCCAAATGGGAGAGTATTATAAAATATTATCCAAAACCTAGATATAATTCAAAATTCAGGGGAGGCCTATTCTTCTTACTCGAATCCTGTTTAACAAGCTTATCGTTTGATTATTTAACTCTCTAGGAGCATATACTTGTATTTAACTTGTTGTTTACTATTTCATTTGCACCAGAAACATGTTCAATTTTATATTTATGTCCAATATGAAAGATCACCTAAACAGTTATGGTGTCTTCGCCCTATAGGACATTAAGTGTTTTTATTATTATTATTTAATTCAATCATCCCTTTCTTTTCTTTTCTTTTCTTTTCTTTTCTTTTCTTTTCTTTTCTTTCCTTTCCTTTCCTTTCCTTTCCTTTCCTTTCCTTTCCTTTCCTTTTCTTTTCTTTTCTTTTCTTTTCTTTTCTTTTCTTTTCTTTCTTTCATTTCTTCTTCTTTTGTTTCTTTACTTCTTTTCTTTCTTTCTCTTCCTTCTTCCCTTCTCTCTTTTCTTTCTTTCCTCCTTTTCTTTCCTTTCTTTCTTAATGCTTGTAATAATCCATTTGCTCAAGTGCTTTTGGAACTAGATTTGCCATCTCACTGGTTTCCTTATTACTGAATTAATCATTTTTCTACATGTGTAAATTTTATATTTGTATGAGAGTCATTTCTTTCATGTTCAGTAAATTATACTTGGATGCTCTCAAATAGCAACACATACGAATCTCTTTATTTTGACACTGAACAGTCTCTTCTGCATTTCTCCTATAAATGAAAAAATTGTGGATATTTACTTACATTTGGATTTATAACATTGTTCTCCTGCTTCTAAAAATGATTTGAGGTAGTTTATATTTAAAATACCAGTGTGACATGTTTGAGCCCACATAGAATTCATTGCTAAATTTGAGAACTGTCTAAGCATGTCTGACAAATGAGTGGGAAATACCCATCAGGATACCATTTTAATGGTGACCTAAAAAGCTTTTTGGCACTTCACGGATTCTGGAGAACAGAGTGCGCATTTGGTGTTATGCTTTCAGAATATTAGCGTTTTCAATGGTGGCATCTGCAGTGGTACCTGGTAGGAGCTGGTGACACCTGGAACAAGATAATAGTCTGCCAAGAGTGACATTGGTACCTAATGCGGCAGTGGTCCCCCACACAATGGGAACAACCTTTGGAGGAGACAGCTGGTCTATTGGCACTGGAGGCAATTGGGAAGGGAATTAAGCTAATGTAGTCCAAGTGCATCACTTATTAGAACTCAATAGAAGGAGAAAACTTGACATAAATATTGCTTTAATGATGTCTCTTGAATATCATTAATCTGAAATTCACTTTTGACAGGAGCTCTCTGGAGAATGACTGAAGGGCAGCTATTTTGAGTTTTAGTGTTAATTGTAAGGAAAGTAGCTTGTTCTCAACAGTCAGGCAGCATTGTTGTTATTCTGTTAGGAAATTAAGGAGCTTAAACCCTTGTCACCTAAAAAGAGCACAAATCTTCTGTAGGTGAGTCATAACAAACGTACAGGCAGAGCCAACAAAGTCTTTAGAAAAGAGATTCAAATCTGCTCAAAAGTGCAAATACTTAAGCTAGGAAGCAATCTCATATCATTGGTTTAGAAATCACTTGATAATAAGGATGTCTACAGATAGATATTTTATTCTTTTTATTTTTCCTGTAACATTTTAGAGGTTTGGAGAAAATTAACTTGTTCCTGGGCCTGTTCAGTTAAATTGACAGACACTGTGCATTATCTGAAAGCAAATTAGAAAGGTATAACAATTTACTGGAGAATGTGTTAAGTGCATTCTAAGAACTCTGTGAATGTAAGGTATTGTTAATGACAATGAGAATATACATTGCTCCTGTGGTGAGGGGGTGAAGGCAAGGTGTTTGCTAAGTGAAAGCTATCAAATGACCTCTGCTCTTCAGTCAGAGGTTTCAGTCCACAGTTTAGTAATGTGTTGTTTTCTTCTTATGCCCATGATGAGATAGATTATTGAGAACAAAAGGGAAACAGAGTAAGTAATCATAGTTTGATAGGAACCTAGTGTCTTAAGTTTCCTTGGACTGAAAGGCATTATTAGCAGTTCCATTACTTTTTGTTTTTTGATGTTTATTCATTTTTGAGAGAGAGAGAGAGTGAGTGGGGGAGGGACAGAGAGAGAGGGAGACACAGATCTGAAGCAGCTCCAGGCTCTGAGCTGTGAGCACAGAACCTGATGCAGGGCTCGAGCTTGTGAACCATGAGATTATGACCTGAACTGAGTTTGAATGCTTAACTGACTGCACCCAGGTGCCCCAGTTCCATTGGTTTCAAGGTACAAATTCTGCTTCCAAGGAAAATCTGCCTTTTGAATTTCTGTATATTTGCTGAAACATCTAGTGAATATTGGACATAAACAATGTTGGATCTAAGAGACCACAGGAGCTGTGAACCAACTAATGAGGTAGGGAAAACTGCAAGCTCAAAAATACTTTCCTTGACAAATATGTTGGTGTTTAAGACGGTTGTACCCTTCATGACTAAGGGTGAGAGATAGATTCTGGTTGGAGCATGAAAGGTGGGGAATAAATGTCGATTTGCTACTCACTTCCAAAATAATTCAGGCACTGTATTGTATTTATTTTTGAGAGAGAGAGAGAGAGAGAGAGAGAGAGAGAGAGAGAGAGTGCATGCTTGGGGGGGAAGGAGGGGCAGAGATGGGGAGAGAGAACAGCTCAAAGAGAGCATCTCAAGCAGATTCCACACTCAGCTGGGAGCCCAATGTAGGGCTTGATCTAATGACCTTGAGATCATGACCTGAGCAGAAATCAAGAGTTGGATGCTTAACAGACTGAGCCAGGCAAGCTATAATCACCTAAACTCAATGTCAGAAAAGAGAGATCAAGGAGAAACGCCTGTAAGATATTTTAATACACGTCTGTAAACATTCTTTTGGTCTTACTGAGTATTTAGTGTTTGCATCAAAGGGAGATGCAGTTTTTATAGAACTCATAAATCATAATGCAATTAATCAGAGTGCTAGGGGCCCTGAGAAGACTGGGCCATTTGTTTCATAAAAAGATACAATGCAGGGAGAAAATGTGCTGAAGGTTCCACAGTGAGTCAGTTACATGGCTGGGACAGGGAGCCTCCATCTCAGGATTCAGTGATAGTGTTCTTTCCCAGACTGCAGTGCAGTACCAAAGCGAGCTGTGCATGAACCACAAGACAGTCCAGGTCAGCATTTAGTTTTCTCCTCTGTAATCAACCAGGGAGGGCACAGTTCATCTTTCTTGCTCTACAACAGTTGTATGCGGTAGATTCGATTATGCTTGTGTCTACATCGATTCTTGCAGCTGTATTTGAATCAGATCCAGCCAGGTCTGTGCCAGGTGGGGAAATGTCTTTGACTTTCTTGGTCTTACTCTCTCTCTTCCTTTCCCCCCAAATCTGCTGAAATTGATTCCACGTTCACCCCTTATTTTAGTTCAAAATCCCAATAAAGTATTAAGTGATAAAAGACAAATAATTTTATCATAAGTGCCAGATCACATCAGTCAGAATAGTTGTCTGGACAAAGGTTCAGAATGATTCTAAACAGCAGATGATCTGAGCAAGAATGATGTTTCTGTTGGTTCATGCTACCTAATAGGATGGAAAAGGAGTGAGAAAGGTTTCAAAAGGTAAAATCAGAAAGGCTTTTAAGGGCTTCATTCGCTGCTTGAAGGAGACCAAAAGCCACGAAAGTGAGGTTCACATATAAGACAGTACAGCGTGTGTTCTTTGACTGTAAAGTAACTATGATGTATCGGAAATGAAGATGAATGGAAGGAATGTAAAAGGTGTTGTCAAAGACGGTATCCATACTGGAGATGGCCTAGTTTGCTCAGCTCTAGAGTTTGGACACTGCCAAACTGTCATTTATTTGGGTCAAATGCATGGCAGAACTAAAACTATTTTGCAGGAACATTAACCCAGAAGCAATGTATAGGACAGTTTATAAGCAATAAGATAGGGATTACAAATAGCAATTAGTAGGCTGCTGCAAAGGGCTAGGTGAGAGGCAATGAAAGCTTCAACTAGAGCTTTGACTGCAAACCTGGAAAGGATAGAGTGGAAATGAATGGCACTGTGGAAGCAGAATCAGTAGTAAATTAGTCCCCAGTAAGGTGACTGGGTAACAGGGAATGGTAGGTCGAAGTAACACTAACATTTCAAGCCTGAAGTGATGTATGTTATTCTTTATAACAGAGAGCTCACACGTAGGGATCAGGCATAAAATATGGTGATTTTTTAAATTAAATTTACACTTTCCCTATCAAGAGTTAATAATCTCAGAATTGTAGAACACTCATGTGAAAAGTGATTTTGAGACTCAAGTTCACACAAAATCATATTTTAGAGTTCCTCTATTTTCGCCATTTCTGTTATCTTTATCTGTTATTGTCTATGGCTTGATTTTCATTTCTAGACAGCTGGCAAAAATATAATAAGATAATATCCTTTTCTTTTTCTGAAAAAATGGGGATCCAAATAGAAAATAAACCATTTTCTAATAGTCAAAATTTCTAGCTGTTCATGTACAGCACTATAGTTAAGTGCCTCAAATCTCATGATTAGTACCCGCTTAAATTATGGATTATCTCACACTCTAACCAAGAATGTAATATCTTTACAGTACTTGGAGTCATACATGTTGCTAATGACTTATTAGGATGACTCCTAATTTGTAATGAGAGTGCAAATCAGTTACTTCTAAAAATAGCAAAAGCTAGTTTTGTCAACTGTGAAGAGGAGAGTTTGGATAAATGGGAAAGACATTTTTTTTTTTTTTAGTTTGTAAAGTTCTTTTTTTTTTCAAATATGAAATTTATTGTCAGATTGGTTTCCATACAACACCCAGTGCTCATCCCAAAAGGTGCCCTCCTCAATACCCATCACCCACCCTCCCCTCCCTCCCACCCCCCCATCAACCCTCAGTTTGTTCTCAGTTTTTAAGAGGAAAGACATTTTTTCTAGAATAATGCTGGATTTAAAAATAACATAGAACTAAAAACTTGCCAGTTCTATATTTTCCAAGCATCCCAGCATTGAAACTTCACTAATATTCTCTTGAATTAGGTCCTAAAATTTACAGCCACAAATTAACCAGAATCTCTAGGCTTTACATTCACATTTCTCTTTCGCTACATGTATTACTACAAGCAAATTTACCTGGGCCATGCCTTAGCTCTAATAGAAAGTGTAGTTGTATGTATCTAATAACCATTCAGCTTCATGTAGGTTTTATTCCTTTCTCCCAGCTTTTAATTAGGAATAATGGAAGCTCAGGGTCATGTTCAAAAGTGAAAGAATTAGAAGCTTCCTGATAGTGCAGCCTGTCTAAATCTAATAATAGTTAATACCAACTTCATGCTTACACTTCACACCAAGGTGTATTAGTACATTACACATGTGTCATCTCATATAATCATTTCATCATCCCTGTGGTGTTGGTATTTTATTCTCCATATTTCACAGATAAAGAAACTGTATAATTTGCCCAAGGTCATGTAGCTAGGACATACAAATCAAGAACTTGGATTGAAATCTGTCAGGAAATTACTAATTGTCCTCAATATTGAGACACAGACTCAGGACTGAGTAAACCATGTGACCAGCACGAGGGTGCCTTGGCTGGTTAAGCAGCTGACTCTTGGTTTTGGCTCAGGTCATGATCTCACAGTTTTATAAGTTCAAGCCTTGTATCGAGCTCCATGCTGACAGTGCAGAGCTTACTTGGGATTCTGTTCCCTTCTCTCTCTGCCTCTCCCCACTTGTGCTGTCTCTGTCTCTTTCCAAATAAATAAATAAACTTGAAAAAAAAACCCAACCATGTGAATTGTCAGACCAGTCAAATAAATGAAATAAAGTAATACATTTGGCTGAAATTGGACTGTGGGGTAGTGTATTATCTTGGGCAAAGGGAACTGCAACTCCAAAATCAAATCAAAAGGAGCTTTAAGCACCACAGAGTCTATAGCATACAGAAGGCTTCTTGTCTTCTACCTAAATATTCCACAATTTTGAAGGCAAGTCTAATTTTACCACATATTTTTAATAATTAGATTTGCAAAGGGAAGCCCCTTTCATTGCCTTTCCTTTGAAATGTGTCTTTATAAGTAGCTCCACTCTTTTTCTTCATCAAGTGACAGCTTACCTATAGAAAATACAAATAAATTTGGTTGTAACCCCCCAGAACACTGGTTCCACTTCTCTGGAGTAGGTAAAGCCAGTATATACTGTGTACTTGGAAGAAAAATGACCACTGTGAATAAAAATTAAACAATGGCTTACCACAGTTCCCATTCAGAAGCACCCTCCTGCATATCAAGAGACATTGTGCTTCATGCTTACCTCCTGCTACATTTGCAGCAATTATTAGGCTTTGTGACTACAAGTCTTCTCAGAGTGACGCATCCTCCACTTTTTTGAAACCCAGCTTCTGTTCTGTACTAGGGGAAAGCAGTGGTCTTGACTCCATTTGCGGAAAGAACAGAAGAATCTCCCATTCCGTGGCATTTCCCATCCACTGATGTCAGAACCCCAGTGCCTGAAGCCAGTGTATTACTTCTCACTCCTTCAGGAGTGGGCAGGGTAACTGAATTGTGCCTGAAGTTCCTCTCATTACCTCCTGGCATGCCAAACGGCCAGATGGTGTAACTGACAGATCACCCTGAGTTCTCAATGACGGTTCTCACTGGTGGTCACAGAGCCCCCCCCTGTCCCCAAGGTGAAGCCTTGCCCAAAGATGATTCAAAATCATTTTCACTCTTAGAATTCTTAGAAAGTTCCAAGAAAGGGAGAAGTCAGACCCCAAGGCATTTGGTAAGTATACTGAGTTTTGAGCAGAAACAGTTTGGGGGAACAGTTAATGCATTTAGTAATCATAGCATAGATTATAAAACGGAGAAGAGCTGCTTGGGATTTCTGCTATCAGAGGGAATATGATCAGCTTATCACTTCCTATTCACCATTTGATTTTACACCTGGTGATCCCATGGGCACAGGTAGTTTTTGAGGGCTTTTTGGCCAAGTCTTTTTTTCACACAGTTGGACATGGAATCAGCTCACATGAGTGTCAACGGTAAATTAATCCAAGATTTTAGAATAAGCTCAAAGAATGTAAATTGTTAAAGATGTGTGGAAACTACAAAACATTTATTTTAAATTTAAATCCTAATAGGTTGTTCCAGACACTAACAGCTTACTTTTGGTTTCTAGAACATTCCATTGACCTTCCTAGCTCTCGTCCTGAGATTCTCTTTGTGAGGGTAACATAGCATCTAAGACTCACCAGAAAAAGAAAATGTTCTTAGTGTTAACACTCTTGGAAACAAAAATAAAAGTTAATGAGCTCGAAGGAAGGCAGACATGATTGAAGCTCTATCTTTTCTCCTAAGAGCCCTATTCTGAACCACTCAGGGAAGAAATCTAGAATGGGACAGTGAACCTGAATGGAGAATACTATGGAAAATAGAGAACAGCCAAGAAGAATCTACCCTTATAAATAGGTCAAGGAAAATAAATATATTCATTCCACTACTGTTTATCAATACCTGGAACATGGCATCCATGAATGTACACAAACATACATGTGTATCCGTAAATTTAAAACAAAATGTGAGTATAACTTGAAGATGAGAAAGAGGAGACTCACTAATAGCTGAAGTGTGGACCCTGAAGAACAGAAGTGAGAGGTCTTACAGAAGTATGAGGGTGGACTCTCTGTCCTTCTGGCCTCATGTTTCCAATGGACAGCCTTTCACTGGAGTATCTCCCCCACTCCGTTGGATTTCCTTCTCCAAATACTTACTCATGCCTTCCCAGGGGAGGGTGGGTGATTTATCTGATTCACCGTCACGCTTTAGAATCATTGAACTTTACTACTGATGAGAAAATTAATCTGGTGAGCAAAGGATCAGAGTAAAAAAAAAATTCATATTTTAATTAGATCAAACCTACAAGGCATCTGGTATTGCCTAAGAAAGATGTGTCAATAGTGACATATTTCAGCCCTATTGCAGAAATTCAGTAGGAGAGCGCCCACAATCCACACACCACTGTGGTTGCCACACCTACCTCATGCTGGGCATCAGAATATCTAGAGTGGCTGAGTCTGAGAAATTAAAGAGAAAGACAAGAATTTCTACTGTTTTCCTTTCTTTTTTTTTAACAATATTTTTTTCTACTGTTTTCTTATAGAATTCCCTTATTCATAGTTATAAGTGTCCTGAAGGAAAGGTGAATGTGTTTAGTTTGATGACTGTGATAGACATTGCTCCTGAGAGGACAGGGTGGTGATTGCTCACAAAGCAATGCAAATTAAATGCCAATAAGTTGAGTGATAGGGCAAATAGATTAATAAAAATCTATGCATTTTGGGGGCATCTGGCTGACTTATTCAGTGGAGCATGCGATTCTTGATCTTGGGGACATGAGTTAAAGCCTCATGTTGGGTATCGAGATTATTTAAATAAAATTTTTTTTAACTTTATTTTTTATTTTTTAAAATTTACATCCAAATTAGCTAGTGTATAGTGAAGCAATGATTTCAGTAGATTCCTTAATGTCCCTTACCCATTTAGCCCATCCCCCCGTCCCACAACCCCTCCAGCAACCCTCAGTTTGTTCTCCATATTTATGAGTCTCTTTTGTTTCACCCCCTCCCTGTTTTTATATTATTTTTGTTTCCCTTCTTATGTTCATCTGTTTTGTCTCTTAAAGTCCTCATATGAGTGAAGTCATATGATGTTTGTCTTTCTCTGACTGACTAATTTCACTTAGCATAACACCCTCCAGTTCCATCCATGTAGTTGCAAATGGCAAGATTTCATTCTTTTTGATTGCTGAGTAATACTCCATTGTATATATATATACACCACATTTTCTTTATCCATTCATCCATTGATGGACATTTGGGCTCTTTCCATACTTTGGCTACTGTTGATAGTTCTGTTATAAACATGGGGGTGCATGTGTCCCTTTGAAACAGCACACCTGTATCCCTTGGATAAATACTTGGTAGTGCAATTGCTGGGTTAGAACTAGGGTAGTTCTGGTTTTAATTTTTTGAGGAAACTCC